>NC_068371.1:16947316-17267256 GCF_023724105.1 Carassius gibelio
GATGCATGTCAGGGTGATAGCGGTGGGCCGCATGTGACACGCTACCAAAACACATGGTTCGTCACAGGCGTGGTGAGCTGGGGTGAAGGATGTGCACGGAAGGGCAAGTATGGCGTCTACACGCAAGTCTCCAAGTACATCACATGGATCCATAACGCCATGTCCAAAGTGATGCCACAGATGGAAGCTTCTCTAAAACCCAAAGCAAAGCGAGAGCTGCTTCAGAAGACACCAATACGAAGAGTCTGAAGTAAAAATCAACACTGTTTACTATCCTAATTCATTTTGATTAATCAATGTCATTATTCTGTTTGTCTTAATCTTTTATATGCATGTATTGATGGTGCATTCAAGTCATGTTGAAGAGTTTGTATTTATCAGTTGATTGCACTCAAAAATTATAATTATGAGTGGAAAACTCAAAACTTTCTTTGATCTGAGTTGGGTCGTCAGTGAGAAAATTTGTAGGATGCATTGGATGCAGCATCTGTATTAATGGAAATTTTGTTAAAATTAATTAAATTTTATATATGTTTTCAATTAAACTAAGTTAAAATACCATTGTCTTGTAAAACGACAATAGAAAATATATTACTATTTTAATTTAAAGAGCCTTCATAAATCAGATAACAGCTTACAAAAGAAAAACATTCATAATGTTTTAGAAGCTAAACAAATATGAATTTTATATGATACATCACCATTTTTCTTTGACCAAAGTGAAATGAATGCAGCTGATGACATAATTACGACTTTCCAAATCATTTATACAAATTTTCCAGGACTTGAACGCACCATAACTCGAACACACTAAAATCCTCATTGATGAAGAAATGTTATCACCTGATGAGATTTCAGTTTTAATAAAGATGACACTTGATTTTATAAACTGTTTTTAGCCTATTGTATTTGTATCATATAAAGTCAAATGTACAAGACATAAGTGTCTATAAAACTCAGAAAAAGGCTAAAGCTTGTTCAGAAGAGTCTGACATCAGTGTAAACCAACACTATTTTATGTCGTAATTCTTGTTAATTATTCATCTTTCAAACTGCTTTATACACCAGTCTAACCAAACTTGTTTGTCAATGCTGTTTCATGAAGACTATAATACAATTTATATGTTTCACAGTTTTAAATAATACAACGCTTGCTTTGATAAGCTGTTTCTATCATATTCGTATCATATAAAGTAAAATGTGTTTCCTGATGAGAAATTGAGCTCAATAAGCTGACAGCTGTATGTGGTTTTCACAAACACGGATGGAGAGTTCAGAGGTCGTGTTGACATACCAGATACAAGAGTCCAGATACACAGTGCTAAGCACACGGAGTCTCTCAAACACAGAAAATTTCACAATTTACCATTTAGACATCAAATAGAAACACGATTAAATATTAATTATTAAATTGGACTCGCTTATTTAACAGTGTTTAATCACAGCATGTTAATGGGCTGAAAGCATCAATGTGCCGACATCATATTCTGAAACATCCGGCGTGTGTTAAATGTTGTAGTTATGTACAGGAGAGAGAGACATGTATCCTGAGGGAGATGCTCTTTTAATAGGAGTTTATCTTATTTACCATGTTGATTGTGGGTGGGGCTAGAGACAAGCAGCTGATCATTGTGATCAGAGACTGACTGGCATTGGGATCTTCTGCTGATTGATCGCGATGGAATCACTCATTTGTCGGCTGCTGTTCTCCACGCTGATCGCTCATCATGTATTATCTGCAGATCAACACACAGGTGAGTGATCGATTGTCAACTGAATGTCACACTGGACTTATTGTTCCTGTCCTAGTTTTGCTCTGTTATACTAGTTTTATTTGGACATTCACTGCTAGTGTTCCTCAAACCACAGAGATAAGTGTAAATATTTTTCCAGTGTGCACAATGTGATGTTTGTTGAAGTCCATGGTGTGTTTCAGTGTTTCGGTCCCGACAGCTGGCCAATGTGCTACTGCTGCGCTCTAGACGGGCAAATGCATTTCTGCTGGAGGAAATTCTGCAGGGGAATCTGGAGCGCGAATGCTTTGAGGAGAGATGCAATAAAGAAGAGGCCAGAGAATACTTTGAGAATGACCAGAAGACAGTATGGCATCTGATGATCATCACACACACATCACTGATCAGTGTATATATAATCAGGGCATGGGGGATTGGCCATCTGGCAATTTTTATTATTAATATCATTAAATTTTTGTATTTATTATTATTATTATTTTCTTTTGATAAATTGTTTTAGGCCAACAGCACATCATACGGGTTTTTATCACTTGCATGATTTGGCAGACTGAGCATTTGGAGCAACAGGAATTTTCCCATGAGCCACTGTACAATGTGGGCCGACCCATTGTGTAAATAAATATAAAGATAGTAAATTTATGTACCCTACATAGCCAAAAGTTTTAGCAGTGACATAAATTTTATTTTTTAGAAAGTTTGCTGCTTCGGTATTTGTATTTCAGTATTTGTATTTCTCCTTTCTATGGTATACTGAAAAAAAATGAAAAGCATATCATATATATGTTACGGATCACTCGGAGACAGAGGAGTAACAGATGAGTAAGATGTTTATTTAAAGACACAAGCAGAGGAGCAGGTAGTGAGGAGTGGATGAGGGATTGGGATCCGTGCTAGGATGGAGGTGAACGCACACACACACTCACCGTGAGGTCCCAGAAGGAATCCTCGGAAGCAACCCTTAGAGAGGAGAAGGAGTAGACTTCGGAGAATATCTTTGGAGAGAGGGTAAAGAGGAGTTAGTCATTATGGTTAGCGCAGATGAGTAATCTTGTCGCGAACATGACCGGACAATGACTGTGTGACTGTCCTTCCCAGTCCACTAAATATTCCAGCTGACCACCACGCCGCCGGGAGTCCAGGATGTCCTTGACCGAGTAGGCTGCACCGTCATCTAGGAGGAGAGGAGGGGGGGCTTCTGTCTCGCCAGGTTCTGTGGAGGGAAGAACAGGAGGATGGTGAGGTTTAAGGAGTGATACATGGAAGGTTGGGTGAATCCGGTACTCAGGGGGGAGTTGAAGTTTGTAGGTGACCGGATTGATCTGCTGGGTGATGGTGAATGGGCCAATGAATCTGGGACTGAGCTTGCGGCAGGGCAGATGCAGGCGGATGTCCCGGGTAGACAGCCAGACCTTCTGACCGGGTTGGTCCTGGGGAGCCTCGGAACGGCGAAGGTCGGCCGTCATCCTGCGTCTACGGAGCGCCCGTTGCAGTTGGTGATGGGCCGCGTCCCAGACCCTCTCGCTCTCCTGGAACCAATAGTCGACCGCCGGAACATCAGAGGGCTCTCCAGACCAGGGGAATAGAGGTGGTTGGTAGCCGAGTACGCACTGGAAGGGTGTGAGACCGGTGGTGGGTTGACGGAGGGAGTTCTGTGCGTACTCGGCCCACCCCAGGAATTGGTTCCAGGAGTTCTGGTGGCCATGACAGAAGGTACGGAGGAAGCGTCCGATCTCCTGGACCTTTTTTTCTGTCTGCCCGTTGGACTGCGGGTGGTAGCCGGAGGACAGGCTGATGGCCACACCTAGGAGGGAGTGAAACGCTCTCAATACCCGGGAGATGAACTGGGGGCCCCGATCTGACACTATGTCCTCTGGAATGCCGAAGTACCTGAAGACATGGTTAAACATCAGTTCTGCCGTTTCCATGGCAGTGGGGAGACCCTTCAGAGGAAGAAGACGACAAGCTTTAGAAAATCTATCCACAATTATCAGAATACAGGTATAGTTGTCAGAAGGTGGAAGGTCCGTTATGAAATCCACCCCTAGGTGTGACCACGGGCAGTTGGGAACGGGCAGAGAATGAAGTTTGCCAGATGGTAGATGGCGAGGACTTTTAGACATGGCGCAGCTGGTACATCCACTCACGTACCTTCTGACATCCGAGGCCATGTTGGGCCACCAGCAGCGTTCCCGTAGCAACGAGAGGGTTCCATTGACCCCCGGGTGACCAGTGCCAGGTGACGTATGGGTAGAGTGAATGAGAGGAGTGCGCTTTGTCCTGGGGATATATCGGAGACCTGGTGGGCAACCCGGCGGAGCGTTGTTGCGGGCCTCGGCTGGAGGGAGAGTTTCTGCAGACCAGGAGATAGGGGCGACTATAACCTTGTCCGGAAGGACGGATTCGGGGTCTTCCGACTTTTCTTTGGGCGCATAACATCTGGACAGAGCATCGGCCTTGACATTCTTAGCTCCAGGGCGGTAGGTGATGGTAAACTGGAAGCGGGTGAAGAATAGCGCCCAGCGGGCTTGTCTTGGGTTGAGTCTCTTGGCTGCTCTGAGGTATTCCAGATTCTTGTGGTCTGTGAGTACTTGAAAAGGGTGTTTGGCTCCCTCCAGCCAATGTCTCCACTCCTCCAGGGCGAGCTTGATGGCTACTAGCTCCCTATTGCCAATGTCATAATTGACCTCTGCCGGGTTGAGTTTCCGGGAGAAGAAGGCACATGGATGGAGGCAGCTGGGTGTCCCCTGCTGCTGGAATAAGACTGCTCCCACTCCGGTGGTAGAGGCATCCACTTCCACGACGAATGGTAATTCTGGATCCGGATGCACAAGGAGTGGGGCGGTCCTGAAAGCCTGCTTCAGTGTTTGGAAGGCTTTGGTGGCGGCAGGAGTCCATGACAGGGACTTGGGCTTCTGGCGAAGGAGGTTGGTAAGTGGCCTGGTGATGGTACTAAAGTTTTTAATGAAACGTCTGTAGAAGTTGGCGAAGCCAAGGAATCGCTACAGCTCCTTTATGGTGTTAGGAATGGGCCAGTCCCTGACGGCGCTTACCTTCCCCTCGTCCATCCGGATGCCACTGCGGTCGATGGTGTATCCAAGGAACTGCACTGAGGGTTGATGGAATGTACATTTCTCTGCTTTGAGGTAGAGTTGGTAGTCCTTCAGGCGTTGCAGGACCTCCGCAATGTGGCGTTGATGTTCAGCCTGGCTCCGGGAGTAAATCAAGATGTCATCGATGTAGACTAGGACGAACTGATGGAGGAACTCCCGGAGCACCTCATGTATGAAGTCCTGGAATACGGAGGGGGCATTAACAAGTCCATACGGCATGACTAAATTTTCATAATGGCCAGTAGGGGTGATGAAGGCGGTCTTCCACTCGTCCCCCTCACGTATCCGGATGAGGTTATACGCGCTGCGGAGGTCCAACTTGGTGAACACAGTGGCACCATGGAGATGTTCCAGGGCCGCTGGGACGAGGGGAAGAGGATAACAAAACTTCCGAGTGATTTTGTTGAGAGCTCTGTAATCAATACATGGCCGTAACCCTCCATCCTTCTTGGCCACAAAGAAGATGGAAGCAGCAGGGGAGGTAGATGGGCGGATGTAAACTTGAGCCAGCGCCTCCCTGATGTATTCCTCCATGGCCTTCTCCTCGGGGACGGATAAGGGATAGATCGTCCCTTTGGCACTGGTTCACCCGGCAGCAGATCTATGGCACAGTCCCATGGCCGGTGTGGAGGCAGCTTGGAGGCCCGCTTTGGGCAGAAAACATCGCTGAAGGGGGCGTAGCACTTGGGAATGGAGATGGATTGATTCTCGACAGGGCTTTCAATGGATGTGGAGTAGACTGGTAGTGGTTCAGGGGGACGTTCCACTGGAACAGGACAGCCGAAGATACATGATTGAAGGCAAGCTTCGCCCCACTTCAGGATTTCTCCGGTCCGCCAGGAGATGACGGGGTTGTGCTGCTCCAACCATGGGCGCCCTAGGATGACGTCAGCGGTGGAATCCTCCAGAACCAGCAGATGGATATCCTCGTGGTGAAGGAGTCCAGTTTGAAGAGAGATAGGGCCCACGCAGTGGCGTACATATTTCTTACTTAGCGGCCTGCCGGTGATGGTGTGGATTTGGTAAGCGGCCGGCGTGCCCGTGGTTGGGAGCTCGAGCTGACGGCAGAGGGCGCCGTAGATGAAGTTGCCAGCTGACCCAGAATCAAGGAGGGCGGAAACTGGAAGAGAGACATCAGCCGCAGTAAGTGTCACAACAGTGGTGAGTGGTTTCATCTGATATCGTGAGGGAAGGATGGCACTCACCATGGGACGAGGAGGACGAACGGGGCACCCAGCTATGGTATGCCCCGAAGCTGCACAGTACAGACAGAGATTCTGGGCCAGCCGTCTATGACGCTCCGCCGGAGTGAGGCGGTAGGAGTCCACGAACATGGGCTCGCTGGCTGGTTCTGGGGAGCTGACGTTCTCTGGTCGGCAGAGCGGTGTGGAGGAATGCGCCTGGCCCTGGTGCTCTTCTAAGCACGACTGCATACGAGTGGCGAAGCGGATGGACAGTTGGATGAATCGCTCAAGGCCGATGAAGGTCCTCGTATGCAGCGAGATGCAACCGCACTCTGGGATCCAGTCCTTGACGATAGGTAGTGAGCAGGGCCTGTTCGTTCCACCCACTGGAGGCCTGAACTGCAAGGCATAATCATTGACAGACATAGTTCCTTGTTTCAAGTTATAGAGTCTCTCACCGATCGATGAGTCCCAGGCTGGTTTGCCGAATACTTCCCGGAAGTGTTCGATGAAGCTAGAATATGACTGGGTTACGGGGTTATTCTGGGTCCAGAGAGAGTCTGCCCACTGCAATGCCTTGCCTTGTAACTGTGAAATGATAAATGCTATCTTCGATCGATCCATGGGGTAAGAGAGCGGTTACATCTCCAGGACCAGTGAACACTGAAGAAGGAAACCTCTGCATTCCTCCGCCGAACCAGAGTAGGGCGCTGGCCGGGCCATGGGACTGGCGTGCACGGCAGGTGAAGGAGAGATGACGGGGTTTGCGGAAGTGCTCGCTGGTGGTGGTGATGCGGGTGCTGACATGAGTATTCGGCGGAGTGCATCAACCAGTTCCTGGAAGGGGTCCGTGAGGCTCATGCTTGTGTCTCTCGGTGCTGGTCCGGTCATCTGTTACGGATCACTCGGAGACAGAGGAGTAAAAGATGAGTAAGATGTTTATTTAAAGACACAAGCAGAGGAGCAAGTAGTGAGGAGTGGATGAGGGATTGGGATCCGTGCTGGGATGGAGGTGAACGCACACACACACGCACCGTGAGGTCCCGGAGGAGTCCTCGGGAGCAATCCTTAGAGAGGAGAAGGAGGAGTAGACTTCGGAGAATATCCTTGGAGAGAAGGTAAAGAGGAGTTAGTCCTTATGGTTAGCGCAGATGAGTAATCTTGTCGCGAACGTGACCGGACAATGAATGTGTGCGTGTGTGTGGCTTTTATGGTGCTGTGGTGGATGACTGATGATGAGGATCAGGTGGTGATGGTTCAGTACTCAGGTGAGGGTGTGCGCTGTGATTGTGTGGAGGTGGAACCTGGCGTGTTTGTAACAATATATATATATATATATATATATATATATATATATATATATATATATATATATATATATATATATATATATACAGTATTGTTCAAAATAATAGCAGTACAATGTGACTAACCAGAATAATCAAGGTTTTTCGTATATTTTTTTATTGCTACGTGGCAAACAAGTTACCAGTAGGTTCAGTAGATTCTCAGAAAACAAATGAGACCCAGCATTCATGATATGCACGCTCTTAAGGCTGTGCAATTGGGCAATTAGTTGAATTAGTTGAAAGGGGTGTGTTCAAAAAAATAGCAGTGTGGCATTCAATCACTGAGGTCATCAATTTTGTGAAGAAACATGTGTAAATCAGGTGGCCCCTATTTAAGGATGAAGCCAACACTTGTTGAACATGCATTTGAAAGCTGAGGAAAATGGGTCGTTCAAGACATTGTTCAGAAGAACAGCGTACTTTGATTAAAAAGTTGATTAGAGAGGGGAAAACCTATAAAGAGGTGCAAAAAATGATAGGCTGTTCAGCTAAAATGATCTCCAATGCCTTAAAATGGAGAGCAAAACCAGAGAGACGTGGAAGAAAACGGAAGACAACCATCAAAATGGATAGAAGAATAACCAGAATGGCAAAGGCTCAGCCAATGATCACCTCCAGGATGATCAAAGACAGTCTGGAGTTACCTGTAAGTACTGTGACAGTTAGAAGACGTCTGTGTGAAGCTAATCTATTTTCAAGAATCCCCCGCAAAGTCCCTCTGTTAAAAAAAAGGCATGTGCAGAAGAGGTTACAATTTGCCAAAGAACACATCAACTGGCCTAAAGAGAAATGGAGGAACATTTTTGTGGACTGATGAGAGTAAAATTGTTCTTTTTGGGTCCAAGGGCCACAGGCAGTTTGTGAGACGACCCCCAAACTCTGAATTCAAGCCACAGTACACAGTGAAGACAGTGAAGCATGGAGGTGCAAGCATCATGATATGGGCATGTTTCTCCTACTATGGTGTTGGGCCTATTTATCGCATACCAGGGATCATGGATCAGTTTGCATATGTTAAAATACTTGAAGAGGTCATGTTGCCCTATGCTGAAGAGGACATGCCCTTGAAATGGTTGTTTCAACAAGACAATGACCCAAAACACACTAGTAAACGGGCAAAGTCTTGGTTCCAAACCAACAAAATTAATGTTATGGAGTGGCCAGCCCAATCTCCAGACCTTAATCCAATTGAGAACTTGTGGGGTGATATCAAAAATGCTGTTTCTGAAGCAAAACCAAGAAATGTGAATGAATTGTGGAATGTTGTTAAAGAATCATGGAGTGGAATAACAGCTGATAGGTGCCACAAGTTGGTTGACTCCATGCCACACAGATGTCAAGCAGTTTTAAAAAACTGTGGTCATACAACTAAATATTAGTTTAGTGATTCACAGGATTGCTAAATCCCAGAAAAAAAAAAATGTTTGTACAAAATAGTTTTGAGTTTGTACAGTCAAAGGTAGACACTGCTATTTTTTTGAACACACCCCTTTCAACTAATTGCCCAATTGCACAGCCTTAAGAGCTGGCATATCATGAATGCTGGGTCTTGTTTGTTTTCTGACAATCTACTGAACCTACTGGTAACTTGTTTGCCACGTAGCAATAAAAAAATATACTAAAAACCTTGATTATTCTGGTTAGTCACATTGTACTGCTATTATTTTGAACAATACTGTATATATATATATATATATATAATGAGTCACTATTTACAGTGTTGGCCCTTGTTCTTCATAACCTCTGCTATTCACTCTGGGATGCTGGACATTAGCTTCTGGGCCAAATTGGGCCAAGTTGATCATGTGGGCTTCTGCTTGTCCACTCACCTTTTGAAAACTGACCACAGGTTCTTTATGGGATTGAGATGGATCCAAAAATTTAATGTAATGATCTTCGAGCCATTTCTTTATCACTCTTGCTTTGTGACATGGTGCTCCATCATTCTGGAAAATGCACGGATCACCACCAATCGGCTCAAGAAATCGCTCTTAAAGGACATTTTGATAACACTTTATTTATGGCAGTGTTTTTGGGGAGAGTTATGATAGAGCCCACTCCCTTGGTTGAAAAGGAACCCCACAGATGTATGGTCTCAGGATGCTTAACCGTTGGCATGTCACTGGACTCATGGTAGATTTCACCTTTTCTTCTCTGAACAATCCATTTTCCAGATGTCCCAAACAGTCGGAAGGGAACTTCATCAGAGAAATAACTTTGCACCAGTTTTCTGCAGTCCATTCCTTGTACTTCCTGTAAAATTTCAGTCTGTCCTTGATGTTTTTCTTGGAGATAAGTGGCTTCTTTGCTGCTCTTCTTGACACCAGGCCATAGTCCAAAAGTCTTGGCCTCACAGTGCATGCAGATGCTCCCAAACCAATCTGCTGCAATTCCTGAGCAAGCTCTACACTGGTGGTGACATGATTCCATTGCTGACTCCTCTGGAGGAGACTGTCCTGGCACTTGCTGGACACTCTGGGACGTCCTGAAGACGTAGAATCTTTGAAGTTCTTTGATGAGCCGGTAAATGGTTCTTTTAATTGCAAATAAATTTTGTATCAATTTCCTTTCATGTGAGGCCATTTTGATGCAAAGCGTTGATGGCTACATGTGTCTCTTTGGATAGATTTATCTCTATCCAGGCTTTCTTCTTCAATTTCATGACTATCACTTAATAATAAAGTTCAGTTGTAAGTAATTTATAAGTGATTAGTTAATGATGAACTAATAATTTACTAAACATAGCTGTGTTCATGGATGATTAAAAAGTCATATGTTCATATTTGTATGTTATTTACAAGTGATTAGATAATGTTGAACTAATCATTTGAAAAAACATGACTTAATGTTCAAAAATTATTAAGGAATATGCCAATGATTTACAAATCTGTCGTAAGTAATCTTAAAAAATAGCAAATCAAGAAATAATCAAACAGATCATTAGTAGATGGTTAATAAGTTACTAGTTAATATATTATTTATTACTTATAAATCATGAAAATGTAAAAATTATACTATTATTTCACAGCATTAAAATATTCCATTTGTGTCAGAGAAGACATCTGTCTGCACCCTCACCAGTCAGCCCTTACACTGGTGTACACTACAAAATATTCAAAACATGTTGTGTAAACATATAAATAATTACAAAGCTTTCTGTATTCTGCAAGTGTAAACTGCTCATCTGCTGTAAATGTTTTACTCATTATTCATAGATCTTTCACCCCAGTGTGTACGCACACAACCTGTAACCAGCAGGTTTGTAAAACATTTATTCATGCATTTACACAACATGTTTTGAATACTTTGTAGAGTGTACTGCAATATAAAAGCCGACTGGTGAGGGTGTAGACAGATGTATTCTCTGATAATAAATAATAATGTATTATTCTTTTAAAAGCAAAAAATAGTTTTAGCATAACTGCATTTTTGCGCTTTTTATCAGACCACCTTACAACTTTAACGAAACATAAATTATATACAGATCATTTACAAATAGTTAAATCATAATTTGTTTATGATTAATAAATATTCATTGAGAAACAGTGTTGTAGTACAATGTTGACATTCAATGATTTATAAGTGATTAATAATATATTAACTAGTAACTTAACTAGTAGCTAACTGAAAAAGAAAAATGATTAACTGAATTGACTACTTTTTTAAGTGGCTGCAATCAATGTATTTTATTTATGCTCAGTTCTACTGAACACTGTCTGTCCAAGCATCTTCTCATTTGCTCTGGCAGACATGCTACCACTTTACTCCTTGGCCTGCATAAAGCTCATACAGGGTTGAAATTTTTTATTTCCAGCCACTGGAATTTACAACCACTTTCCAGCATGTTGGTCTTGAATGTGTTGACCGTTGGCCTATGTACATTACTTAGGCACACCTCTCCATCTACTATAGCCCAGGTCTAGCAAAGGGGGCATTGTTTGGTCCATTGACCTGCTGCCTGACATTGTGTGCCCTAAAAGCATCTCTTCCGAGTAGAAAAATTGTTTATGCTACTGGTTCTAGTTCTGGAATGTGCTTGACAATGTGATGGAGATGTGGCTGGTGAAGAACTGTACTAGGCGTTAGAATCTCAGATTGATTGTTCATGATTTCATGACACTCAATGAGTGGTGGAAGGGAGATGATAACTCTTTCGCCCAGGGACTTGATCTGGAATCCTTCTGCTTTCTTGCCAGATGTTTCTGTGTTTCCAGAGTAAGTTCTGAGATGGTATGAGAAGTGTTCACTCTCCACATTGAACAGCTCAAAGAATTCTGTTCTGGCTAATGAACGATTGCTCTGGTCATCCAAAATTACGTAGGCTTTGAATATAAATAAATACTGTGATAAAGGCTCTGGCTGAGGTGGCAAACAAGCTGGATGAATGAATTGAATAGCGTAAGGCTTAGCAGATGCATTCATGATGGGACTGGTCCTCCAAGCTTCAGACCTAATCACATCTGCAGACAGATCAGATAGATTTGTTGCAGGAAAGTGCATACTATCAGCTTTCTCAGACTTTGGCTTGTTTATAAATGTGTATGTGAAGTGTTTTTCGCAGCTGGACTCCATGATACGAAGCTGTTATGGGAGTCATTATGAATTGGAGGAGTGATTGGTAAGGCTGATAAGTGTGGAGAGGAAGAGTGACTCTGAAGGTTAATTTGAGAATTGATATATTCAGTGGTACATTCAATTTTAACTTTCACTGATTCAGATCCTCCTCTTTCTAATGCAGCATGCATTGCTCATTCCACATCATCCAGCACTTGTGCCTTTTATAGAAATGCAAACATTATAATTCTTTATTGTTTGCCTATCAGCATTAAGTAAATATGCATTTATCATTCAAACAAATCTTTGAATTACTAATGAACATTTAATTTCACAAACCTTGCAAACTTAGTTGAATCCAGATGTGAGATCTTTTGAAGTTCTCTGTGTGATGGTCGGCCCCTGTGAATTGAATGCTTGTAAACTTTAAACTTGTGATTTAAAATTATGCTGTGCTTTATGCATTTGTCCACTGTCATATTCATGTCATTTTCTCTGTGTGCTGTATGTACAATGAATGTTAACCTGGCTTTATATGAAAAATATGATTCCGAAATTCCCAAATCTTCCCAGAATACCAAGTGCCCTGTTGGTTACAGTATTACTCCCTTTTTAATGATATATTTTTTAAATATTTATTTATTTGTGAAAAATACTTTGTCATCTAAAGTATAAGTATGTTTATTTTAGTTATTTTATTTTACAGTTATTTTTTAAGCCATTGTCAAATGATTTCAAATTTCTTAAATATTAATTAAAATAAAAAGAAAAAATATATCGTCCTTCGGCCCTCCTGCTTTCCAAGATATCGGCATTGCATTGGCTGTCAAAAAAACAATATCAGTCGACCACTAGTAAGAAGTGCGACAGATTTGTTTGTCTGAATACTTTAGTGCTCACACAGATATGATAAATCTCATAACCACAGATTGTCAAAAGTAGTCTTCAGACATTAATTGTGGCTTACAAATGCGGAAACGGGGCATGAATGGGCAATATGCCAGGTTCACAATGCGATACAGATGTAGCAATGTGGTTTTGAAATAAACAGAATTAAATATACTACTTGCTTACTTGCTAGGCAAACAAATAAATAACACTTGTAGTAGCTTTATACAAAGACTATTATGGCAAACATACGCAAATCAAATCATTAAAATGATTACAGACAAATTAAAACATATTTTTTTAAGTTTTTAATTATTTTTTATTTGTAATGAAAGCAACATTTAGATTAAAAAACAAATAAAAAATAATTAGGAAATATTTGGGGGCACTGCCATGGAAAATATGATGCCAAAGAAAGCCCCTCTGTCTCATCAATAATGAATGAGTATTTATGAACACTGTTAGATCTTCTAAATTAATAAATCTTTAATAAATGAATCACATGTGTTTCTTCTGTGAATATTTGACCTTTTCAGCATTTAAATATATTTAACTAAATGCGACTGATCTCACTCATTAATTTTATTTTATTAATTTTTTTCTTTAAAGAATGAGTTCTGGGCCAAATACTATGGTAAGTGACCTTCAGAAAGACTGATTATACTTTGACTGAATTTAAAGAAATTATCATTTTATAAATCAAATGATAAATAATTAAAATTATTTTCATATTATTTATTATTATAAGCTCATATATCACTTTTTTTTCTTTTTTGTACACTATTCTGAATGTTTAATCTTTAACTTGTACATGTAGGCTGTATCATTGCATTTTTTTCTTTTACTGCTCTTAATTTACTAATTTGTACATGTATTTTTTCATTCTCTTTTCTATGTTTCTGGAGCTGCTGTATTATTGTACTTGTAATAAATATGAATATTAATTTTTGTTGTCAGATGGAGATCAGTGCCTATCAAACCCATGTAAACACGGCGGCACATGCAAGGATGGGATCGGTGGTTACACATGCACATGTGCTGAGATGTACAGTGGCACCAACTGTCAAACTGGTGAATGTGATATATATATTTTTTTTTACAAGTGATAGTGATGAACATGAGATGTGATGTGAGATGTGCTGTGTTTGACACATTCACTGTGTTTGAGGGGCATCACGTTTATCAGATGCTTTGTGATGATGTTTTGCAGATAAATCCCAGTGTCCATCAGCTGGGCCTTTAGCATGTGAGCACTTCTGCAAAACGATGACTGATTCATACCGCTGCTTCTGTGCACGGGGATATAAACTTAACAGTGACAGCAGGAGCTGCTCACCTCACGGTACCTGACAATCATTGCACAGACATTCACTGCTCCTGCTCAATCACTGACAGCTGCTAAATCACTGGAGCTCAAAGACTCACTGCACTCTTGACTGATGCAAAATCACTGAAGCTCACACACTCATTGCACCCAAGACAGCTGCTAAATCACTGAAACTCACTCACTGTACTCATGATGGTTGCTAAATCATTGAAGCTCAAACACTCATGACGGCTGCTAAATCATTGAACCTCACACACTCATGAAGGCTGCAAAATCACTGAAGCTCACACACTCACTACACTCATTATGGCTATTTAATCACTCACTGGACTCTTCACTGCATAGTTCTTTTATGCATTTCTCCTCTTCTCTAGCTTGTTTCATAATAGTTCAAAAATAAATCTGTATTTGTATATTACAAATATTGTTGGTTCTTTGATGAATTGCTTATATTCCCCTCTCTTTAATGTCACGTTGATAAAATTGTTTGTTAAATGCATAAATGTACATGTAAACATCATCCACACTCTCAGTTCAGAATCCATGTGGGACAACAGAGATGTCCAGCTTCTGTCCTGATGAACACTGCTCATGGGAGGTGAGCAACAACCTGATTACCATCATATCTACAGCAGGAGTTTCACTGAAATGGTTCTGCAGATCATTAATCAGTTCATGCACATTGATCAATAAACTGAAACTGCAATTAGACGAGCCGCTGATGAATATTCCACTCTGCTGAGCAGTATTTCAGCAACCGATGACAATGATCATGTTATTGTGTGCTATAGGTGAAGTTTGTGAACACCAGCGGTGATGTCGTCTGTCACGGTGTGGTTCTAGGCAGCAAGTCTGTGCTGACATCAGCCACGTGCATGTCTGCGCTGAAGGACCTCCATGTCACTCTCGGTGAGCATGTGACTGTAGCTTTACATCACAGACTCTAGACCATATGTCCTACAATTATACTTTATAGTTCAGATTGTTTTAGTAGTCACAGTCCAGTAGAATTCACTCTTGTTAGCATCAGATGGTATTTCTACACTGCCCAGAAAACATTGTATTTGAAATATTTTTGGTAATTTTGGTATAAAACTGAAATGAGAAACCAGTCCAACTTTTAGGACGAGACAGTTGTTTTTAAAATATACTATTTTTTATATTTCTTTTTTGAATTTATCAGTTTAAATTTTTCAGTTTTAGTTTTAGTAATTCTTCAACACAAACCTATTTGATTCCAGTTACATGTGAGGTTTCAAAAAGTCAAAGTTATTTTATTTATTGCAATATTTCAACTGTTGAAATAGTTTTTTAATAGTCTTACATTTAGTTAACAATTACAACATTGCTTCTGGTTTTGAAATGAAAATACAATTTTAATGCATACAACTAGCTTCAAGCAGTGACAAATAAACTTGAATTAAAGTATTTTAGAGTTTGACAGAAGTGCTATTTTATCATAATTGATACACTGTTTTTAATTAGATTTTATTTTATATTCAGATTTATTTTGATTTATATTATATTGTGTTTTGTCCACTCAATTAAACTGCTAAAAAAAAATTTATCAGATTCATATTTATTTTCTTTTTTTTTTTTTTTGCATAAATCTGTTAATCATCCTCAGTCCTGATCAAAACTACCAAATGTTTTAAAAAAAATTCAAGATTTTAACTCTTTAATTGCCAAGTTCATAAATTATGTCACTGATTTTGGGGGGAAAAAACATACAAAATGACTTATTTTAAATATAAAAGTAATTGTTGCTGGATTTTTTTTACTTTTTATAACAGTCTTGGGCATGTCAAAGATTACTATCAACATTGGCTTTGATGCATTTTTAGTTTTTGTGCAGCATTAGATTTAATTTTGTTGTTGGTGGCTGTTTTTGCCCCATTGACTTCCATTATAATGACATTTTTTGATTGCAAAGCCATGTAATCATGCATTCTTGATTGTTTGTGGTTTTCCCTTTTGGGTAGAGGTAACATTTGTTAATTTTACAGTTGATCACTAGGTGGGACCATTAACCATTTAGATAGGCCTGTGCAAAAAAAGCTTAGTTTCTGACTTGTATATGAAGCTATTTGGAGTATAACAGCATATTATATTGAGTGTGTATGTGTGTGTGTGTGAGAAAGAGAGAGAGAGAGTGTGTGTGTGAGAGAGACCTTTGCACACTTACCTTAATGTATTTCAGAAAATCACAATGTACACCTCAGCTCTTAGAACTACATGGAGTAAACAAAAGTGTATTTATGCACCTGCTGCCTTTTAATGGTGGTGAAAGTATTCGGTTGTTAAGTGATGATGTAAGAAGCGCTGTTTCCGGGTCCAGGCCTCAACTCGCTTCACTTGAGAATATGACCTCAGCAGCCGTTTATGAGCACTGTTTATTCATATTGATAATTTAAGTTAAACACTTTTAAACTTACGATATACACTACAGTCTCCGTGCTCACAGCGTCCCAAACACAAATAATTTTTATATATATATATATTTTTTATATTAATATTTTCATTGTCTGGCTATCTGGTACTTCAGTATGGAGTTAAAGGTTAATATTATAACTTTTTTGATAGTATTCTATAACATTTTGAGTTTATAATAGCACCTTTTGTTGTTTTCTTGTGGTAACTGATAGGGCATTTGGACACGGAAGAGCTGCTACGTGACGTCAGACTTAACAAGCGAATAGACTAAACAAAAGCAAAGTACGTGGATTTAAACACTTGCATGCTATCGTGCTGCATATTTAATGGTGAGAAGAGCAGCAAGCAACACGAGAAAGGGCTTGACTTGTACCAAAGTTTTAGAAATGATTATGTAGCGTGACCCCTCCAGCGAGCTGCAGCTTATTTGAAGTTGGTATTGCATTTTGGTTCATAATACATTATGTTCATAAATTTGATGTGAAGTAAATTTTTTTACAGGATTTTAAGGTTTTAAACTGGCTTTACCATCAAGAAAAGAGGAGCATTTCACATATAGGCCATCTGTATTTTTCACCATCAAAAGGCAGCAGGTGCATAAACACACTTCTTTTTTTATTGTTTACTCCATGTAGTTCTGAGAGCATGAGGTGCATATTTTGATTTTTTCAGATACTGTACATCAAGGTAAGTGCACAAAGGTATCTCTCACACCCTCTCTTTCTCTCTCTCTCTATCACACACACACACACACACACACACACACATACTATAATTTGCTATTATACTCCATGTAACTCCATACAAGCCAGAAACTAAGCCTTTTTTTGCACAGGCCTATCTAAAGGGTTAATGGTCCCACCTAGTGATCAACTGTAAAAAATAACAAATGTTACCTCTTCCCCACAGGGAAAACCACCAACAATCAAGAATCTCACACACACACAAACACTATAATTTGCTGTTATACTCCATATAACTCCATATACAAGCCAGAAACCAAGCCTTTTTTCAGACCTATTTAAAGGGTTAATGGTCCCACCTAGTGATCAACTGTAAAAATATTTTTTTTACCTCTTCCCAAAAGGGAAAACCACAAACAATCAAGAATGCATGATTATATGGTGTCATGGCTTTGCAATCAAAAAATGTCTTTATAATGGAAGTCAATGGGGCAAAAACAGCCACCAACAACAAATTAGAGAGAAAAAATTTAAATCTAAAGCTGCACAAAAACTAACAATGCATCAAAGCCAATCTTGTTACTAATCTTTGACATGCCCAAGACTGTGATAAAAGGTAAAAAAATATCCAGTCCACAATCACTTTTTATATTGAAAATATGTAAATTTGTGTGTTTTTTTCCCAAATCAGTGACATCATTTATGAACTTGGTAATTAAAAAGTTAAAATCTTGGAATTTTTAAATATTTTTTGTAGTTTTGATCAGGACTGAGGTTGATTAATAGATTTATGCAAAAAAAAAATTGAAAAAAATATATTTATCTGATACATTTTTACAGCAGTTTAATTTAGTGGATGTTTTCATCCACGAACATCCTGAAAGGGTAATGAATATGCCCACAATGTACCGTTGAGTTTTTGAAAAATTTCATGGACGAAAACGTCCCCAACAACCCACAAGGGTTAAATAAAATGACTAAGTTTTATTCATAGTTTGTTTAAAGTTCTTGTTTATTTTCTTTTAAGTATTGAAAATTTTAAGGTAACTTTTATGTTTTTAGTTTTAATTAACAATAACCCTGCAAATGAACACAAAACCATTGACATCAGTGAAAAATGGAAAGTGCTTCTGCTTTTAATTACACTGTCCGTAATATGAATGATTACATATTTAAAGTTTTTCTCAGTTGCTTTGGTGCATTTCTTAGAACAAAGCTACTTGTTCAACCTCGACATCTAGTCAATTGTGCACATCATAAAAACAGTTTCTCATCCTTTCGAACAAGTTTAAGATTGCTTTGGTACATTCATGCAATTGATTATGTACATTTGTCTGCAGTTTCCTACATTATGTCATGTTGCTAAAAATCTGGAGGGATGTTGTGATTTAAACTATGGCTACATTTTTGATGACAATTATTGTAAGTTGTGGGTTAAACAGTGTATGTGGGAGTTTGATTGCAAGAGACTGGACAAGATTCACATTTACATTTTTACTGTTTGGACTGTAATTTGTTGACAGACCATGCCATTGCAATACAGAAAGGAAAAAACAGCACTGCACAGCAGAAGGAAAAAAAAGTAGAAAGGTGAACATAGGACAATCTCCTCATGGAAAACTGTACATGCAGTGCTGTAGGAATTACACTGCAGTCTTCCTACACCTCTTGACGTTCCGGTCTATTGGGCCACAAATTCTCATCCACATCACAATGAATATCTTCTCTTGCAATGCAGAATGGAAATCTTATCCAGCCTCTGCCGGCATCTGCTGTGATGTCATCACACGCTACATCCATGGCACCTAGAAGGGCCATCTGTGTATGTGGCTGGCGATCATATATTTTCCATCTCTATGCTGAGAAGAATTCCTCAATGGGGTTAAGGAATGGAGAGTAGGGTTAAAGGAACTCCATCAGCCTCTTGTTGTGGGCTCCAAACATTGCCTGATGATGTTGGAGTGATGGAAACCAACATTGTTCCAAACTATCACGTATTTTGGCAGGTCATCTCCAATTTGACCCCTTGTTCAGGGATGAGATCCCCGTAAAGAGTGTCTAAAAAGGTGACAAGACACTCTGTATTCTATGGCCCGATAATGGGAATATGCGTTAGCACACCATTCTCAGAGATAGCAGCACCCATTTTTTGTAAAGCCATGGCAAATGTGTACTGGTCACACTTATTGTGCTGTATATCACTATACAATGTTGTACTGTTTACTGTGAGATACAGTTGCTGCATACTCATACATGTTTTACCTGTACATACTGGTAGTGCAGCTTCTTCACTCTTTCACCATTTCTTTCAAATGGAACAGTGTACAGCTGCTTCATATTCATTTGGTGTCTTTTCAGCACCCTGTCAATGGTTGAGATGCTAAATGTTTTCAAAGATGTTGTTGTACTCTATAATGGCACACTTTATCTCCCTTAGTCTTTACAGAAAGTATACACTATTACAGTACAGTTCCTATTGTTAGATTACATACCTGTCTGAATGATTAAGGACACAGTTGCACTCCCAACGTTTGGCAGCACCCTTTGACCAGCCTCGGCCATTGTGATCTACAAGTGTGGCTAGTGTAGCAAGTTGTCTCATCAGGAACATGCATATGTCCTCTGCCTCTTCTGTTTTGCCTCCCAACTCCTCCACCATGCAGCCTCACTCCTCTTTCTCTGATGTGGAAGTTTCACATTTTAATATTTAATTCAGAATACAACATAGATGACATATCAAAAGTTTTGATTGAAAAAATTTATTATTTTAAGGGGAAAATACTGTTGATACTGTTAAATAAGTTGATTTTAAATTTCATGGCATCAACAAGTTGGGAGTTGGGACAAGGCCATGTTTACCACTGTGTGGCATCCCCTCTTCTTTAACAGTCTGCAAACGTCTGGGGACTGAGGAGACAAGTTGCTCCAATTTAGGAATAGGAATGTTGTCCCATTCTTGTCTAATTCAGGCTTTTAGTTGCTCAACTGTCTTAGGTCTTCTTTGTCAAGTCAAGTCACCTTTATTTATATAGCGCTTTAAACAAAAAACATTGCGTCAAAGCAACTGAACAACATTAATTAGGAAAACAGTGTGTCAATAATGCAAAATGACAGTTAAAGGCAGTTCACCATTGAATTCAGTGAAGTTATCATCTCAGTTCAGTTTAAATAGTATCTGCGCAATCATTTGCAATCAAGTCAACGATATTTAATCTAGATTTAAACTGTGAGTGTGTCTGCCTCCCGAACAATATTATGTAGGCTATTCCAGAGTAAGGGCGCCAAATAGGAAAAGGATCGCAGTTGATTTTGATATTCTTGGCAAAAAGAACTTTACATTTTGATTCGTCCGACCACAGAACAGTTTTCCACTTTGCCACAGTCCATTTTAAATTAGCCTTGGCCCAGAGAAAATGCCTGCGCTTATGTATAATCTTTAGATATGGCTCTTATTGCTACCAGTCCCAACTTTTTTGGAATGTGTAGCTCTCATGAAATCCAAAATGAGCCAATATTTGGCATGACATTTCAAAATGTCTCACTTTCAACATTTGATATGTTGTCTATATTCAATTGTGAATAAAATATAAGTTTATGAGATAATTGTAAATTAAATTTAAAAATTAATTTTTTACTCAAAATTTGTAGTGTCCCAACTATTTTGGAATCGGGTTTGTGTGTGTGTGTGTATATATATATATATATACATTTTGATCAACATGACATACAGTAAGCAATTGATAATACAGTATATAGGAAACAGCAGATTTGTACATAATCATTTGCATGAATGTACCAAAGCATTTGCAACTTGTTCAAAGAAATGAGAAACTGCTTTTTTGATGTGCAAAAGTAATATAATGATGTGAAGATTGAAGTAGTTTTGAGAAATTAAATTCTGATTCGAGAAATGCACCAAAGCAACGGAGAAAAACGGTAAGCCTGCTGTCAGTGGCCCATCAAAACTGAACTGAGAGTCTTGTTTGTTTTCTGATCAGTTGAGAATCAGTGATATGCATGCGTTCAAACATGAAGTGGACTCTTCTTCTTGCCTCCAGTGGGACATCACTCAACTGTGGTGGTGCTTGTCTCCAGCTGGACACCGCATAAGCGGTACGTATCCGGTCTGGAGGATGACCTGGCCTTCTTGGAACTGATGGAGCCCTTCCCACAGAACATGTCCATCATCCCTCTCTGTCTGCCAGAGAGAGACTACAGCGAGAACATTCTAATGAGAGCTGGACGAAAGGGTGTGGTCATGGGTGGAGCCAGGCACTCTTACCTCTCACTGGATGATTGTCACAGCTCTCTCAACCTCACATTCCTAATGACCAATAAGATGTTTTGCATGCAGAAGCAGGAGTCTGACATCGCTGTCAGGGCCAAGCCGATGCCGTGTAACTTGAAGTTTGGAAGTCCCGTCGCAACAGTGGAGGGAAAGACTGCATTCCTGACAGGCATTTCTCTGTCCACTGGAGACTGTCATCATGGACTAGTGTTCACCAAACTGTCCCGATACCTGCACTGGCTGCGACCGCTGCTGCATGCATCTGAGAAAGAACAACAACAACAGCTATGATGAAGCAACAACAAAAAAACAAAGAACACTGGCTGTATGAAGAAACAAATGAGTAATTACCATAATGTAAAATAAAATGAATGTACAATGAATTTACAGTTGAAAATATTAACAGCAGCTACAAGTTCTGAGTCACTGTAAATCTGTTTCATTCCTGAAGAGTTAAACACTTATGCTTTTTCAACATTGATCTCTTTGAGTGACATGCCAGCTTAACTTAATTTAATTAACTTAATTGGTTAACTGACTTAACCAATCACCTGTGTTTGTGACAGGGCTTTCTGACTCACTGACCAATGGAGGAAACATTTGGAAACATAATAATTTTTGCAATTTATATTGTTAATGCAAATATTAATTATGCCACTTTTAACTATATATATTAATGAGAAACACAGCTGACAAGCATAAGAAATACAAAAGAAAACATTACACTCATGATTATGTGTCTTGTCTTTGTTTTCTCTGGACTCCTTTTTCCATGATCCCTTATCAAGGAACCAGTCACACATTCACACCTGTTTCCCATCAAGTCAAGTAACCTTTATTTATATAGCGCTTTAAACAAAAAGGATTGTGTCAAAGCAACTGAACAACATTATTTAGGAAAACCGTGTGTCAATAATGCAAAATGAGAGTTAAAGGAAGTTCATCATTTAACTCATGACTAATGTCATGATCTCATCTCAGTTCAGTTTAAATAGTATCTGTGCAATTGTTTGCAATAAATTCAGCGATATTGCTGTAAATGAACTGTCCCCAACTAAGCAAGCCAGAGGCAACAGCAGCAAGGAACCCATACTCCATTGGTGACAGAATGGAGAAAAACCCTTGAATGGAGAAACATAACTCAGTCGGGGGGGCCAGTTCTCCTCTGACCAGATGAAATGAGCAGTTCAATTCCAGGCTGCAGCAAAGTCAGATTGTGCAGAAGAATCATCTGTTCCTGTGGTCTTGTCCTGGTGGTCGTCTGAGACAAGGTCTTTACAGGGGATCTGTATCTGGGGCTCTAGTTGTCCTGGTCTCTTCTGTCTTTCAGGGATGTAGAGGTCCTTTCTAGGTGCTGATCCACCATCTGGTCTGGACACGTACTGGATCCGGGTGACCGCAGTGACCCTCTGATCTGGATACAGATTGGAACTGGTGGCAACGGTGACCTCGGAATAAGAGAGAAACAAACTAATATTAGCATAGATGCCATTCTTCTAATGATGTAGCAAGTACATCAGGTGTTATGGGAAGTGTTCCCAGTTCGGGTTTACCCAATTAATGCAGCCTAAAAATCCTTTAACAGATTTGGATATTAGAAGCGTATTAGTGTGTTATGTGTAAGCCAGGTTAAAGAGATGGGTCTTTAATCTAGATTTAAACTGCAAGAGTGTTTCTGCCTCTCGAACAATGTTAGGTAGGTTATTCCAGAGTTTAGGCACCAAATAGGAAAAGGATCTGCCGCCTGCAGTTGATTTCGATATTCTAGGTATTATCAAGTTTTGAGAACACAGCGGACTCTACTGCTGCATTTTGGACTAACTGGACTTTGTTTATTAAGCATGCAGAACAGCCACCCAATAAAGCATTACAATAATCTAACCTTGAGGTCATAAAGGCACGGATTAACATTTCTGCAATTGACACTGAGAGCATAGGCCATAATTTAGATATATTTTTGAGATGGAGAAATTAAATTTGACAAATTTTAGAAACATGGCTTTCTAAGGAAAGATTGCAATCAAATAGCACACCTAGGTTTCTAACTGATGACGAAAAATTGACAGAGCAGCCATCAAGTCTTAGACAGCATTCTAGGTTATTACATGCAGAGTTTTTAGGTCCTATAATTAACACCTGTTTTTTCCAGAATTTTAGCAGTAAGAAATTACTTGTCAGCCATTTTTTTATATCGACTATGCATTCCGTTCATTTTTCAAATTGGTATGTCTCACAGAGCCGTGAAGAAATATAGAGATTTAAGATTCAAGATTTTTATTTGTCACATGCTCAATTATATAGATCATATATAACCAGCAGTGAAATGTAAGTCAGGTTCGCTCCATGGACAGTGCAATTATTAGAGAATACAACACAGATGAAAATATACATAAATATAGCTATGAAAGAATGAAATAAAAGTAAAAAATAAAAACAAAATAATAAAATAGATGTATACTGTAGAATGGAAAATAATGTGCATGAAAGTATACTGTAGTCTTAAATATTAAGATACACAGGAATGTACAAGAGGCAAATGAGTAAACAGTTTGACACTTTCAGTATGTCAATGTGAAAAGGAGTAGGAAGATGTTTAGGTAGCTAGCTTGAAGCCAATGGGGCTGTCAATAAGAACAGATCCAGTCTAGTCACTCTGATGTTAAGGTCTTTATTTTCCTTCTTCAGCAGGTATTAGGTATGGGTGTGTATGTGTGTAAGCGTGTGGTTTCTACAAAAGGACAGAATTACAGTGATTTAGTTAACAATAACAACATAACATTGAATTCACAGGAGAAAACGAAATTTAAACAATGCATAAGGCCATCTACTCATACTATAAAGCTCAAATACATATCTAAAGAACATGCTTAAGCAGGGAATACAACAAAATAAACACACTTAGGACAAACTTAAGAAATACAGAATAATAAAGTGTCAAACAAAAGCACTTATATGGTCAAATACACACACGCAGGGAAAAACAAAAGGAAAAAGAACTCAGTCCTCTGCACAGTGCATCCATGTGCACCAGAATGAAGGTGCTGTGGGCACAGGTGCAATTTATAGTGTCCTAATTGGCTTGAGATCAGAGGGGGTGGAGCTAGAAGTTAATCGTAAATTAACAAGCCAAGAGGGGTGTGGCACATGCTTGGCACCTTGAAGCTTAAGGACACATAGCTTTTTAACACAATGTGATGTAGTGAATGATGAATATCTTACTGATAAAGTGAATATTAAGTGGAGACCTGAAGATGTTAAGAGACTCGTTTTGAGTTTAGTACCCTGATGGCCTGGGGGAAGAAACTCCTCCTGAGACTTTCAGTTTTTGCCACCAGACTACGGAAGCATTTACCAGATGGCAGCAAAGTGAAAAGATGGTTACTGGGGTGGATGGAGTCTTTGGTGTTTTTAACAGCTCTGCTTTTGCAGCGTTTGATGTAGATGTTCTGCAGAGAGGGGAGAGCAAACAGTGAGACTCTCTGCAGGGCTTTACAGTCTTGACTGGAGCTGTTCACATACCACACTGAGATACACTGAGTCAATACACTTTCTATGGCCCCTGAATAGAAAGTTTTCAGGATTGCCTGTGAGACCCTGAATTTCTTCAGCTGTCGCAGATGGTACAGTCTTTGCCTTGCTTTATTAACCTGAGTTTTAATGTTTGTAGTCCAAGTCAGGTCCTCGGAGATGTTTACACCGAGGTACTTGAAGCTGCTCACCCTCTCCACAGGGGTCTCTCTGATCATAAGAGGAGTATGGGCTGCTGCTGCCTTTTCCTGAAGTCCACAATCAGTTCTTTAGTTTTGCTCACATTCAGAGAGAGACAGTTGTCCTGGCACCATGATGTTAGTTTCTCTACCTCATCCAAGTATGCAGTCTCATTATTGTTGTGAATGAGGCCCAGAACCACAGTATCATGAGCGAATTTGATTATAGATGTGGAGCTGTGGGAAGACATGCAGTTATGTGTGTAGAAAGAGCAGGGGTAGAGAGAGTAGAGCAGGGGTATCATCTGATATGATGATTCTCATCAGCATAACAGTGAAAGCTAACACCATGTTTCTTGATGATATCTCCCAAGGGTAACGGGTAAAGCGTGAAGAGTAACGGCCCTAGTACTGAGCCTTGATGTACTCCATACTGCACTTGTGATCGATATGATACCTCTTCATTCACTGCGATGAATTGATGGTGGTCAGGGGCGGATCTAGAAAATTATTGATGAGGTGGCAAGAAGGGGGCAGGAATTTTTAAGGGGTGGCAACATATGGCAGACGTATATATACTGAATTTAGTCACAGTTATCACAGTTTGATGATAAATAGTATATGTGCACACTACAAAAGGGCACAGGCTATCATTTACAAACTTAATCTCATGCAATCAATGTCTTGCTTTTGAAACAGTTCATATAAGGAATAAGTGACCATACCCCATAAGCACCACCACACTCACTAATGCATACAGTATGCATCGACATGTAATTAAGAGCATTATAAAAGGTTCAGTGTTATCAATATGTCAATTTATTATAAGAAACCCAAGACTTTAATAGCCAATGACATTTACAGATGGGGAGACTCAACTGATTTTTTACTGTGTTAATCACCATCTAACTCAACCAGTCAAAAGCTACATTTAGCCTTAGATGTAATATGAGTATGGTCCCTGAAGCAAAGGTTTTATAAGCTGAAAATAATAATAAATAAATAAACATTATAGGCACAAATACAAATGTACTTTTAGAAATTGTTTTTGGAAAATTTGGTGTTATTGTTTTGGCAAGTTTAAATTAAAACTATATCTATGAAAACTTGTGTAATATTCCCTTTAAAATAACGTTTTATTTTATCTTTTTTTAAGTATATTTTACTGTGCAATTTCTTACATAATTTCTTTGAGTTAGACAAAACTTTTATTTTGGTGAGTTGTAGACAGAGTTTCTGTGTTTTTTTTTATTAACTATTATTATTAGCTAATAGGCCTACTAGACGTATAGCATACTCTACTGTGCAATAGTACTATATTTCTGTTCAAATTTCTTATAAATAAGTTTTATAAGTTATAGCACACATAGATCCCAGAGATGTGCATAACAACACCTTCAGGGCCACTGCTGGCCAAATGGGTGCCCTAATCAGGACTGTATTGTTGTACCCCCCCCCCCCCCCCCTTCCTCAAATATGATGATGACTTTAATCAAATAAAAAACGAAATTAATACATTTTATTATTTACAAATTACTATTTACCTATGGCTATAACTTTATTATGACTCAAAATTTATTTTATAGTCTCAAGCATAAAAAAATCATGCAAGCAAAAGGAAATTAGGCAGTTTTACTATGATAAAACCATTGTTTATTTTTGTAAGGATTGTGATATGCACATTTTTTGTTGAAGAAATTATAAAGGCTATGTCATCTTTAGTAACAAGGTGGCCAAAAATTTAAGATTAAGTGAATATTTGAATTAAATGTTTGGTCAGTAGCCTAAACAAGGATTTGATCGTCCTGTAAGTGTAACAGCAGCAATTACATGACATTTGTAATAACATGTACATAAATTGTTTGTTTTGTATTTTCCTACTACATCATGTACAGTATTTTAACAGTGTTATTATTAACCAATCATTATTGCCTGATTGTGATGATTTGTGTTGTTATTGTTAAACCATGGGTAATTTTCGTAAGGGAACCTGAAAAAATATATATATTTCACAGGAATGTGCCTGAAAGTGATAAACGGACCTTGTTTTAACCTAAATGATTTATAATTTATTTTAATATATATTAAAAATGTATAAAATGTGCATTATAGCTGACAACTAAATGAACACATTTTAATTGTTTTATGACTGCAAGTCTTTCTCCTCAAATGCTATTGAGCTTCAAATCTGCGTTTGAGCCCATGTGAAAAAGTAGCATAATTTACATATGATTTACAATTTCTTTTAATAAATATCAAACATTCAATTCAATTGTGCATTATATCTGACACCTAAATGAACAATTACAGTTGTTTTTATGACTGTAAATCATTCTCCTCAAATGCTACTGATGTTAGAAGTGTATACCAATATCGCATATAACTTTAGAGACGGTCCCTAAATTTGAAACTCTCGAACGTCCAACGTCAAGCCAACTTGCCTGTTTGTTTGTTTTTTTAAACTGGCTTTAGTTTTCTTTTCTCTGCGCCGGATTGCTGATGTCCTTTACCGGGCAAAGATGTTCATCCATCAATTATGAACATTCAGCCGCAAACATGAGGTGCGAGCCGTCTCGAGCACGGATGGAAGAATGGCGGAAGTTTTTTTTTTTTTTTTTAGCAACTGGGATGGTGCCCGTAGACGATGGTGCCCACTCTGGGAGTTCCCAGCTAACAGGGAACGTTCCCACAACATTCACTAACGTTCTTTAAAGGTTGTGTAAATGTTAGTACAAAACGTTATTAAAATAATGTTTTTGGAACGTTCTTATAACGTTGGTAATGTTCTTGTAAGGTTAATAGAAAACGTTCTTAGAACAACGTTCTCGGAACGTCTTTAGGACGTTATTTGTACTTGATGAATGTTCTTATAAGGTCGCTAGAAAACGTTCTTAGAACAACGTTCTTGTAACGTCTTTAGGACGTTATCTGTCCTTGACGAATGTTCTTCTAAGGTTGACAGAAAACGTTCTTAGAACAGCGTTCTCGGAACGTCTTTAGGACGTTATTTGTACTTGATGAATGTTCTTATAAGGTCGCTAGAAAATGTTCTTAGAACAACGTTCTTGTAACGTCTTTAGGACGTTATCTGTACTTGATGAATGTTCTTCTAAGGTTGACAGAAAACGTTCTTAGAACAACGTTCTCGGAACGTCTTTAGGACGTTATTTGTTCTTGATGAATGTTCTTATAAGGTCGCTAGAAAACGTTCTTAGAACAACGTTCTTGTAGCGTCTTCAGGATGTTATCTGTACTTGATGAATGTTCTTCTAAGGTTGACAGAAAACATTCTTAGACCAATGTTCCCGGAACGTCTTTAGGACGTTATCTGTCCTTGATGAATGTTCTTCTAAGGTTGACAGAAAACGTTCTTAGACCAATGTTCCCGGAACGTCTTTAGGACGTTATCTGTCCTTGACGAATGTTCTTCTAAGGTTGACAGAAAACATTCTTAGAACAGTGTTCTCGGAACGTCTTTAGGACGTTATTTGTACTTGATGGATGTTCTTATAAGGTCGCTAGAAAACGTTCTTAGAACAACGTTCTTGTAACATCTTTAGGATGTTATCTGTACTTGATGAATGTTCTTCTAAGGTTGACAGAAAACGTTCTTAGACCAATGTTCCCGGAACGTCTTTAGGACGTTATCTGTCCTTGATGAATGTTCTTCTAAGGTTGACAGAAAACGTGCTTAGAACAACGTTCTCGGAACGTCTTTAGGACGTTATCTGTCCTTGACGAATGTTCTTCTAAGGTTGACAGAAAACGTTCTTAGAACAGCGTTCTCGGAACGTCTTTAGGACGTTATTTGTACTTGATGAATGTTCTTATAAGGTCGCTAGAAAACGTTCTTAGAACAACGTTCTTGTAACGTCTTTAGGACGTTATTTGTACTTGATTAATGTTCTTCTAAGGTTGACAGAAAACGTTTTTAGAACAACGTTCTCTGAACGTCTTTAGGACGTTATCTGTACTTGATGAATGTTATTATAAGGTCGCTAGAAAACGTTCTTAGAACAACGTTCTTGGAACGTCTTCAGGACGTTATCTGTCCTTGACGAATGTTCTTCTAAGGTTGACAGAAAACGTTCTTAGACCAATGTTCCCGGAACGTCTTTAGGACGTTATCTGTCCTTGATGAATGTTCTTCTAAGGTTGACAGAAAACGTGCTTAGAACAATGTTCTCGGAATGTCTTTAGGACGTTATCTGTACTTGATGGATGTTCTTATAAGGTCTCTAGAAAACGTTCTTAGACCAATGTTCCCGGAACGTCTTTAGGACGTTATCTGTCCTTGATGAATGTTCTTCTAAGGTTGACAGAAAACGTTCTTAGAACAGCGTTCTCGGAACGTCTTTAGGACGTTATTTGTACTTGATGAATGTTCTTATAAGGTCGCTAGAAAACGTTCTTAGAACAACGTTCTTGTAACGTCTTTAGGACGTTATCTGTACTTGATGGATGTTCTTCTAAGGTCGCTAGAAAACGTTCTTAGAACAACGTTCTTGTAACGTCTTTAGGATGTTATCTGTACTTGATGAATGTTCTTCTAAGGTTGACAGAAAACGTGCTTAGAACAACATTCTTGGAACGTCTTTAGGACGTTATCTGTCCTTGACGAATGTTCTTCTAAGGTTGACAGAAAACGTTCTTAGAACAACGTTCTTAGAACAACGTTCTCTGAACGTCTTTAGGACGTTATTTGTACTTGATGAATGTTCTTATAAGGTCGCTAGAAAACGTTCTTAGAACAACGTTCTTGGAACGTCTTTTGGACGTTATCTGTACTTGATGGATGTTCTTCTAAGGTTGACAGAAAACTTTCTTAGACCAATGTTCCCGGAACGTCTTTAGGACGTTATCTGTCCTTGATGAATGTTCTTCTAAGGTTGACAGAAAACGTGCTTAGAACAATGTTCTCGGAATGTCTTTAGGACGTTATCTGTACTTGATGGATGTTCTTATAAGGTCTCTAGAAAACGTTCTTAGACCAATGTTCCCGGAACGTCTTTAGGACGTTATCTGTACTTGATGAATGTTCTTAGAAGGTTGACAGTAAACATTCTTAGAACAACATTCTCGGAACGTCTTTAGGACATTATCTGTACTTGATGAATGTTCTTATAGGGTCACTAGAAAACGTTCTTAGAACAACGTTCTCTGAATGTCTTTATCACGTTATCTGTACTTGTAAGGTTGATAGATAATGTTCTTAGCACAATGATATCTGAACATCTTTAAGACTTTATTTGTACTCAATTAATTTTCTCAATGTTGAGAGAAAACAATTTTAGAACAATATTCTTAGAGCTTTCAATTTTATTAATGTAATTTCTAAATATTATGATAACAGCATGTCCTTATATTTTCAGGTTATTATGAACGTTATCATAATGTTGAGAGAAACTTCTTTCTAATAGGCTATATAAAACATGAATAGAATACAATGGAATAAATTAGGATAGAAAAATAAATGTATTTAAATATGAAACTACAACCTTGAGTATGTGGTGGCTAATCGCCTGAATGTAATTTATAATTATTAATTATACATCTTTTTGAATTTATTGAAGTCACTTCGGGGTATTACGTGAATGGCATACACTGTAAAAGTGAAATTTGCCAATTGAAGTTAATTAATTTAACTCAAAAATGTAAAAGATTATTTCATCTTAATTTGTGATTTGAACTCAAAAGCTATTTAGGTTAAGCAGAACTCAAGCTAAAAAAATACATATTAATTTATTGAATCTACCATACAATCTATTCTTTTTAAGTATAAATGGCTGACCACAAAATATTTAAAAGAATAATGAACATAATTCGTGTTTTCAAACAGAGTAAAAAAGTAATTATTTTACTCGACAAAATAATATCCGTGTTTTTCAAAAACCGCGCGCATTTTTCAGTCAGTCACGTCACGTGCACTCCGCTCATCCACACTGGCCCGCGCTCACTCACTCGCTGATGGGATCACAGCAGGATTAACGTTATTCGCGAGACACGATGCGGTCATGGTAAAAAATACAGGTACGTTAACGTTAAGCATTTCGAGCTTCTTTAATCCCATTTAAAGCACTCTAAAGTCAACTTTATCTGAAAATTAACAAGCTTAATTATCAAAATGTGTGTAACTCTAGCTAAGGTTAGCACAGGAGCAAGGTGATAACGCACCATTAAGTTATATCAAAGTTATCAACGGTGTAAAGTGTTAAATATGCAGTGTTATAGACAACAGTTCGTCATTGGTAAATTAAGAAGTATTTTTGTGGTTTATCACATTAACACAGCGTAAGACGAGTCCTGCAAAGTGTAACGTTATTTTCAAACTAATGTTACCGTTTTAGAGAGACGCTGATCTCTAACCGTCACTCCCTACACAGATCTGAAGCGAGGTAAAGCGAACACACATTCACTGCATTAAAACACTTTATCCTTTGTGTTCAGTGTTACTGAATATCTGTAGGTTTCATCTAGAATGTCCCATCTGATGCTGATCAAGTTTACTAAATCCGCCGAATGTTTAACAAAGGGGCTGAAGAGCGTTTATAATGGTTGTTTAACGTTAGTTAACATTTTACAGTTATTTGCTCCTCACGTTGTCTTACTTAAAATTCATACTGACAAATTGCTGTCATACTTTGAATGTTTTCATCAATGTTTTCAGTGCAAAGGCAGAAAGTGAAGGTGTGGTGGTATTGGCAGCAAGAAGGCTGCAATAATATGGGTCTGAAATGAAGTACCGGTAAGTGCTATTCACATTAAACAAATTGATGGGCTTTAGTGTTGTACCAGATGAAATTTGTCACGTTAAAAACAGTTATTTAAATACATCGTAGTTTTGTTTTTATTTTTTGATGATTTGCTATTAATGCAGATGTAATGGTGACCAGAAATGACCAGCAGCACAAATGTTAAGTCTTCTGAAGCAATTCTATACTTTTGTTTTATAAGTTCTATATTTCTAATCTAATTGAATATTAGATTAATCAAATCATTAATACACAGATGAAAAATAATAAACCTCAACTAAAGTCCAACAAGAATGACATCATGACATCTAAGAACCAGTCATGTTTGATTCAGATTAGGGCTTGGCGATATATGAAAAAATCTTGATATTGGCAAATTTTTTATAATATTCAATATATATCTTTATATATTTTATATAATATATATATAGATAATATACATTTAATTCCTATAAGTAATTACACATTGCCATGTTTTAACACATGATTATAAAAATAAGCTGTCCATAAATGTTACTTAATTGTGAGTTAAATTTCTCTAATTTTGTGTTTTGTCTTCAGGAACATTATCAGTCATTCAAGCTATGATATCCTGGCAGATCTACTTCCTGAAAAGAAGACTCAGCAGATCTTTTCAAGACACACTAGGTAGGACACAGTTCAGGACAACTTTATATTTACTTGGCAACATTTTTCTGAAATCAGCAGAAATTACTGAATAGTTGATCTAGGGATGTTCATTTTAACCGGTTAACCGTTAACCAACCGTTAAGGATTTTGACAAAATTAAATTACAAAGTAATTTATAAAAATATTTTAAAAGGTTTGCTGCATAGTTAAAATATGCTACTCATATAATTTTTATTTTATTTTTATTTTTTGAGAGAGAAAAAACACAAGTCACTTATTATTTCATTTTTTCAGAAATAGGCCTAAAGGCTATTTTAGTTCCTCTCACTCCCCAACAAATCATTTCAATTAAATGTATTTATTCAACACAAATTAAAATGTTTCCATATTCACGATGTATTTGAATAAATAATATTTATTATGTACTTAGTTTGCATTCTTTTTAGGGATGTAAATTTCAAGAAAAAGTAATAATCGATAATCGCTTTGTATTATTCGATTAGTGGTCAATAATCGCCCCCCCCTCCTGCGCATGCACCCACACACGCATAAACACACACACATAAAAAGAGAGAGAGGGAGAGAGACTATTCAGGCTTTCAGTCTGTATGATGGTAAACTGTTGAATATATTAGAGAAAGGTCTATCCTAACCCAAGCCAATTGATGGTTGTATGATTGCTAAAGCATATTAATATAAATCCGAATGATGGCAATTAATAACATAACAGTCCGTCTATTATCAATTGCTCACAAGGTTGTAGGAGCCTATGACATTTCGTTTTTTAAAATGAGCATGAACATTCATAGCATTTTTAAATGAAGTTTACAGATTAAGATTAGAACAGAATTCAGACATAATTATTAGGCTTAAAACACATTACGTGTTAAACAGAATATCATAAAACACGGTACGCGTTAAAACATGTTGTGAACAGCCTGAATGAAGGCACTGATTTGAATATTAAATGTAATGTATGTATTTATAACAATAACCTATTTTATATTTTTATAAAAAAAAATTAGCATGTCCACAGTTCTAGTTATTGGCAGCACTACCCTCTGATTATGTCTCCCTTTTCCCGCTGGCCTGTAGACTGCGCTTCACGCTCTGGGCCATTGCTCTGTCCATCTCTGTTACCCTGTCAGATTCTGTCCCCTTCCATGAAAAAAGTAGGTAGAACTTATATGGGCCCGACAAACCGAGGGGGAGCTTTTAATTGAAACAAGAGAACTAACATAGAGCCTTACATGGCTGGTCGTTTCCTCGAGTAACTCGATTAAAAAAATGATCGAAGCAAATTCCTCTGCCTCGAAGCCTCTTTTATGTGACACAACGCATTTACGTCACCCACAAAGCGAAAGGAGACACAAGGAGTCAGCAGTGTTTTGATTTGAGGGCGCGGGCAAACGTAAAGAGAACGTCGTGGCGTGTGTCCATTGCAAGATAGAGCTGGCATACCACAACTAGAGCCCTATGATTTCCCCGATGCAGAAAACATGGAGGGAATCACGGAATCCAGTCATAAAAACAGATTTTACAGTTTAACGCGGAATGGCACGGAATTTGCCAAATTTTGAATGAAATAATCGAAAAGTCATTGCACTTACATCAAATCATGATATGGACTAATATCTGTAAATATTAAGCCGGAAGAGTTTATTTAAATATGAATCCTGCATGTTCTGCGTGTCTCTGTTAATGAATGGAGCAGAAGCGCGTCTTCATTCATTAAACACACGGAAGCGCGCATGACGCTAGCGGTGATTTCAGCGTCTGCTGTCTCTCTAAATAAGGACGTGAACACATGAAGAACATCTCAAGAAATGCACTGAAAATCACTTCATGAGCATTTGACCATTTGATTTGATTAAAACTAGCGTCACATCACATACACAGAACTGTAAAGGTATGTCAACCCGTCAAAATAAAAGTCTGGTTTATTAAAGTTATTGCGGGTTAGTACTGAAAAGTTAAGTTTGCTTAATTTTCAATAATTAAAAGATTAATTAAATTAATGTTTTATGTGTTTAATGTGCATCTATTTAAAACCCCAATTGAATGGCACTTAAATGCACTTAATTTAACTTTATATATAACTTTATTGTCATTGTTCACAGGACAAGTACAGACAGAGAAACAATGGGTAGTGATTAAATGTTTATTTTTGATGTATGCATTGCATTCTATGCATTTAAAAAATAAAAATATATATTTTTTTATAAAAGGAAACTTAGTTGTTCATTTTAGAGGCCCAGGAGTCTTATTTTCTCTTGCATAATTAATATTGCACTTTAATTAAGCAAAAACGCATTTTAACTGTTTACTCGATTAATCGATGGAATTTTTGGTAGAATACTCGATTACTTAAATATTCGATAGCTACAGGCCTAGATTGAAACGTTACATATTATTTCCAAGCTTACCATAATTAAAAACTTGCGAATAGTCACATAACGTGTTATGTGAACATAAAAACATAACATGTTCATATGTAAAAATCAACATAACAAGAGTCAAATTTTTTAATGGTTTAAACACATTTTATGGTTATCTAACCAGTGGAATATTACATTTTAGTCCTTCAACAAATAACAATTCATTTTAATGCAGCTAGCTCGTAATCACGAATTACGTGGGAGACAGGAAGTTTCTCGCTCTGCACAGTGGAGTGTTGTCACGGTACCAAAATTTCAGTATTCGGTACAGATACCAGTGAAAATCCATGGTTATCGGTACCAAAGCAAAACACAAAAATATTCTGATTAAAAAAAAAAAACTTTTTAGCACTAAAAATAAAACCAATGCCATTCTTTGTACTTATTTACAATTTGGTTTAAAGTTTTTATATAATTTATATAATTATGAAAAACAGTACACACGTTTCACCCAAATTTAATTTGTCTTTTAATTTACCATTTTATTTCTGGTAAATAAAGGGGATTTTCTAGTAAAATTAAAACGTGGAAGAAATATTGTGATTTATTTCTTTAAAAAAATAAAGTTTTATAAATTATTTCAACAATAGTAGTAGTATCACATACATTTTACTAAATAATAGTAATATTTCTAGCACAATGCCTTTATGTAAAAATTAACTTTTAGGCCTAATGAATGCATATTTGTCATTTTAACTGAACTTAAGACTGGTGGTGATGCTTATGATATTTTTGATCATTGATGGTTTCTGTAAAAAAAATAGTAATAGATCATATTAATTATTATTAAAAGATAATACTAGTAGTAATTCTACTATCATACTAATGTATATACAATGCACTATGAATTGATGAGCTGCTGGGTTCATGAATATTAATCACGTTGTCTGCGTTCGGTCAAACTGATTTGCTGAAATCAAAACAGGGGAGGGTACTAGATCAGCGCCAGCCAATGAAATTGCCATTTGCGCATTAGCTCCGCCCACTACTGGAGAAACCGTTATGTCTTCTGCTTGTTCAAAAATGAATATGAATAATTCTTTATTAACTTACAGGAAAAGACAATAAAGAATAGTTTACATATAGCGTGTCGATTCAGCGTGGTAAGACTCTCGCTCTCTCTCTTTTGCATGTGTGAGAAACTGAAAAGATCTCTTGATGGAGAGAGAACTCTGAAGCTCAGATGCTGAAATTATGCGCTTCAGTCTATGTAGTAAACAAACCCGCACGTCTCTGCCATTCATTAATACACACAGAGACGCGCAGAACACGGATTCATATTTCAAGCAACATTTGCGTTTTAACATTTACAGATACTGGTCCATATGGAGATTTGATTTGATTCATTTATGCTAACTTCGACAAATTCCATGACTGTCCATATTAAAATGTAAGTTTCATTTTCATGACTGGATTTTGAGATTCCGTCCTCGTTTTCTGCTTCACGGAAATCATAGCGCTGAACCGGGTTTGAACGGGACCTCGGGACTACGGGTACTTAAAGAAACCTGGTACCGTCACTTTTACATTTTTTAGTACCGATTTGGTACCGAAGTACCGGGTCTTTTGAGAACACTAGTGGACTGCATCATTCTGTTAACTTTGTGGTTCATTATTTTGAGTCGTTTGGGATGCGGTGAGACAGAAGACCCTCTCACAACATATTGCTTTATAATTCTATGGCGTTTGCCCCTCCAAAATTGCCCCTTTCAATTAATCATGCTGCACGTGTCAGTAGTTCCCTGGTGTGGTTGCTCACACTGCACGTGTACAGCACACTAATTAAAATGAACCGCGTTCTGGCCCACTTCTTCCAACCAACCGCGTCCGAGCGCAGCACAGAGCAATCACAGTCACCCGAACTGGGCTTTGGGGGTAAGAGATGCTCGGGCACGGTTCACATCCTTAGAAAATAATCGCACAGCCTAATCGATAATCGGTCATTAAATCAACTAATCGAATATTCAAAAATCGTTACCCATCCCTAATTCTAATATGAAATATGTTTAGCATAACATTACGCTGGTACGGTAATAACATTTAACAGCACTGATTTTACTGCATATTTAAACTGAGCAGTGTGGCTGCATTGTCCAAGTAGAAAGTTTAACTGTGTCACCCTCATGTTGTTCACACCCATTTAGCCAATTATTTTTATTTTTTTAATAATCTTTCATCATTTTTGTCTTTTCGTTGAAAGTCTAGGCAGTAGACTTATTATTTCATAGGAATTTTGTAATAACACAGTTTGTAACATCAGCTAATCTGTTTACTTTACAGATGGAGCGCGGAGAGACCGGACAGTTCCCACAGTGCTAGTTTTTCAGCACCCACACCCCAAACACAAATTCATATAGAAGTTTTCAATAATAAAATGTTCATATGATAGTTTATATTTAGCTATGAAGCAATAGTTTATTGTCATAAATATTAAACTAAATATTAAAGTCCTTCTGTAGTGAAAATCAAGTTTTTATGCTGTTTTTTTGTCTTTGTGGCATTAAATATTGCTACATCACAATCCAATAACCAATCACATCTAAGAATAATTTCCTATAGCATGCCAATACCAGCGCACAAGCACAAAGCTAAAGACAAATTATAGCAAAAAAATTAGATTAAATATTTGACTACAGGGGACTTACATTTTTTTTTACAAGATATGAAATTTTCACCAGTCTGTTCAATGTGTTGAAAGTGAAAGTGATTATCTTTAATAATTTAGATACCTGTTGAAATGCACATGTAATTGAATGCTTGCTTGGATCTGGGATGTTGTGTTAATAAATGTTATGCCGAAAGAGAATGTTGCAACAGTGCTAACCTGAAAATAAAATTTTATTAAGCTACACTTTGTAATGTTCAAATTAAAGTTTATACAATGTTTTATTCTTAATAAAATTTAAGTGGAAAGAACATTGTAGGCACATTATGCTGACCATAAAATAAAGTTCCAACATTTTAATGTTCTTGTAATTTTCCAAATAAATGTGAATAGAATATTGTGTTTAAATGAAAATTAGGTTGCAGGAACGTTATGCTGACCATACTGTAAAATAATGTTCTAGCAACGTTAAGCAAACTGGACATTTTAACGTTATTAGAATGTTCAAAACAAATGTTCATAGAACGTTATATTTTTTATGAAATGTAAGTTTCAAGAACGTTGTAGGAACGTTATACTAACCATAAAAAACGTTCTGGGAACATTAAGCAAACTGGACATTTCAACGTTTTTGGAACATTCTAAATAAACGTTCATAAAACGTTATATTTTTTATGAAATGTAAGTTTCAAGAACGTTGTAGGAATGTTATACTAACCATAAAAAAACGTTCTGGGAACATTAAACAAACTGGACATTTCAACGTTTTGGGAACATTCTAAATAAACGTTCATAGAACGTTATATTTTTTATGAAATGTAAGTTTCAAGAACGTTGTAGGAACGTTATTCTAACCATAAAAAACGTTCTGGGAACATTAAGCAAACTGGACATTTCAACGTTTTTGGAACATTCTAAATAAACGTTCATAAAACGTTATATTTTTTATGAAATGTAAGTTTCAAGAACGTTGTAGGAACGTTATACTAACCATAAAAAAACATTCTGGGAACATTAAGCAAACTGGACATTTCAACGTTTTTGGAACATTCTAAATAAACGTTCATAGAACGTTATATTTTTTATGAAATGTAAGTTTCAAGAACGTTGTAGGAACGTTATACTAACCATAAAAAACGTTCTGGGAACATTAAGCAAACTGGACATTTCAACGTTTTTGGAACATTCTAAATAAACGTTCATAGAACGTTATATTTTTTATGAAATGTAAGTTTCAAGAACGTTGTAGGAACGTTATACTAACCATAAAAAAACGTTCTGGGAACATTAAGCAAACTGGACATTTCAACGTTTTTGGAACATTCTAAATAAACGTTCATAGAACGTTATATTTTTTATGAAATGTAAGTTTCAAGAACGTTGTAGGAACGTTATACTAACCATAAAAAAACGTTCTGGGAACATTAAACAAACTGGACATTTCAACGTTATTTGCAACATTCAAAATAACGTTTCCACAACCAAAAGGGAACGTTAGGAAAACGTTCTCACAACATAAATTTGTTAGCTGGGTTGGTGCCCTACGCAGACTATATTTATTTAATATTCACAGACACTAGTCCATATCGAGATTTGATTAAATGTACAGCTCTACTTTTGATTTATTCATTCAAAAATGGCCGAATTCCGTGACGTTCTGCTTTATACAGCAAGTTCCATTTGTGACTGAATTCCGCGATTTAATCCTCTCTGCAAACACAGACGGGATGAATTTATGAATGAAAGTGTGAAAGTTCTGACACATAACGAAGTTGTTACTTATCCTCACGCTTTTTGTTAAGGTATCATGTAGTAGACTACACCACTGTAACATTAGTTATTTATCATCTCAAAGTCTGTGCTTTCATTAAAGCTTCATTTCTTGAGATAGATAATCCATTTTTACCTCTTTCCTCCTGTGTCTCATTGTTCCCTCGCTTCGCGCGCACTGAGAAAGTTTTCCAAACAAATCAGTCTCTTGCATACTGTCTAATGCTGTGTTCACACCAAACGCGAATAGAGCGTCAAATTCGCGTCTACCGCGCCTAGTTTGCCGCTTGACCATTTTGAGATCATTCGCTTCATTCGCGCGTGAAATTAACTTCACAACAGACGCGAATTCGCGTCATGGGGGGGCTTCTGCCAGCTGAGTTCACGCAGCATTTTCAACCGCCATTTTTATTCGGATCATTTTCAAAATATTACTGTTTTTGTGTCATGAAATGTAGTTTTAAAAGTATTTCAGGCGAGAATGTAGTTGTTTTAAACTCAAATATGCGGTTTATTTATAATGACAGCGTCTATTTAAAAAAATGTGTTTCGCCGATCTCGGAGATGAGCTCCATGCTATCAGCGGGTGCTCCGTCATCATGTATCCGCCTAGAGTAGCCTTACCTCGGCTAGATCTTCTGACATTTGCCGCTGGCTCTGATGTGTCTTTAGTGGTTCAAGATAAAATATAATTAGTTTGGGGTAAAATGAAACGTTTCTTATCTTTGGCCTTTATTCAATTTATCTATTAATAGGTCATTTTTATTCCTGTCTCTATAGAAATATGAACTTTTGTCATGTAGCTCCGGTTGACTGCTCACGGACAACATCAGTCGTTCCTCCTTGTTGAATGAGTGGAGAAGGGTATTCCTGCACAACCGGAGGCTCAACATACTGTTGAATGAGTGACTCCTAGCAGGCTCCTGATTGGTTAACGCGGCGTGAATTGACGCCAAAGTTCAAATTTTTCAACTCGAGCGGCAGACACGAATTCGCGTCAAACGCTAAATGCACAAAAAGCACCATTCGCGCCTAACGCGCGAAGCGCTCTATTCGCGCGTCATTCGCGCGAACTAGACGCGCGAATGAGGCGAATTCGCGTCTTCCGCGCCGCGCTTAACGCCCCATTCGCGCCGCGAGACCTCCAGACGCGCGTAAACGCGCCTTTGCATTGACTTAACATTGAAATCATTCGTGCCAGACGCTCTATTCGCTGCTATAACAAGTCTCAGTTAGGTTAACACAGTACACGTAGCATGGGATTTTAATATAATAAATAAAAAGAAAACAGATAGAATAAAAAAAGAATAGAGCAAGCTAGTTACACATACACACACACACACATATATAAAAATATATATGTAGCGCCCCCTGCCCTCCTAGGTGTGTCCTGACCTAAGTTCTAATGGGTGGAGCACTGGGTTCCTTTTATTGGTGTCTCTCCACTATAATTTAAGCCCCCATCTCTGATACCACGTTTTGAAGAGAGTTATTAGTTTTCTAAATAACTAATCTGAAACACGTATCCAAAATAAATAACTTATTTAATAAACAAACAAAAAGAATATATATATATATATATATATATATATATATATATATATATATATATATATATATATATATAATAATAATAAATAATAATAATAATAAGGAAAATACAATATATAATTATATTTATAGATATATATTAATAGGATGGTATAAATATCAGATATAAATGTTCAGATGATATATATTAGCAATAACCAATAGGTAATTTCAATATGAATAAGTACAGGTATTAATATTCAATACTGATAAATCAGTAATACATGGATTATAATACTCAGAAAATCCCTTAGGGAAATATACCCAAGTTTACAAGTCTCAATACCTTTTCGTTTCTTATTTAGCACTATATGTACACTCTTTGCAGAACAAACTGAGAATTATCAGTGAATAATAAATCCACTTAATTCACTTACTACTTAGGGCACTTATATAACACTAGTAATCCAAGTAACACGTTTCAGCGTTTTATGAACTGTAACCGTAAACTTAATATACAAAAAAAAACAATAGATAAAAGTGGGCCCACTCACACCATAAACACACTCAAACCCAACCCCGATGCAGGCCTGATTCGTTGCATGGGTACGTAGTGGCCTTTAAAATGCAAAATGGCCTCTTCACTCTTCAGTGAGCTAAAATAAGACCAATAAGCAGTACCTGTAAGTCCATACGCGGCCCCAATTTTCGTCAAACGTGGCTCGCACCACCTCCACTAACAGCCGTCGCTCCCTCGATGCCGGAGGAACACCCAACACTCCCGGTGGCCGGGCGTGCTATCCGGTTGCGGCTGTACAGTCCCGCGTTATCAGAGGACCTGTGAGCGCTTCCGGTGGCTCAACAGGGCTATTTGATCTCCTTTTACTCTTCCCACGTCGACTGTTTTACTCACAACAGCACGATGAATAGTATAAATAAGTCTAACGTTACAATCTCTCTAACTGAAATCGCTGTATATTCACACAGGCCTCAACGTCTTTCACTCGAAAACGAATCAAAATAAAACAGGCAAACACATTTCCTGTGTTCAATCAGACACTTAACTAAACAAAAGACATATCTGAAGAAATATGAAGGCTTAACTCAAGTTTTTTTGGGTAATTAAACTGGTAGATTTCGATTAGAACCAACCTTTTTGCACACCTATTCTAATATCGCCTCTCCTCTCGTCTTTTTTTCCTCCGATCTCCGGATAAACCAATCACATGAGACTCACGTATATTGGAGGTGGGTATTAACTAATAAAAATCCAATCAAACAGGAATGATCTAACCTGATAGCGAAATCCACGTTTTTGTTCAAGTACATATCAACCAACCCTTAACGTTGTACTCGTTCCCTTAAAGGGGAAACGCACTTATACAAGCTCTTTGTAGAAGATGCATAGTAAAACATTTAAAAGGACTAATCTTAACAGAATATGGTTATGTTGACTTCGTTCACTAATAACCTATATGGCTATTATAAATTGGACATTATACATGCACACTTTACATTAAAACTGTTTTATATTTATATAACCCTCCCTGATAAGGAGGTTACACCCTCCCCCTTCTAATTTCTCATGCCCTCATGAGACATTTTAGGACTGAATTACTGTTCGGACAGTAGGGCAGGGGTTTGTAGGAACACACTGGGGGCATTGGGCCATTGGGTGGCACCATACAGTGTGACAGACCTTCTTTGTCTTGGACAGCTCTTCAATGTGAACGACCATCCCTCGATGGACCAAAGTTAATGGCCTATCCGCTGGATGTCCTAGTTCATCATAACACAGCTTAATCACTGGTCTTACTTATCTCTGGGATTTACGACACACCGGTGGTACTGGTTCATCAGGGGGTACATTCATTGTGTCCTCTTCTCCCCCTTCTAAACTCTGAGCATTCTCAACTTCAGGAAACAGATTTAGGATCTCCTGGGGTTCATTTTCTGGGGGATCCTCTCTCCCCGCACACTCCTGATTAAGCTCTGGTACAACTATAGGAGATTCAGTTACAGGTTCCAAGTCACGTTGAGGTGATATCGGCCTATGGTAGCTGATCCTTGCTGGGCTGTAATAGCAGCGATCATCATCCTCACTCTCCTAAGATTCTTGGCTTTCACAGTCGATCTGATTAACATTATCTTCGTTCTGTTTTCTTTGTCTTCTTTTAACAATTTGTGCTCTTGTTACAGGTGGCTGTACCAGTTGGTTCAAGTCCCCAGGCTTCGAGAACCTCACCTTGTCTCCAATGGGTAACAGGTGGTCTCTGTGAAGGGTCCTTATTCCACCCATTCCTCTCTCTGGCTCCAGTTTATAGACTGGTAAGTCTTTAAACTTCTCAATGGCCACATAGGGTAACGAGTTCCAGCGGTTTTGAAGTTTATGTTTTCCTGTGCAGGCAAGGTTTCTGATGAGGACTCGGTCTCCCCTTTCCAAGGTTTGTGGTTTCACTCTTTGATCATAAAGCCTCTTGTTTCGCTGATGAACCTTCAGGGAAGTCTCAGCCGCTAACTGATATGCCTGCTGAAGAGCTTTCTTCATTCTCTCTACGTACTGCAAATGATTGACTCCTTTCTGATTACTAGGGGAGGTACCGAAACACACATCGACGGGCAGTCGAGCCTCTCGCCCGAAGAGAAGATGATAAGGAGAATAGCCTGTTGCCTCATTTTTTGTACAATTATAAGCATGTACAAGCTGAGAGATGTATTGACTCCACTTACTCTTATTAGTCGGATCCAGAGTACCGAGCATGGAGAGTAAGGTACGGTTAAAGCGTTCTGGTTGAGGATCACCTTGGGGTGATAGGGTGTTGTCCTCGATTTTCGGATTCCCAGCATTCCCAAAAGTTCTCTTATCAGTCAGCATTCAAAATCACGTCCCTGATCCGAGTGAATGTGTGACGGCAGTCCATAGTGTACAAAGAATCTTTCCACCAGGACTTTTGCCACAGTGACTGCTCGCTGGTCTTTGGTAGGGAACGCCTGTGCGTATCAAGTAAAATGATCAGTTATTACTAGTATATTGGCAATACCCTTGGTGTCTGGCTCCAGAGACAAGAAATCGATGCATACCAAGTCTAGTGGACCAGTACTGGTAATGTGGCTCAGGGGAGCAGACTTTTGACGATCCACCCCAAGGTGACCAAAATCATCATGTAGAGAGTGCAGGACGGCCTGGTGATATTTGGCCGGCAGAACCAACTGAAATCTCTCTTTTCCACAGGGGCTTTGGGAAACTCTGTATAGCAACTGATTTCGAATGACCAGTTTTGGGCCTTGACGTTGTAGGAGATTAAGCACTGGATCAGAGCTCTACTGAGGGGTAAGCACTTTGCCAACTTCAATGTCATGTTTCACCACTCCGATAACAGGGTCCTTTTCTTGTGACATCTTCAGGTCTTCATGGGACAACTGCTCCATATGACACATTTCAAGTGAAATCGGGCAAGAGTAAGCAGTAGGTATGCTATCAGGTGAAACTCCTAAATGGTCCACCATCCTGATGGATTCGTCATTCCCAGAAGAACTGGCCAACTGGCAGATTGCTTTGACCCCAGACTGTGGAATTTCAGTCCAAGAGGCAGACACAGCAGGGTTGGTAGGATATCGGGATAGCACATCCGTGTCAGTGTTATGTTTTCCAGGCTTGTATTGCAGGCTGAAGTTGTAGGCAGCTAGGGCGGCTAACCAGCGATGTCCTGTTGCATTCAGCTTCGCACTAGTCAGTACGTAGGTAAGTGGATTGTTATCGGTTCTCACAACAAATTGAGCTCCATATAGGTAGTCGTGAAACTTATCGACGACAGCCCACTTCAATGCTAGGAATTCTAACTGGTGAATGTGGTAACGTTGCTCCGAAGTACTCAACTTTCTGCTAGCAAAGGCGACTAGTTAAAGTCCCTCAGGATGCTCCTGGTTCAAAACAGAACCAAGGCCACTCAGACTAGCATCAACGTGGAGTACATAAGGCAGGGAGTTATCAGCGAAGGCCAGTACTGGTGCATTGGTTAGGCAGTGTATAATGGCTTTGAAGGCTTCTCCACAGGACTTGTCCCATCGTGCTCCAAAGGGGTCAGTCTCCTTGTAGTAGTTCTTTCCATTCCTCTTTCCTGATCCTTTTACAGGTGGGTAGCCTTTCATGAGCTCCGTCAAAGGTCTTACTACTGAGTACCCCTTAATGAAACGGCGATAGAAACTGCAAAATCCTAGGAAAGACCGTAGGGATTTCAGGTCTATAGGTTCTTTTCACTGAGTTACGGCTGACACTTTCTCTGGATCTGGAGCTATTCCTGCAGCTGAAACAATATGCCCCACATATTTGACCTGTTGCTGACAAAACTGACACTTGTCGATAGAGACTTTTAACCCTCATTCCTCCAGGCGATCCAGAACCTTCATTAGTTGCTCCTCGTGTTCTTCGAGTGTTCTGCTGAAGACTATAAGGTCATCAAGGTAGACAATTACCTGTAGGAGGTGCATGTCACCTACCACCCTCTCAATGAGCCTCTGAAATGTCGCTGGGGCCCCAGTGATACCTTGTGGCATTCATTGAAATTGGTAGAACCCCAGTGGACATATAAAGGCCGTCTTTTCTCGGTCCTCAGTGGACATAGCTATTTGATAATAGCCGCTTCGCAGGTCTAGGACTGAAAACCATCGGCTACCAGTCAAACAGTCTAAGGCATCATCAACCCTGGAGTGACGTATTGGTCGGGTATAGTGCGGCTGTTTAAGGTCCGATAATCGATGCACATCCGTACAGCACCATTTTTTTTCGAGCTATCACAATCGGTGATGCATACGGACTTCGGGACTCTTGGATGATGCCTGCCGCTAGAAGATCTTTAAGGTGACGTCTTACGTCATCAATGTCGGCTGGGGCAATGCGCTGTGAACGATCTCGGAAGGGGCGAGGATCACTCAATCTGATCTGGTGAGTGACATCTTTGGCTGAGCCTACATCCCATTCTTCAGTGGAGAACACATTACTCTGCTCCGCCAACTTCAAACATAATCTCTTCTCCCAGCCAGCAGGTATTGGGGCCTACCCAAAGTTGAATAACTCCGGATTAAGGGGTCCTTTGGATTCTGCAATGTCATGAGCCACTGTAACAGTGTCTGTAGGAAATACATGGGCAACTACAGTACCCATTGGAATTGAGAGATCTTTGCTTGTCTCATTGTGAATCAGGACTCTGAAGTTATTCACATCCACAGCTGATGAAGGCATTACTACAGGGGAAACAAACAGTCCTGAAGGAAGTGGATCTACAGGGGAGGCTTCAATGAGGAAGATATCTTTCCTCAAGGGTTTGTCAGACTCAACTTTGCATAAGGCATACCGCTCCCCTCGTGATGGGACTTTGAAAGTTCCAGGGCCCTCCCATATCACTTTGCCTTCGGGTCGATCTGCCGCAGAAGTTTGTCCACTTTGTGGTAAAATACGGACTGGGGGTGTCTGAATTCTCAGTGAATGGGCACTGTTTTTTTCCACTAGTAGTCGCATTATATGCTGTCAGTCGTTAATCCATGCATTTATGACTTCAAGGTTAGACTATTGTAATGCTTTATTGGGTGGTTGTTCTGCACGCTTGGTAAACAAACTACAGCTAGTCCAAAATGCAGCAGCAAGAGTTCTTACTAGAACCAGGAAGTATGACCATATTAGCCCGGTCATGTCAACACTGCACTGGCTCCCTATCAAACATCGTATAGATTTTAAAATATTGCTTATTACTTATAAAGCCCTGAATGGTTTAGCACCTCAGTATTTGAATGAGCTCCTTTTACATTATACTCCTCTACGTCCGCTACGTTCTCAAAACTCAGGCAATTTGATAATACCTAGAATATCAAAATCAACTGCGGGCGGCAGATCCTTTTCCTATTTGGCGCCTAAACTCTGGAATAACCTACCTAACATTGTTCGGGAGGCAGACACACTCTTGCAGTTTAAATCTAGATTAAAGACCCATCTCTTTAACCTGGCATACACATAACATACTAATATGCTTTTAATATCCAAATCCGTTAAAGGATTTTTAGGCTGCATTAATTAGGTAAACTGGAACCGGAAACACTTCACATAACACCGTACTTTCTACATCATTAGAAGAATGGCATCTACGCTAATATTTGTCTGATTCTCTCTTGTTCCGAGGTCACCGTGGCCACCAGATCCAGTCTGTATCCAGATCAGAGGGTCACTGCAGTCACCCGGATCCAGTACGTATCCAGACCAGATGGTGGATCAGCACCTAGAAAGGACCTCTACAGCCCTGAAAGACAGCGGAGACCAGGACAACTAGAGCCCCAGATACAGATCCCCTGTAAAGACCTTGTCTCAGAGGAGCACCTGGACAAGACCACAGGAAACAGATGATTCTTCTGCACAATCTGACTTTGCTGCAGCCTGGAATTGAACTACTGGTTTCGTCTGGTCAGAGGAGAACTGGCCCCCCAACTGAGCCTGGTTTCTCCCAAGGTTTTTTTCTCCATTCTGTCACCGATGGAGTTTCGGTTCCTTGCCGCTGTCGCCTCTGGCTTGCTTAGTTGGGGTCACTTCATCTACAGCGATATCGTTGATTTGATTGCAAATAAATGCACAGACACTATTTAAACTGAACAGAGATGACATAGCTGAATTCAATGATGAACTGCCTTTAACTATCATTTTGCATTATTGAGACACTGTTTTCCAAATGAATGTTGTTCAGTGCTTTGACGCAATGTATTTTGTTTAAAGCACTATATAAATAAAGGTGATTGATTGATTGAGTCGTTGAAAGAAGCTGGCATTGGTTCCAATGATTACTGGGAATTGTGTCGGTCCTTGGGGGTCTGGGCAGACCAATGCAAGGATGGATATGGTCTCTTCAGCACCAGTGAGAGTTACAGGGAAGGTAACATCTATGACAATGTATCCTTTGTAGGGATAACTGCATGAGCTGAGACCCCAAATGGATAATCCAGCAAGGGGATGGATGGGTACATCAAGTAGGTTACGGGAATACCAGGAGTCAAAGACAATGGTAACTTGAGACCCGCTGTCCCACAAAGCATGACACGGATGGCCACCTATCTTTACCTCCACGGTCGAGGCTGGTCCAACTAGTCCCTTGGGAAGACCATTGGGCTCACTGCTGTGCACATGGCTGTTTTTAGAAAAACAGGCTTGCTCTCCAGATGGGTCGCTGTTGTTTGGATCACTCCTCATTCCTTTTGCTTTCCGTAATGAATGGATTAATTTAGTAATCACCTGGGTGGCATTTCCGGGTGCTTGACACTTTGTGGAGATGTGTCTGTCTTCTCCACACCGGTAGCAAAAGTAATCTTCCATGTTCCTTGAGGGCTTGGATCGCTGCTGGACTGAAGCATGCGGTTGGTGTAACTGGGCATGACTAGCTGAACTACTTGAACTGACACTCATTACTGCTAGCTGTTGTTGCAGCCGAAGTACTTGCTTTCTCAAAGACTGAATTTCAGAATCCTTTGTTACTCCTTTGTGATCGGAGGGGCTTGTTTTACATAGCTTGGCTCTGGATTCTAACATCATAGAGGATGCTGGTAGGCTATTCAAGCGGTCACTTTCGAGCTGAGTCCTCAGTTCTTGAATTTCTGCTTTAAGTTCTCGCACAAAAGCTGGACAGTTATTCCCCTCGTCCTGCAAGTGTATGGACTTTGCTGAAGCAGTAAACTTGCGTCTAGTGACTTCAATTTCTTCAGCCTCCCTAATCTCATTCAACAGGCTCAGAAAAGTTGGTGGGTGTTCTTTTCTCTCCCTTAACCTCAATTGTAAAAGCATCATATCAGATTCAACGGCTCCACGAATCAGTTGTTCCACTCTTGCCTTGTCAACATTGGTGGGAGACAGTCCACCTCTTTGCACCACTTTTGTCAGTGATTTTTCAACTCTTCTCAAGAAATCAGAAAGTGTCTCACCTGGACGCTGTCGAAGAAGCCGAAAAGCGAAATACAAATCCTCTCCCGACTCTGAGGAGCCAAAAGTACTTTCCAGAGCTTCAAGGTACTGCTGCGAGCTGGCATCAGGACTGGACATACGGACAACTTTAATGATTTCTAGGGCTGGTCCCTTTAAGCTTTCCACAATTCGTCTCCGTTTCTCTTTCTCGGAGCATTCACATTCAGTTACCATCATCTTAGCTTGCTCCATCCAGGGTTCCATGGTTTCTTCTCCCGTGGGGGTTGGAACAATACCAGAGAAGGTACGTAAATGACGGTAAGCATTGCTATCACTTGGTGGTCTTATGGTTTTCTCTAGGATCTCACCCACTGCACGAATAATTGACTCATGGGAACTGGGACTTGCATTCAGGGGAGGAAATAGTGCTTGTAGATCTGTCATGGACTTCCCTTCATCCCGAAGAAACTGGGAGAGCTTGTCAGCAAATCCTGAGGGAACAGTACCTGTTGGGGTTTTTTCAACGCCCGTAATTATCCTCCAGGTCTCATCATCGGTCGGCTTTAGTTCTATAGGGCAGCGTGTGGGGTCTACAGACTCTCTGCATTCACACAGCACAAGTAGGGTATCTGGGAGGCTCCACATCTTGTGTCTCAAATGCGCACTCTTCCAAAAGCTTTCACACTCTCGGCTACTTCTTCAATGCGTGCAATCTCAGTTGATCTGGGTACACTTGTTAGCATTAAGGAGTGAGCAAGGTCAATCCCAGCTTCTTTGAACCAGTCAGCAAGTTCACTTTGAGGAGGAGGGTTACTTCTGCGAGACATATTTTCAACAAGAAGTTGTTAAATGCACCAAATATCTGTTTTCTTCTCAGCGATCAAGGAGTATTGACACGTGTTTATTTCTCTCTTCTGAAAGGTACCAGGGAGAAATCTGAAAATCCCTTAGGGAAATATACCCAAGTTTACAAGTCTCAATACCTTTTCGTTTCTTATTTAGCACTATATGTACACTCTTTGCATAACAAACTGAGAATTATCAGTGAATAATAAATCCACTTAATTCGCTTACTACTTAGGGCACTTATATAACACTAGTAATACAAGTAACATGTTTCAGCGTTTTATGAACTGTAACCGTAAACTTAATATACAAAAAAAACAATAGATAAAAGTGGGCCCACTCACACCATAAACACACTCAAACCCAACCCCGATGCAGGCCTGATTCGTTGCTTGGGTACGTAGTGGCCTTTAAAATGCAAAATGGCCTCTTCACTCTTCAGTGAGCTAAAATAAGACCAATAAGCAGTACCTGTAAGTCCATACGCGGCCCCGATTTTCGTCAAACGCGGCTCGCACCACCTCCACTAACAGCCGTCGCTCCCTCGATGCCGGAGGAACACCCAACACTCCCGGTGGCTGGGCGTGCCATACGGTTGCGGCTGTACAGTCCCTCGTTACCAGGGAGGGAAAGAAAAATCCCGGACGAGCCCCCACTTTATGTAGTGCCCCCTGCCCTCCTAGGTGTGTCCTGACCTAAGTTCTAATGGGTGGAGCACCGGGTTCCTTTTATTGGTGTCTCTCGACTATAATTTAAGCCCCCATCTCTGATACCACGTTTTGAAGAGAGTTATTAGTTTCCTAAATAACTAATCTGAAACACGTATCCAAAAGAAATAATTTATTTAACAAACAAACAAAAAAATATATATATAATAATAATAATAAATAATAATAATAAGGAAAATACAATATATAATTATATTTATAGATATATATTAATAGGATGGTATAAATATCAGATATAAATGTTCAGATGATATATATTAGCAATAACCAATAGGTAATTTCAATATGAATACGTACAGGTATTAATATTCAATACTGATAAACCAGTAATACATGGATTAGAATACTCAGAAAATCCCTTAGGGAAATATACCCAAGTTTACAATGCTCAATACCTTTTCGTTTCTTATTTAGCACTATATGTACACTCTTTGCAGAACAAACTGAGAATTATCAGTGAATAATAAATCCACTTAATTCACTTACTACTTATATAACACTAGTAATCCAAGTAACACGTTTCAGCGTTTTATGAACTGTAACCGTAAACTTAATATACAAAAAACAATAGATAAAAGTGGGCCCACTCACACCATAAACACACTCAAACCCAACCCCGATGCAGGCCTGATTCGTTTCTTGGGTACGCGAGCCGTAGCGAGCCAGATTTGAGGATCACTGATGTATGGCTTTCTTTCTTCTGCAGAATAAGTTTATAATAATATTTTTTCACACAATAAATAATTTGAAAGTCATTGGGAACCAAACAACATTAGACCCCTTTGACATTCACTGTATCTCCCAAATCACAACCTTAACAAGTGATCCTCAAATCTGGCTCGCGAGATCCAGTTTCCTGCAGAGTTTAGCTCTGACTCCAATTAAACACACCTGCCTGTGATTTTCTAATGATCCTGAAGACACTGATTAGCAAACTCATGCGTGTTTGATTAGGGTTAGAGCTAAACTTCGCAGGAAAGTGGATCTCGCGAGCCAGATTTGAGGATCACTGTCCTAGTTCAATCACTTATTACAATGTAACGGATATGCAGATCATGGGTTAAATTCAGGCATGAAACCCTTTGTGCACCAAAAGTGCCTGGCCTGGTGCCAGCCTGGCTGGACTTGAATTATTTTACGATACCCTTGCGAGCTTCAAAGGAGACCTGAAACCCCCCCCCCAAATTCCTCAAACACACTGGAGACAAAGGAAACCTTTCGTAAAGTTCCTTACTTTTGTAAGTCCTTATTAATATGTATTTTTAATGTTTGTGTATTGCATAAAAATGGTTAATCCTGGGTAAATGGTTAAAGTGCTGACTTATAAGTGGAAATGTTCTCCTCAGCCTAACTCTTTCTCAAATAGTCATGTGTATGTAACCCCCACCTTTGCAGGTCGTAAAACTTTACGACCACCCTGGACAACAAGAGAGGAGAGAAGCCAAATCACTGGTTTCTTTTCCCCAATGCATTCTATGGAATGTATTCATTTCCTTTTTGTTTTTATGTTTTATAAATGTATTACGTATTCCTTTTTGGTACATTAGATGTTTCCCATATAAATTGGGACTATCTGCAGGGTTATCATGTGTTAATCAAATCTTTAAATGTGTGTAATTCTGCATTTGAATGTAACTTCATGTTTTGATCATTTATATATATTATGTTTAGTATCTGTGTAATCGTCATGCTGTGACAGACCCATTTATCTAGAGCAAAGTACTGAAAAATGTATTTAATCTGGAATTACGAACTTGCTAGAATCCCTGATGAAATCGGACAAGCCCTAGATCATCAGGGGGGTTGTCTCCACAGAGACAAAGGAACTTTTAATTTACATTTTAATGGCTCCTTTGGAAGCTTTCATTTATGTTGTTTCTTTTCTTTTCTTTAAGTTTATTCGACTATTCGCCTCTCCACACAAGGAAGACGAATTCTGGAACATTGTTTGTTGAACCTTTCAAATACCGCGCGAGGACAGAACAAAGGACCACGTGCTCCACGCTCACGCCAAGATCCAGCGCAGTGTGCACGCGCGTCACATGGCCTCCAGGACCACGCACGCTGTTTTCAAAAGGAACAGCGAGCAAAGCTCACACGTGCGACGCCGATCTCACGCCACGCACACTGGGCCATGCAAGTATCTTTTTCTATGGAGATTTAAATGCTGCTTTAAATTGTTGCTATGATCTGATTGTTGTTGGCTTCCAAAAGTTACTGACTATGATTTCCATACCTGAGCTCCTTATGTGATCTCATTCTATTTTCTCTCTCTCTCTCTCTCTCTCTCTCTCTCTCTCTCTTTTATTTGGATTCCGTTATGTCTTGTATAAAGCTTACTGTTTGTAGTGTCGTACGCATATTTACTCTGTGTGATTTGTAGTTTGATGTATTACTAGTTGATTTATTAAAAACCCATATACTGACGATTGGCTTGGACTCCACCCCACTTACATTACGAGTCACTGAGATGTCTGATATTTAGCTACAAGCTTTAAATTTAGAAACTAAATTTATCATAAGGATAGGATAATGTTTTCATGGCCAGAGAATATTTTTCCTTGAATTATAAGGTGTGATAACTTTATTGAAAATTGATAGGTCAACAGTGGTTTGCTGGACAAACCACTGTTTGATTTGCAGTAATTTACAGTAAGAGATCACAATAATTGATATGAAGAATGTAATATTGACATATTAATGAGTAAGTTACAGTGCCCTGTGATTATTTATTGGTATAGGCAATTGAGCTATTTTTCATAATCAATCAAATTTAATGTAACTGTCATCTGAGATATAAATTAATCATATTCCTGATTAATTATTCAAATTCCCTATATATCATTTGAGTTAATTATTCTGTAAATCTCATTGTTGCTACAGAATTGGTGGAGGATGCGGGCATTTCAAACGTCGTTTTGTGAGCAATCAATCTGTGTATATGGTTTTTAATAATTTCTGCACGTGCGCTATGAAATTATGTAACGTTACTTGTGAGATAAGTCGCAAGACGCGAACTCACTCAACTGACTGAGGCAAAAAGCTGGTCAGTCAGCGCGCTATATATTTGTAGAAACTTAACAGTATAGTCACTGTTATTTTTAATGAAAGTAAACTGCAGTATAATGTTAAAAGTATCCTGTTAAGGAAGACCAAATCTTTTTACAGTGAGAACATTTTTAAAAATGAATAATTAAAAGATAAAGAAATCTTTTATTAGTTGCAACATGTAAATCTGAACATGAGCGATGTTCCTCTGATTCAGTTAAAAAGGCCTTGCTTATTAAATATCGTTATTGAATTCGTGGTAAACCACATGATATTCAAAAAAATAAACGATAAAAACTCCTGGTCTAAAATTGGCTTAGCTACCCGATTTTTAAACCTAAAACATTTAAATCATAAGCGCTATTTTGATAAATGTTTATTGGAGTCAACAGTTGGAAAATTCCTGTTTTGTTACATTTGTGTTTTGGAAGTGAACGGGTCCTTCCTTCACCCTATGTTAATATAGCACCTCAGAGATTAAAACCTTTGGTTTGTTACTTGTGATTTTTGATGCAGAAAATCAGCCTGACAAACGATCAGATAATTTCTAAGTCATATTGAAATTGTAATTCCGCTATCTAAACACCAGAGGGAATGCGTGGGTTAGAGATTTCAGGGTACACCCTGCTTTCTGATTCCAGCTTGCATGAGTGCAAAGCTGCCATCCTGTGGCCGTTTCAGATAATGCGCTCTGAATTGCTAATTTATAATCCCCTGTGATGTATTTGAATTAGATGTGTAAATTCTCGATAATTATTTGCATTTACAGCTTTGCTCGTGCGAATATTATTACAGGGAAACAAAAGAATTTTCCCTGCCTTTGACTGTTTACATTTACTTTGAGTTTGGTTCAAACATGATTTGAATTAAAATGTAATTGTTAATAGTGGAAATCTAGATGTGTCAGGTCAACTACGGTTTTACCCACTTAGAAGGTAAGCCATCTAGTGGCAGTCTCCTGTTAAATCGACTAACAGACCTCTGGCTTTTCCATTCTGTTTTGAATTGCATGTCCACTTTTACCCTTTTTGATTAATCTCACCCTGTTTGATTAATTTCATGATCATTAATGATAATTTACAAGCTATCATGGGTTATTATAGGATATTATTCAGATTTTCCTTTTAATTCATACATGCTTATTTTAAATTTTGATTTAAACCAGTTTAGAATTTTTAATTTGAATTAAGTTTTCTGCTCAACAGGTTAAAGACAAAGAAACAGTACCCCCCCCCCCCCCTTGTGGTGAAAACCAGCTACTCCTTCTCCCTTGTTTCATTCCTGTCTTTTAATTTAATGTTTATTATTTTTCTTCTCTCTTTTGACTAAGGTTATTTTGATAATTAACATTATTATCATAATTCCCTTTCTTTGTTTTATCATTATTAGGTAAAGCTGTGTTACCTTTCCTTTCTACATGTATAGCTACTCAATTGATGTTAAACAAACCAAACCTTGTTTAACTTTAAGTTTCCTTTGTTCATCCTTTGTGTATTTGATTGTAGAACTCCCTTGGTGATTGGACAGTCATCTCAGGTTTCCAGTGAGCAAGGCTGCCCGACCGGTGTTACCGATACTGGCTGCGAGTGAAACTCGGTTCCTCTTGTCTCAAGAGACATCAGCAATATTGGCACTCCAAAGGTTGTGCTAAAAGTCACAAGCCGTTCGAGACGGCGCCACGCCAGAGTAACGGAGGACTGGGGACACTGCGGTTGAGTGTTTGGGGAGCACCGGAGAGGTTGACCAAGCAACGGGTCCCACCTGAATGATTTAAATTCAACCAGGTGAACCAAAAGTGATAAAACCTATCCACTTATTATAAGCCACAGAATATTAGATATTCCCCCGGATATATTTTAAGTGTTTGACCCTTTTGCTTCTTTAAGCCACACCATATCTCTAGGTTTCCTACCCAGATAGCCCACTCACCTGTTGGCCCTATCTTAAAACCTAGCAGTAGGCTTAGGCCTCCTCATTCTCACTAACACATTGTGTTTCTATTGTTTTTATCTCATTTCACATGTGGTTTACTTTGATCTTTTTCTACCCTCTGTTCTGTTGTGATTTGTTTCTTTAATTTCACATAGAGACAGTAACCTGTGAGCCACCAACACGAAGTTAAATCATAGAGTAACCAGCAGCCGGTGCCATCACACGACCCGCTAGGCTACTGCCTGTCAAATCTCCATTTCAGGTCCTTCGTTGACCCAAGTTAATTGGTTACTTAACTGTCTGACTCTTTGCATCAGTTAGCCCAAAATTCTCATAAACGGCACAGCCCGTATAAATATAGCTTGTTAAACGTAGAACGAACTTGCATTGGTCTTTTTGTGTGTGTGTACTGTGCTTCTCTCACCGACAGAGAATCAGGATGTTCCAGGCATCCAGTCCAGCGGTCCACGGGGGCCACCTCTCGACATGGTTGAAAGCAGTGACGACCCCCTTCCTGCCCAAGGACGCCAGTAACCTGCAGCACCCAGAGCAACTAGACACCGAGCTAGATGAACTGATGGCACACGATCCAACCAAAAGCGACTACTACAGAGAACTCGCCAGGATCGTCGGAAGCCTAGTTCACATTCTCGTTGCCCAGGCACGGCTTAGTGAACGGAGCAACATCGCGGAGGAGGCCTGGAAGGACCAGGCCCCAACCCAGAGCTCCTCCTCGAGACCCAGAACCAGCGCGAGAAAGAGGACGACACAGATCCAGAGCTACAGAAAGGAGTTGAAAGACTTCACAATGCCCTGCAAGATCTTCGCCTCGACACAGACCAAAAAGAACAGCTGGAGAGAGAAGCCAGAAAAGAACTCACCAAAAAACTCCAGCAAGGTGACGCTCTCCTAAAAAGAGCAGAGACTGAACTGAAAGAAAGAGACTATAAAACCTGGGCCTGCAAAACACACTTGCAAGCGGCCCGAGCTAAATTCAACAAGCTTATTCTGCAGAGAGACAAGCTCCAAGATGAACTTGACACTGTTCACACAGAACTGGGACAATCTCACAGATTACAGAGTGGCTGCATCGGAGAAACGCACACCACAAAGTTTCTCCCGGCCAGCCACTCCAACCCTTTCAGCCAAGAACCCAGAGCTGAAAAAGGGGGTGTAAGCTCACAGCTCAAGAAATCACCAGCCAGCTTACAAGAACACCTGTCAACAATGGAGGGAAGAGAACCCTTCCAGATAACGCATGTCACTAAACCCTGCACTGCTCACAGAGAACTTCACAAGCTAGCCAGAAGCATCTCTACATTCAATCCAGATCCTGCAGGAGGACATGACGTTCATGCTTCTTTACAAGCCATTGACTTTCATTTGCAAACTGTCGCCAACGTGACAGATGTGAACACATTGTACCTGTTAAAAATCACGTCCAGCCGTGATGTGCATTGCTTTCTGGATCGTCAACCAGAGACTGTCAAAGCGTACTACCAGCAACTGCTACAGACTTTGATTCTTGAATTCTCTGATCCAAACTCAGACCATGGGCTCCTTATTGCTATGGACCTCAAACAGGGCCGATTTGAAAACCCACAAACTTTCTGTAGTCAGCTACGAAAAGCCTACGTCGGAGCATGCAATGAACCAGGTATGGAACAGGATGTCAACTTAAAAACTCTGTTCCTCCTAAACCTACATGCCAGTTGGAGTTTTCATCTCAGAGTCCCAGCGTGTCCACGTAACAGGACTACACAAGAGTTACGGAACTTAGCCCACAAAGCTTGCACCAAGCAAAAGACTATTTGTGAAAACCCCAAAGTCTCCGTCTCTGAGCACTGCTTGGAGTTAACCCTAGATGGCGCCCTACAACGCCACAGTCACAGACATTTTTACAGAGAGTCAATACCGTTCCAAGCCAGCAGAGGGCAACACAATCATAATGGTGCTCATCCAACGCACCAGAGCGAGCGATTCCTACCATCCAGGACACAAAGCCCCAACATCCGGCAGAGGAACCACTCTCGACTCGACACTGGTAAGCTCAGTCCTGAGCCCACGTCAGAAAAACACAGTGCAGGCACGTCTGAGACAGCAGAGATCCTGAGGGTGCTGAAAGATCTTCTTCACATGAAAACTCGCAAGGAAGATGAGCCAAGCACCCAGAACACTGCCCGTCATCTACAGACCACAGAGCTAACTGTTACAGCACAAAGTGACAACAACACCCAAGCTCCACAGTCAACAGCTGCACACCCTGAATGAGACGGCACAGGTCCTCACACCAGGTACCACAAACACAAGGTACCAGAAAATGCTGTTTTGACTACCTGCCTTCGCAGCGAGCTACACAAGACCGGTCCTCACCACCCACCGATCGTCACACCTGCCCTGATGCCAACATTCCTGGGCAGCCTTGTCAAAAAGGGGGTGGGCCGAAAAGGAGTCAACAGGGAAGACCTGATCGACACAGGATTAAACCTGACGGTGATCTCATCTCACCTTTTCAAAAGACTCCAATTTGAAGCTAAGAGACAAGATCGAACTCTTACACCTCAAACTTATGAACTGAATGTACAGGTGTACAGACAGGATGACATCCAGTTTGAACAGGTTGTTTCCATTCACCTGACAATCGTTCCGATGAGTCTAATACATCCCATGTATGTCCCACCAATGAACACTCATACATTGCTCATCGACAAAGACCTGCTAGAACACTTTGACCCTTTTCTGAACTTCAAACAGCTTAAAGACTTTGATCAAGTGCGAGAACCTTTTTCTCTCCAGCCACACAGGTTGCTAGAGCCAGACTGTCAGGTCGCAGAGGTCACGGGAATTCCCACAGAGCCAGACGGTCAGGTCACAGAGGTCACGGGAACCCCAGCAGCCAGCCATGAGTACAACGCCCTAACGACAGGCCCAAGTTCAAGCCTCTGTACCTTAGTCAACAAACAGCGTACGGTGGTACCAGCTTACACCAAAGGGGTCGCTGTTCGGCTCAACCTGCAATGTGGTCAAACCTTACACCACACGCTGGGTTTCTTCCAATCCTCACCTGAATGTGTGGAACTCGGACTCACACTTGCAAACAACAAGCATGTGAAACACCAACACCTGTTCCAGCAATGTGATAACATCACAAAAACACACAATGTGATCGTGTACTGGAAGAAGGTAAAAGGACACTCGAAGTTACCAAGTCTAGACAAGGACTTTAAATATCACACTGACACCCTTGCCAAAACTGGCACACTAAACAACATTCTGTGGTCACTCCCAACCCACCCACCCACATTCAAGGTTGAAGTGATAACACAGCATAAGAACTTTACTAGCTAAACTGCCTACCTCAGAATAGCTTACGCTGGCTCCGTTGTCTACACAGACCAACATAGCGGACATGCGGGCTTCTGAAACCTCGATAATGACTTTGCTTTACCACCTCTTAGACCCCTCCATCCACCCTGGCAACCAGTCTACAGTCACTGACAACCAAAGCCCCAGACCACTGCATGATACACAAACCATGCTGCGTGCACAGAACAATATTGTGGGTTGTGCCCCGTCTGACATCACAATGCCAGGGCTTGTAATGCCACGGAGCAAAAGGGGGATAAGGCCAAATATTTCCATGACGCAGCATGTGCTGCACCACGCAGCACCAGAGCCACTGACAAAACACTGAAGCAAGCGTCATGCCAGCAGCAAGATGTGGCAAAACATGGGCGAGGGCGAGCTAAACCCAGTCGCCGCCCACTAAGCAAAGAGGCTGCCCTGTCCAACCAAAGACAGCCCTCGTTTGTTTCTTTCTCCCCTTTCTCTCTCTCTCTCCCTATTATCTGTACCAGGATGCTGCTGTGGTTTCCCGTGCCGTGCTGTCAGCCAAAGAGAGGACAGCTGCCACTGAGAAAACCGCTGAGACTCCTGACCACCGATGACAGGGCACACTACCCCAGCACTGTAACCGAATACAGCTGTACAAGGTTCCGATGGAGAGAGGACTCCCTCACTCACACCGAGGCCGATGTCAAACACATGTTCAGCCAACATGAGAAAGTGACGGTTACACAAATGGAGTTAGGTGGACACCACCACCGCTCCACACAGTTCCCGGGAGCTTTGCTTAGAGCCGCTGCTGCCTCCAGAATGTTTAACATTATGTCCAGTGTCAATGCAGTGAACCTAGGGCTGGGTATTGTTCAAAATCTTTCGATCCGGTGCCAATTTCGATACCTCAGTTTCGATACCGGTTCCTAACGATACTTTTTTCGATACCATATATTTTCAAATCCATTTCAACATCAGCACAAATACATTAAACACAAAACTTTTATTTTTCACCTTAATTAAAACAAATTCTGGTAACACTTTTCACTCAGGATAACATTATTAATACAACTGGTTGGGCTTTTTGGATAGGGGTGTGCCATTCAGGGGCGGACTGGGACCAAAAAGTTGCCCTGGACTTTCTGGCCCACAGCAGCCCACCACATCATAACGCAAACACCCCTGTTTTGATGTCATTAATTTAATATTTAAGTATACAGTTTGGGGATTTTAACCAATAGGGCAACTGATCCTAAAAAAGAAGAAAAAAAAAAAGTAGGGATGCACCGAAATGAAAATTCTTGGCCGAAACCGAAAACCGAGAAAGAGAAAACCAAGGCCGAAAACCGAAACCGAAAGAAATTATGCCAATTATTAATACCATTGCATTTATTGCTATGACCGTGTACTAACTTTACTAAAATTAAGACATTGCAATTGCATAAATTAATATTAAAGTTTCAAAGATAATTACAATTACATAACTTATTTAAAAAAAACATAAAAATACATAATTACAAATGATGCAAATATTTATTAAGCACATTGCAACAATGCACAGTATAAAATAAAATTCAAAATAAAAATGTATCCCACTCATGTGTATATTAAATAATAATATACAGGCCTACTGGCCTGCAGAAAGGTTTTAAAATGAACAGTTCTCTCATAAAAACAAAGTGCATTTAGGTGAAGTGCATTTGAAATTTTTCTATGTAGGACTAGAAAGTGCATTACTTCTCCAGTTGGCAAGACTGTTATCACTTCTGCGGATGGGGACTTCAGACAGATAACCATCTAGCTGTTGAGCAGTTGAGCTTGTCATCTGCCTGACATTTGAGAAATATTTGAAAGAGTGTATTTAAATAGGGCCAGGGCATAAATAAACATTTTTATCAAATTAAAGCAGAAATCTAGCATAAATATGGCTACAATCTGATATTATGTATGTATGTTTGTGTGTGTGTGTGTATATATATATAGTAGCATAAAAACAAAATAGCCAACGTATTATTATTATTTGAGGCACTTTCTTGCAGAATTCCACTGAACATATCAGACAACGATGGTGCATGCCACTCATCTGGTGCAGAGATCAGTCTTTTTTTCTGCGCTCTGATCAGTCTCCTGCGCTTGGCGCTTCTCCGTCTCCACGCGGGTTCTCCGCATCCAGCGCGGCCTGGATCATTTCTTGTGCGTGCTGCTTTATTTCCGCATCCAAGTAACGTTAATGGTCTTTATAACGCGGATCAAGCACATTCGCGATGAAGTGCAGAGGATCCGAAAAGATCTCAATGAGACGTGTGCTAACAGACTCTATAAGACTGTACTTTTCTTTGTTTTTACTTCGTGGTCCGTCTTAATCTCTTTGTTAGGAGACGCTTTAGTGCTGCGAATAAAGGAGTAAGAAGAGAGAGAATGTTCTCACTGGTGTGAAGTGAATGTCGCGGGGAGCTTGTGGTCTGCGCTATGCAGGTGCACGTGCAGGTCGCGGTTTCTGTTTGCGTCATCACAACATTTCGGCCGTGTTGTTTCGGTGATAAAAGTCTATCGGCCGAAAACCGAAAAGGCCATTTTCGGCCGAAAATTTTCGGTGGCCGAAATTTCGGTGCATCCCTAAAAAAAAGAACAGCAGCTGTTCATTTAGCGACTCCTAGTGAGGGATACATGCTCATCAAGACACAAACATTATTCTAGAACTCACACTTTGTATTCAGATAGCAGATCCATATCAATCATGCATGAAATAGAAGTTTATAAACTCAAACGATAGCTTTATGTGCTTTACAGATGAACTTGACGTCTTTATACATTCAAGATGTTTAATAATAGATAATCTTTGGCTCGGTAATACAAGTTCATGATCCGATTAGTGAACCAATGATTCTTTTGAGTCAATCTTTTAAAATAATCATTTATTTTGTTTAACGAAACCAGTGTTTCACAAACTTGATAGATCTGAGGTGCAGGGCTCTTAAAATCGCTATCCTGACGTCCTGGGGCTATTGTGTTTTCCAGTCCGATGTGCTATTGTGAATAGTGATGTAAAATTCCTAACTTGATTCGCGTTGTTCACTCACTTGAAGGGGTGAAACGGATCGCAGCTGATCGTTTTGCACTTGTTTGTAAATATTGCAGATTCAAAAGTTTTAAACAATTAGCGCGTTCTGAGCTTGTGCACACTCAATCAAAGCACACGCTGAGAGCAGCATTTCAGACAATGCGCGTACAGAGAATGAATTCATCTTTCGCGTATCGTAACTTCTGAATGAACACATACACAATTATATCAAAATAATTGTCTCTGCAAGTATTCTCGTAAACACAGTCAGTTATGTTTTAAGTGAACGTATACAGTGGCCTGCTGCTTAGAGAAATTCGCTGTACCCGATAAATCTGTCTCTCTCTGTTTTTTAGACAACGTGAAAGGGGGCGTGTTTCAAGATATGCATGGAGTAGACCAAACTAAACAGGGAGGGAGGGCAAAACACTCATCCAAACAAATGCTTCATTAACACCGGCTTTGGTTGCAATACTCTTATCGCATATGTTGCACTTTGCTGACTCGGCATCCACTTTTATAAAGTGTAGCCGGAAACGTTTTGAGAAAAAACAACTACAGTTGTGTTGTGTGACTGTGAGTATCTTCAGAAATCCTCCCCGTCACGTCACGTGGTGGTGGACAGCCAATCACGGCGAATTTGGATCCTTACATGCATGTACGCTACAAGCTCACACAGACACAGCCGCTTAGCAAAAAAAAAAAACCGGCCGCTTGGCTTTTGGAACCGAAATTTGGCACCGAAAGATAAATTATTTTTCGATACTCATAGTATCGAAGTTTTTCGTTCGATACCATAAAGGTATCGAAGTTCGGTGCCCAGCCCTAAGTGAACCAGACTGTAAACTCCTTGAAACCACTGTTTACTGTCTTCCAGAAGAACTTTACCCAGACTCAGCTGTTTACAGCATTAACAACAGACATGCTGTGGGAGGTTAGCTCCTCCAATGACAGCCTAACCACGAGTAAAACCCCACCATACATGACACCCTTAAGCCTTGTGTTAACTGTGCTGTCTTACACCATCACCATGCCAGCTGACCTGCTACAAATACACCTGGCCAACTCTCTTGATAGCGCCTTCCTACGGCACGTTAACCCCAAACAGAGAGAAGTGAACGTGCTCCTGAACCAACCCATCAGCGAGTCAAGCCAAGTCTACAGACCTAAAGACATTGTCAGTGTCAGGATGTGGAAAAGCAACACCCACACCAAAACACACATTCCAAATGCGGTGGCCTACCACGACAGCGACACACAGCTGTACCTGGCCCCAAACATGCACATGTGTGCTTTGTCCAAAGACATTCATTATCTCTGCCTTAGCAAACCCTTCCTCAGACACAACTCTGAAGGAATCTGCGAGCTGCAACCCTGGGTCAGCGATACGCGCTGCCCTGCCGAAGCCAAGCTTAGTACACAAGTCACAGAAACGCAAGCAGAGATTGTGGGTAACAGATGGCTCGTCAACACTCCTGTGCGCTCAGCTATGCTGACCTACGACCAGCATGACACCACCACCCGTGCCAACCTGCTTGACCAAGTACTGAAAGGTACCACCCAACACATTGACATTACTCCTGTCAACACAGCCCTCCAAGCACAGCCTCGACAGCCCGTTCTGAACCCGTCATCTGCGGTCCGAGTCTGGACTGCTCCCGACACTGCACGGTGCATCTCCACCGTCATTGGTCCCGCCCTGACTCGTGGCGTGACCTTCATCCTATACAGGATACTCAACGAGATGCAAACCTCTACAGCCAAACTCACGACAACTGTGGCTGGAGGTCTCCGATGGAATCCCCGGAAAGGGGGTGCCCAGTCAAAGACAACACCGAACCTCATCAAGCTGAGTCCTCAGCTTCAGGAACCACCTGCCATCATGACCCACCTGCTACATGACCATCACAATTCACCTGTCATCTGCCCATCCTGATGATTGCCGTCCGATGATGTCCACACAGGGACTTCATCTGACGAAAGGGGGAGGTGAAACGGATATGCAGATCATGGGTTAAATTCAGGCATGAAACCCTTTGTGCACCAAAAGTGCCTGGCCTGGCGCCAGTCTGGCTGGACTTGAATTATTTTACGATACCCATGCAAGCTTCAAAGGAGACCTGAAACCCCCCCCCAAATTCCTCAAACACACTGGAGACAAAGGAAACCTTTCGTAAAGTTCCTTACTTTTGTAAGTCCTTATTAATATGTATTTTTAATGTTTGTGTATTGCATAAAAATGGTTAATCCTGGGTAAATGGTTAAAGTGCTGACTTATAAGTGGAAATGTTCTCCTCAGCCTAACTCTTTCTCAAATAGTCATGTGTATGTAACCCCCACCTTTGCAGGTCGTAAAACTTTACGACCACCCTGGACAACAAGAGAGGAGAGAAGCCAAATCACTGGTTTCTTTTCCCCAATGCATTCTATGGAATGTATTTATTACCTTTTTGTTTTTATGTTTTATAAATGTATTACGTATTCCTTTTTGGTACATTAGATGTTTCCCATATAAATTGGGACTATCTGCAGTGTTATCATGTGTTAATAAAATCTTTAAATGTGTGTAATTCTGCATTTGAATGTAACTTCATGTTTTGATCATTTATATATATTATGTTTAGTATCTGTGTAATCGTCATGCTGTGACAGACCCATTTATCTAGAGCAAAGTACTGAAAAATGTATTTAATCTGGAATTACGAACTTGCTAGAATCCCTGATGAAATCGGACAAGCCCTAGATCATCGGGGGGTTGTCTCCACAGAGACAAAGGAACTTTTCCCTCTGCTTCAGATCGCGGACGTTCATTGGCTGTTCATGCGAAAAAAGGCGTGAACCATTTCAAGCTATAAGAATCCACCGAACAAGGTCCGCCCTCTCTTCCTCTCTTCTTCTCGTTCTTGGTCCTCGGACACGCTGCTCTCCTGTGCGACCAACGTTGCTTCCGCGCAGCCTTGGTCCGCGCTCATAGCGCAGCCCCCCCCCCCCCCCCCTCAGCACAGGGGCTGAGAGAAAAAGCCATTGGAAGCTTTAGTTTTTGTTGTTTCTTTTCTTTTCTTTACTAAGTTTATTCGACTATTCGCCTCTCCACACAAGGAAGACGAATTCTGGAACATTGTTTGTTGAACCTTTCAAATACCGCGCGAGGACAGAACAAAGGACCACGTGCTCCACGTTCACGCCAAGATCCAGCGCAGCGTGCACGCGCGTCACATGGCCTCCAGGACCACGCACGCTGTTTTCAAAAGGAACAGCGCGCAAAGCTCACACGCGCGACGCCGATCTCACGCCACGCACACTGGGCCATGCAAGTATCTTTCTCTTTGGAGATTTAAATGCTGCTTTAAATTGTTGCTATGATCTGATTGTTGTTGGCTTCCAAAAGTTACTGACTAGGATTTCCATACCTGAGCTCCTTATGTGATCTCATTCTATTTTCTCTTTCTCTCTCTCTCTCTCTTTTATTTGGATTCCGTTATGTCTTGTATAAAGCTTACTGTTTGTAGTGTCGTACGCATATTTACTCTGTGTGATTTGTAGTTTGATGTATTACTAGTTGATTTATTAAAAACCCATATACTGATGATTGGCTTGGACTCCACCCCACTTACATTACTTACAGTCACTGAGATGTCTGATCTTTAGCTACAAGCTTTAAATTTAGAAACTAAATTTATCATAACGATAGGATAATGTTTTCATGGCCAGAGAATATTTTTCCTTGAATTATAAGGCGTGATAACTTTATTGAAAATTGATAGGTCAACAGTGGTTTGCTGGACAAACCACTGTTTGATTTGCAGTAATTTACAGTAAGAGATATCACAATAATTGATATGAAGAATGGAATATTGACACATTAATGAGTAAGTTACAGTGCCCTGTGATTATTTATTGGTATAGGCAATTGAGCTATTTTTCATAATCAATCAAATTTAATGTAACTGTCATCTGAGATATAAATTAATCATATTCCTGATTAATTATTCAAATTCCCTATATATCATTTGAGTTAATTATTCTGTAAAACTCGTTGCTACACAATCAACAATCATAACTTAACTATAGCAGAATAAACTTGTTAATCACTTACAGTCAAGTGTTTTCCAAGGCTTAACTGTTTGAAGATCGCATTCGTAAGCTAAGCTGCGATGTTTTGCTATCACTGTTGCACTCTGAACATGTCACAACATATTCGCAATCGCGCTATTTCAAAATAAAAGTCCCGTTGGAAATAATTAACAATAAATGAATAAAATAGTAAAAAAAAAAAATTCCATTTAAATTTTATTGTCAACACACTCCCCGCATGGTATAATTAAAATTATGCCACTATTTATCAATTATCAAAAAGTTGTTTTACTTTCAGAGTCTTTGATAAATGTCTCTATAGTTTCTGAGAGAATTGGGCAATTATTTCTGAGATTGGTCTCAGAAAGAACTTAGTGGTTCCTTGGTCAACAATTTTCGCTTCCACTTTTCAAACAATTTTGTCTGCACTTGGAAAGGTTTTTACAACAAGTCCAACAGGCCAGTTGTTCCTTGGTGCCTGACCTTCTTTCAAAAGTACAACGTCACCAATATTCACATTTGGTCTTTCATCAAGCCACTTTTTCAGATTCTGCAGTGTCGACAAGTACTCCTTTCGCCATCTTTTCCAAAAAGTATCAGCAAGACACTGCACTTGTTTCCATTGATTCAAATGAAGATTAGCTGTATCAAAATTTCCCTCAGGAGCTGAAACTCCATCCCTTTTCTGTGTCAACAGCAATGCTGGAGTGAGTATTTCAGGTGCTTCTGGGTCCGTAGACACTGGTACCAAAGGCCTGGCTTTTACAATTGCCATAACCTCCGCCATTAGAGTTGCCAAAACCTCATGTGTGAGACGTGTGGGTTTTTGAATCAGCATACCATCCAGAATTCGTCTTGCAACTCCAAGATCCCCCCATGTGGGAAGCATGGGGTGGATTGAAAACCCATGTACATCCTTTATCTTTAAAGGCTATGTTGCAGGTTTTTTTTTTTTCTTTTCTGGCAATTTTCTAGTTCGTAATAAACATTTAAACAGTTATCCATTGTATTTGATGTTGTAGGGTATTACAAAAAAGAAATATAATAAGGAAAAGTAGGTGATATCTTAGCGGTTAGCTACAGGTTAGCAATGAATCTTGTTTCTCCAACAATGCATTGCATGACGTCACATGAGGTACTCGCTTTTGGACGACAAACGAAAGCCCGCCTTGATACCATTGAGAGAGTGAGACGAGTAGTGAGAGTAGTAGCTAGTGAAAGAGATCGATAGATTGATAGATAGATAAATAGATAGATACATAGATAGATAGATATCATAGCATAGCATAAATATATAGTCAGAGATAGCATAGCATAACAGATAGCTTAGAGAAAGAGTAGAGAATAAATAGACAACATGGTTTATTACTGTGTTTGTGGCGGGTGCAAGAACTCCAGCAAAACTGGACATAGGGTCCATTGTTTCCCCAAGGACAAAGGGATCTTCCGAAGCTGGGTGCAATTTGTCAAGATTAGGCGGGCAGATTTTTCAGCTAGCTCTGTCACCGCCTACTCGAGAATATGCAGCGCGCATTTCAAGGAGGAGGATTGCCACTCAGGGGATGCCAAGATGGTCGCACTTTCTTTAAAAAGTATGAGGATGGCTAAGTTAATTCCTACCGCCGTGCCGTCTGTGAATGCAAACCTCTCTGCTTGTCCTGTCCCGAGGTCGAGAGACACCGTCTGCCGCAAGCGATATATTGCCACGGTACGCATCATGCTAACGTTAATGTTTACAAGCTGCGTTTTAGCTAGCTCTGTTTGTATTTTGCATACCGTGTTCCCTTTGACACAGCCTCCACTACAAGCATGATCATTCTGACATTAGAAGAGCATATTTCGTGATTCAAGAATATGAGCCAAAACAAAATTGCCCTGAAGTAAATGTCCATAATATGGACATCGGGAATCGTCATCGGCAATCGGCTTTCACAATAGTGTGTTTGGGTTTTGTGTTAGACTGCTACGGTTCTCTTTCACATATAATTGACCGTGACCGTGTAGTGGAGGCTAAACGCAAGTAAACACAGTTTACCCACCTCTGAAATGTCAGAAACAGTTTATCCACTTTTCACTTCAAAGTTTAGCTACCTCTCAGTAAATTCACTACCTCATAGAGTTTATGCACCACATGTACTCTAGACATTTATAACCACTTATTATATTTGTTTTGGCAAGATGATGACAGATACCTCACAGCAGGAGACCGTGGACAGTGTAGACACTGTGGAGAGTGTCGATACTGGGGATCAGCCCTTGCCCTCCTCCACTTCTGACGCTGTGACACAGTGTTATTTGAAGCCCCCCCGATGGTCTCGCGGTAAGTCTTGGGTATTTTAAGTGGTAGATATTCTGTCTAAATCATTGCCAGTATCTATGCAAGCAGGACATTTCCATACACATTGATTAAATTAATACATAGCCTACACCAAAACATAGCCGCTTAGATTTGCCATGATTGTCACATGTTTGGGTATGTTTACTGCCTCTCCACAGCTGTGCAGGTTAACCTGAAGCCCAAGATGGTCAGCGTGGGCACACAGACGTCTTTCAGCCCACAAACCTCCACTCCCCTCGCTAGTCCTGAACAGACAGATGATGAAGATGATGATAATGCCTCTGTCGTTAGTGACTTATCGTGGGTGCCCGAAGAGCCGATGCATGAGGAGGACTTGTTTGATGAGGAGCCACCTTACGCGTGTGACCCCCACCACAAGTGAGATAATTTAAAACCAACATAGACCATTTTGAATGCTCATTTTATTGTGTACTGTAGCTTTGGTAGTTTGAATGACACCTCCCTCCCTAATTTTTTGTTGTTGCAGTGGCATTGACAAATTCATTGTATGCCAAGAGGAGCTGATGGGCCTTTTTGCCATCTGTCCGGCCTGTTGTGAGAGGTCAGATAGTAGCATCGTGCAGCAGGAAGGAACTTTTGTTAAGATCAAGCAGGTACGGTTTTGTTTGCGCAGCAGGCCATCTGGTTAGAAAATCAGAATATCTAATTACAATCTGATAGCTCTGACTGTCTTGCCAGATAATTTACAATGTATGTACCAGGCTGGCTTTAGTCTGTTGGTTTGTGATGGCATCATATTTGAGTGTTATACTGTATTGGTCATGTGTGTTTCATTGAAAACATGAAACCAGTAATGTACAGTACTTAATCTATATTCAATCCTGATATACTGTTGATTACTCTTTTTCTTTTTTTTTACATATCTAGGTCTGTGCATCATGTGGCTACCACCGTTTCTGGCAAAACCAACCAATGCTCCACAGGAACATGCCGACCTGCAACCTCCTGTTAAGTGGGGCCATTCATTTCACTGGATGTTTGGCCACCCAGACATTAAGAATGTTGACTCTGTTTGGCCTGCAGTGCATCAGTGCGAGCAGTTTCTTTCGCCATCAGCGCCGCTACACTATCCCTGTAATCGTTCAGGCCTGGCAAAATGATCAAGCAAAGAATTTTAGTGACCTACGGGCAATGGATGGCGGGCTAGTTCTTGCTGGTGACTGCAGGTAAACCAGTGTGAGAGCTCATAGACCAGTTGCATGTTTTGATTTTGTTATTTGTTATCATGTAGGGTGGCTTTAGTTGGCATTTGCAGATGACATGGTGGATTGTCTTTACAGACCTTGATTATTAAAAACTTGAAACATAATTCAAATTTGTAATTAATTCCAGGTCAGATTCTCCTGGGCACTGCGCGAAGTATGGATCCTACTCTCTGATAGAGGACAGAGTGAACAAGGTGGTGGATGTTCAGCTTGTTCAGGTAAACCTGATGTTATTAGACAAAGAAATGAACTCTGCAATTTGGTAAACTGATGGTATCTTAATATAACATCTTTCCACTAGTACAACGATGCATAGAGCTTTATTGTGTATTGCCTAACTAGAGTACAGTGTATCATAATACCTGGACCAGCAACGCGTCGGTTCATCCACGCCTCCTTCAACAACACCAGCATTCTACACTTACACTGTTATGTCATGTTGCAGAGCTCAGAGGTCCCCAACAGCTCATGGTGTGAGCTTGAAGGGCTCAAGCGCAGTGTTGACCTGCTGAGGGGAAAGGACCTGCATTTGGCAACGCTGATCACGGACCGTCATCGCCAGGTATTTACAATAAAAATGCAGTATAGAATGTAAATATCTGAATTGCATTGAAGCTGGATGTTTGTGGTTTGCTGATGCACTGAGGGCCACACAGGTCAATCATCCACAAAAGTTTGTTTATTTCTCCTTAGGTTGCCAAATGGGTGAGAGAGGAGCTGAGCCCTGAAGGGACACGGCATTATTTTGATGTGTGGCACATTGCCAAAAGTATGTATCCATTGTTGGAATCTTGAAGCAGTTTTTGTTATTGCATATCAATTAATACTATTTGTTCTAAAACAGGTCTGGGGAAGGCATTGGATGCAGCTTCAAAAGAGTGTGACCAACTACAGTTGTGGAGGCCTGCTATAGTGAATCACCTCTATTGGACTGCAGCGTCAACCCCAGATGGCAACCCAGCGGTCATGGAGGCCAAATGGAGAAGTTTAGTCAACCACATCCAGGACATTCATGACCATGACACCCCTGCCTTCTCCAGTTGTGCCCATGGCCCTCTAGACGGGGATCAGCGCAACAAAGAGTGGTTGGACCCAGGTACAGTACACACAGTATGTGGTATTATGCACGCTCTACAGTTTTGTTGTATTTGCTGTCCGAGTGATTGTTTGGATGCTTTGACATGTGACCTTTGTGATGAAATGTTTTCATTCACTGGCAATCTCATAACATTTTGTTTACTGTTTATGTTTGCTATAATTCATATGTGTATCTGTCTGCCTCCCTGTCTTGGTCTTTGCAGGCTCATTGGCAGCAGTAAAGTTGGAGAACATAATCATGAGGACTGCCTTACTGAAAGATGTTCGACAGCTGTCTCCACAGCACCAGACCTTCTCCCTTGAGGCTTACCACTCCCTCATCTTGCACTTCGCGCCCAAGCACACAGGGTTTTCATACCTTGGGATGTATAGCAGGTCAGTGCTATCCAATGGAATAATACTGCCAATTATTATGCCGTTTATAGTAATAATAGTACCTATTATCATGCCTATTGTAGTATTTTGTCATGCATACACCAAGTTAAAAAAATTCTCAAATGTGTTATTTTGTAGGCTTCTCTTAGCGGCGCTGCATTAAATCACAATGCCAACCGTGAGACAGCACGGAGAAATGATGGGACAGAGAAGTACTGCGTGCGGTATCCGCGCTTCAGAAAAGGTGCCCATGTGGTGCTTCCCATCAAAGAGGCAGCCTCATACGGTAAGCAGTGTCATGCAGTTCTATCATATTTTGAGATGGTGCAAGAGACATCTGTGATCAGTGGCAATGATCTTTATACAGTATTATTATTATTATGTCTGCAGGTTATGCAACATCATTAATGAAGGCCCTTCGGGAAAGCTACACCAATTCACCTGCAGCTCTTCGAGAGGTTAGCGACAATTTATCCTCCGATGCACCCGCCCCCATCGCCAAATCCTTCGAACAGGTTCCGAAGGAGGAGGCCGTCAGCCTCTACCTAGCCCGGCAGTCACGTTACAAAAAAACCTAATTTCACATTATTATTTTTTTTCCACAGACAAGTCCAATGATTTAGTTGTAAGTATTTATTTTAGTTAGTTATCTTCTTTCCCTCTGTCCATGTCATCTAATTTGGTGGTGGTTTCCTGCATGCTGCATGGTTTGTTTTTTCGTTGTGTGCTGTTGCTTTGGTTTTACTTTGCACAAAATTATTACTTTTTTCCGTCTTTGTAAGTGGCAATAATTGTCGCTGTACCCCATTCAAGGGGTCCTGCATGCCGCATGTCTGCTCCTCTGCCTGTTATTTGCATGAAATTTGTTGTATGTAATTCAAAATAATTTACCAATCATTTTACCTGTGCCTTGTCAACCTCTGTGTGCGGTGTTGTCTGGGCTCACTGTGTGTCTGCTTGATGTGCTTTTGCGTGTGTGTGTGTGAGAGAAACAAAAGAAACTGCAAACGTTTCAGGTCAGTAATCTTCGTCCTTGTTCAGTAAATGTTCAGTAACCGTTACAAGCAATGCCAATAAACTGTTTTCTCTTATCAAAATTCATGTGTTCTGTGTGCTTTATAACATTTTAAGGGCAATTGGGGGATCACAACAGAATAAGCAATTATTTTTATTAATTTTCATCCAAACGAGGCCATTGAAAGCCCTGATAGGTCTGGTCACCACTTTGAAATTTTTGTCTGATGGTTGAAACCACACAAGAGGGTAGAGGCTTCCTTATACTCCTGCCTAAAACTCCATAAGCCCAGCGTATAGCCTGCCTGTACGCAGTGTACCGGTATTGCCTAGGGATAAGTAGGAAAGATTCTTAAGTTTAAAACTGTAAGTAGGTTGGAAACGTCATTTTAAGCCTGTCTCTTATGCATGTTTATTGTGTATGCAACACATCTCCTGTCACCTATAGCTGTTGTTCAAAAGACTCAGTGTAAAAAGATTGGTAAAGTAAACAAACCATGAACATACTCGTGCGTGCTGGCTTGAAGGGGACCATGATCCTGCCTGAAGTGTGAGTATGCTATGTGTAGCACAAACGGATTCAGGCAGCATGCCTCAAATCCAGGATGCTGCGTTAGGCATGTTACATCTGCTGGCCGCGGGGTGAGGTCCTCGACCAGCGACCAAAACGCTCTCACCTCCCTACAACACAAGCTCTCCACCACAGTTTCCATGGGACGACACCGCCCACACAGACACCTGCCAAACACAGCGACACAGACGCATACTACTCACTCCCTCTACCGGTAAGCCTGACGGTGTCAATGACAATTAATCACGAGGAAAACTAGTTGGCACTATCAACAATAATCACACTGAAGACATGACCAGCCGTCGGAGTCGGCTACGTTTGCAAACAACATTTTCACCGGAGAACGAGGTAAAAGCTTAGAAATAATCAATAGGGGTTCACAGGTGGGACTGTCAAGCTAGCCCATAGCTAATCACTGTCCCTAGATATAAAGAAAACGTTGACTTTTATTCGGTGCTATTCACTGACAGTAAAAAAAAAAGTTGTTATTGTATGCACTGCTGTTCACAGACTACTAGCTCCAGCGGTCATTGCTGCGTTTCTAAATGGTAGCAACTCACCAGGACACTTCACCAACTCTCCAGTCATTCTCCTCTGACCATGCATTTATTTGTCTTTGATTGCCATCGGCTCTCGGTATTTCCTCATTCGCCCTGTCACGTCTAAACGGTTCGAAATTATATGGCTGTGGGCCATCATAAATATTAACTGTGGGTCTTTCCACCTCTTCCTCATCCCAGTTAGACGCCATAGTCACTGAGTGCTAGAACTAGTTCTAGCAGCTGAGCTGCAAGGCTGGGGCTACCTTCCAGCACGTCTACCTCATGTGACGTCATTGCCGAATTGCGTAAAAAATAACCGTTACTAACCAAAAACTACAAAAACTGGACTTTAACACCATTTTGGAGACATTTCTAACTTTATATACATATCTTGACTGCTTTACGTACCCATTAATCGAAAGTAGTGTTTAACCTGCACCATAGCCTTTAAGATAATGGTTTGCCTCTGTGTCGTTCACATTTATTTTCAACTCTTTGCAGGCACCAACAAAATTTGTACCTCTATCAGAGCGAAGTAGTTTTGCTGGTCCACGGATGGAGAAAAATCGTCGCAATGCATTGATGAAACTTGCTGTCGACATAGATTCAATTAGTTCAATATGCACGGCTCTGACAGACATGCATAAGAAGATCACTGCCCAGCATTTTGAATCCGCACTGCCACCTCTTGTACATTTACATTACATTTACATTTATTCATTTAGCAGATGCTTTTATCCAAAGCGACTTACAGATAAAGACAGTGGAAGCAATCAAAAACAACAAAAAGAGCAATGATATATAAGTGCTATAACAAGTCTCAGTTAGGTTAACACAGTACACGTAGCATGGGATTTTAAATAATATAATAAATAAAAAGAAAACGGATAGAATAGAAAAAAAGAATAGAGAAGAATAGAGGTCTTTACACATACACACATATACATAATTGCATAATAAATGAAAAGAAAAATACAAAAAAATAGAATACAAAAAGATTAGAAAGGTAGTTAGATTTTTTAAGAATAGAATAGTATGTTATATAGTATATTATATATATATATTATGTACGCCGTGTGACTACACTCCATGGGCCAAACACATCAATGCCCACGTTAATAAAAGGTGGTTCTGAAATCAGCCTGTCTGCAGGCAAGTCTGCCATTCTTTGAATCTGCAATTTCCCTCTGAGCTTGCGGCAGATAACACAGTTGTTAATATTGTTAGAAACGAGACGTTTGCTCCCTATTATCCAAAATCCAGTTGCTCTGATGGCTCCATCAGTAAAATGGCGACCCTGGTGTGCTACCTGGTTATGATAGTGTCTTACCAGGAAGATGGCAACATGGTGCTTGTGAGGAATAAAGAGAGGATGCTTTTCTCTTTGAGACAGGTCTGAAGAAGATACACGACCGCCAACTCTCAGCAAACCATCCTCATCAATTACTGGATTTAGTTTTTTAGTAGTTACCCGATTGGCTACGTATAAATAAAATCTCTTTGTGACATTATGGATATATCCTAAGACTACCCTACTGTCTGTGAAGAACCGAACTGAGTTTATTTCCTCATCAATCTCATCCCTGATCGTTTCATACATTTCCACTGCTAGTACAACTGCACATGATTCTAAACGAGGTATGGTGTGAGCTGGACGAGGGGCTAACTTTGCTTTCCCCATGACAAACCCAACTTGGCATTTGTTATCAGCATCAACTACCCTAAGGTAGGCTACTGCTCCTATTGCAACTGTGGATGCATCTGAGAAGAGGCACAGTTCTTTTCTTTGTACGGCAGACAGCAGAACAGGTACATATGGTCTATTAATCTGCAAATGTTCCAATGTCATTTGAGAATTTCTCCATTCATTCCACTCTCCTTGTCTTTCTTTTGAAAGAGGTGAGTCCCGGTTGTTCTGTTCAGATAAAAGTTCTCTGAGTAAAGCTTTTCCTCGCACTATGACAGGAGCGAGAGACCCAGGCTGTGTTGAAGAGGCAAATTATCAACTCCTAGGTCTAAGTCCTTCAAGTCTTTGGCATTATCCTCTTTGGGAAATGCTTCCATGACGGTTTTGCTGTTGGATGCGATTTTGTGTAATCTAAGATTTGACTCTGCAAGCATTTTTTGTGTTTTTTTAAGAGGTTAATGGCTTCCTCAGAAGTGGAGACTGAAGTCAGCCCATCATCAACATAAAAATTTCTCACAAAAAAGTGCTTGGCATCGAAGCCATACTCATTTTCTCCCTGAAGAGCAGCTCGTCTCATGCAGTAAATCGCCACAGTAGGTGAAGGACTGTTTCCAGATACATGGACTTTCATCCTGTACTCAGTTACTCTTTTATCTAGGTTGTTGTCTTCATACCACAAAAACCTTAAATAATCTCTATGTTCTTCACGTACTACAAAACAATAAAACATCTGCTGCACATCCGCTGTCACTGAAATGCTCTCCTTTCTGGACCTCATGAGAACTCCAAGGAGTGTATTATTTAAATCAGGTCCACTGAGTAACACCTTGTTAAGTGACATTCCTTCAAATTCTGCACTTGAATCAAACACAACCCTGATTTGGTCAGGTATTTGTGGGTGATACACACCAAACATGGGAAGGTACCAACTCTCCTTACTTTATCCACAGGAGGGGCTTGCTCTGCATGGTCATTGTCAAAAAGCTTTTGCATGAATTCGATGAACTGTTTCATCTCAGGTTTTTTATCCAGAGTTTTGTGCAGTGACATGAGGCGTTTCATTGCCTGATCTCTATTATTTGGCAAACAAGACCTTGGGGAGCGAAAGGGTAATGGTGGGACCCAGCTGTTTGCAGAATCCTGGAAGGCTCTCTGTCCATGATTTCTAAAAAAAGCTTTATCATCCACAGACAGCCCAAGCTTGTTGTCATCTGGTGTTCTTTGGAACACTGCACAACCCAGGTTATCAGTCATTTTCCTTGCACCTGATCTTACATCATATTCTGATGACATGGTAAGCTGCTTTGGTATCTCACCAATACATTCCTTCACTTGAATCTGTTTTGGGCAAGGGGAGAGATATGATGTGTGGCCATTACTATGCACACGTGTTCAATAGACATTTACACTCAAAGGTTGATGTGCTGTTCCCAGGCAAACTTCCCCAACGATCAACCATCCAAGATCCAGTCGCTGAGCATATGGAGCATCATTTGGTCCATTTATCTGCTCTCTAACTTTGTGCACCCTCAGAACATCCCTTCCTAAAAGTAAAAGGATAGGAGCATCAGGATCAGCAGACGGGATTTGATTTAGAATTGGTCGTAGATGAGGATAATGCTGTGCAACATCTGGAGAGGGAATCTCTGTCCTGTCATCTGGCAGCATTTCACACTCGATCAAGGTTGGTAATGAGAGTTTTGACAGTCCATCTATAGATTCCACAATAAAGTTGGTGGCTCTCCGTCCAGAGGTCTGATTTACCCCTGCACATGTCTTAAAAGTGTATGGTGCAAAGCTTGCTTTGATCTCGAAAAGATTGAAAAACTCTGTCTTGGCTAAAGATCTGTTACTTTGTTCATCCAAGACCGCACATACCCTGACCGCTTTCTCTCTTTTGCCAGTAGGATACACTGTCACCAGACAAATTTTAGAACATGATCTTACATGATCAGACTCACCACATATCTCTGTGCATTTTAAAGTAACCGAGGTAGGTGAGATATCAGTCTGCTCCCCGCATTGCTCTTTCTCCTTGACAGGCTTATCTGATGTTACAAATGGTGAATCTGAGTGCAGAGCAGAAACATGTCTCTCGCTGTTACAGTCAGAGCATTTGACAGGTGCTTTGCAATTTTTTGCAATATGCTTCATAGAGTCACAGCATCTGAAGCAGATACGATTTTCTTTTAGAAAAGATATACGGTCCTCTATTGGTCTCCCTCTAAAGGTCCTACACTTTTTGAGTGGATGAGGCTTGCGATGAATAGGACAAAGCCTATCTGGACTTTCAGTTCGTTTCTGATACTGTTTATACTGTAGGTCATACGTCTGTGATGACACCTCTGTTCGATGTACAGTTACAGAACTCCTACCACTGGATTTGTTAGGTTCGACTCTGCTTGATGTTGATTGATTACCAGGAGTGGAGAATGAAAAACTGGGGTCATTCCTTATTTTAGCCTGATTTCTCACAAACTTTGAGAAAAAGGCAAAGGGTGGGAATGCTACCTCATAATCCTCCTTGTATTTGGACCCCTGGACAATCCATTTGTCTTGAAGGCTTATGGGCAATTTTTCTACTATTGGATTAACCCCACGTGGAGTGTCGAGATAAGCCAGGCCTGGAAGATATCCGTCAGCTTTAGCACATTCCAGTTCGAGAAGGATATCTCCTAACTCTCTCAATTTGTGATTGTCTTTGTTTGACAGCTTCGGTTGAGTCAACACAAGTACTAAAGCTAATTAAGTAATAACAGACTGAATAAATGAATAAATAACTATATAGTATTAAATACAAGTAGTATTAAATATAAAATAATATAATATATACAAATATTGTATACATAGCTACAGAATTAAATAACACACAAAGAGCCATTGAATTAAAACAGCTTTTTTTACAAGAGGTTTATCAAAAAGGGTTTGTTGTTGTGAATTATATTGTTGTTGTTGCTTTTTTATTATTAATTGCTGCCATTTTGGGAGTTTTCTTGATGTTATCCCAACCCCCCCCCCCCCCAAAGAAAACAGTTTATTACAAGAAATCATAAAATAGAAAAATGATCTTGTCATCATTTCCCTTGTCTTGCTGCAACACAGGCTCAAGGGCAAACATAGACTTCTGATCTGGTCCAAGGTATTAGAAAGCTTTATGCAGATTGTAGTCATGTGTGCTAGTTCTTGCAGCGAGGATAACCGCTAACCTAAAGGGATAGTTCACTCTCAAATTAAATTTTGGTATGTTTTAGCTTACCTCAAGGACATCCAAGATGTAGGTTTCTTTGTTTCCGCAGTATTTCCCATTTTGATATTTTTAGGTCAAACCGTTCTTGTCTGTGACTGATAAAATGGAGGTCTATGGTCACCACCTCAAAGAGCAGGCACAGAGAAGTCCAAATTAAACAATTCCCCATCATAAGTACACACTGATGACCTAAGACACGAAACAAGCAGTTTGTGTAAGAAAACAAACAGTATTTATAACTTTTACCTCTTGTACACAACCACGTCCAACTGATCTGAGTGCGCGAGTGCTTCCTGATGTGACATGCGCGCTCTGGAGTGATCTCTCGCGCATGAACGTCACTCATTGTTTACTGTTTACCACATGATACACCACCAATCTGCACTGTCTGAAATATAATGCAGTAATTGTAATTAATTAATTTGTTTATAATGCACCCTATAATCGTTGCGATTATAATAAAAATACAACACATTACTCACTCTATTGACAGGGTGCCATTGGGTCTCTTTGGCATTGGACGTTGCCTCCAGTTTATACGTGGCAAAACGCAGCATCTCAACAGCGGAGAAAACTCAGGAACTTCAGTCAGGCAGGTGTGTGATGTGATACTGTCAATGTCCTCATTGTCGTCTTGTAGTTGTTCCATTCATGGCAACATATGCCCTCAACTGCTGTTGGCATCTCACAACACTTGCTACTAAAACACCACCAATTTTGAAGTGATTTCTGTCTCTCTGAGGCTTGAAGACGTGTTGCTGCAGCGGATCACACTGAGTACTTGGTCTGTGTATTCTGGTTCAAATAAATATGGTTGTGAAAAAAATTAAACATTGTCTATGGATTTATTGAAATTGTCCACCATTTCAATTTCCTGTACGTCTAAATATGTTTTGATCTTCACAGTGAAAGGTAACACTTCCGAAATCTCTGTGTAAACCATAGACAGTAAGGCTGCGTCTGAAATCACATACTTCCGTACTATATAGTAGGCGAAAAACAGTAGGTGAAGCAAGTAGTATGTCCGAATTCTTAGTATTCGAAAAACAGTCGGCGAGATGTACCTGGATGGCTACTTCCGCCCGAATTCCGTAGCATGCATAGGATGGACTCTACTGTATCCCATGAGGCCACGGGAGAGGACTCGTCACACTCATATTCGAAAATAACGGAAAATCGTGACACCGCTGTTTTGAAGTGTAAGTACCTTATGGATAAACGCTGTTCATTGTGGTTAAAGTGTACTTGTTTAACATAATCCAAGTAAACAACTTACTTTTTAAAGGTTTACACATTGTAAACTGATGAGACTATTTTGTGATATGTTTAATAATCATTATCGATCAGAGGCTGTGCCTCAGCTTGTTGAGGTTGCTCTCTACAGACTGCTCGTTAAGTAATTTAATGAGATAATGTTACAAAATTTTAAGTAATTGAAACGAGTTACATTTTACTAGAGTTGATATTTTGATAAAAAATTGTTGGATAACTTACATGGCAAACTATTTTTAATAAGTGCCTCAGCTTGATCATAAATAATCAGTAATGTGTAAATCCTGTTCTGATGTTACAGGGACTGATGAACACACTTGTTCTCATTCACTGATGAAACCCTTTTCACTGGAAACCATAACTCAGTAAGTATATAAATTAAAATTAATCTTAACTACATGTTGGTATGATATGTTATGTGATATGTTGCTAGATTTTCAAATAACTGTAATATGAATTCCCGGTTATGAGTGTAATATATTTATGTGTATGGTGAAAACTGGTAAAGTGGGACAATGGGTAAAGTGGGACAGTTAAGCTTAATAATTAATATCTTTACATGGATATGTTTTTTTTACTAAAAGTCAACACTGAGCTCATCAGTAGCAAGTATGTGATTAAAAAAAATAAAAATTCTGTGGCTATGACATCGCTTCCGGGGTGTGGCACATCATATTTAACAACCTTGCAGTGAACTGTGATGGTAAGTAAAATGACATAGCATTCTGGGGTAAATAATGTTAAGGTTATAAAAATAAAACAACTCATGGATCATTTGTAATTGTTACATATTTTGTTATAGGAAGTAATGGTGAATCAGAATTTTTTTAAATCACTTCATATTAATCTTCTTGGGGTTTTTTTATGTGATTTTGACACTGTCCCAGTTTGCCAATAGCATATTGTTAAATTGGGACAGGGCATTACTGGCAAACTGGGACAGCCATTCAAGTCATTCTAATAGAGGAATATTTTTATACGTCGCTCATACATTTAGTTAGTTAGATAGATATTTCAACAAAGACTGACTTAAACTACGCCAGCTCTCACGCATTCACCGTAAGACACACGCAATTAACACTTTCCACGCTCTCACGCCACACATCCATTTTCTCACACACAGAAAAATCACAAAGCAAAGTGCACATGGAGACCGACAGACTAGACAGAGCGGGTTACTTAAGATATAAAAAAAATCACAGCTCTATCTGTTAATGAAGGTTATTATTTTATTTTTTGTAAATTTGTATGAAATAAATTTAACCCAATATAAAACTTTGTTTGCAGGCGAGGGAGGGGGTGGGTTGAATTTGCTGTACCTGCACCCCTTCTTAAAAAAAGTGATATTTATATTATTGTTGTTGTTGTTTATATTGTTATTGTGTATTTAATTTATAAGGTCTACACTTGAACAACTGAATGTGTTTTAAGTGTCCCAGTTTTCCAATAATGGTGTCCCAGTTTGACAGTACTGCCTTGAAAAATGTGGTTTGGGGTCATTGTGTGTTTGAGAAAGAGTCATCCATCCTGTGTTTAATGTTTCTTTCTTTTTTATTGTCTATAGTATAGTAGAGCTCCTAAGCTATTTAGAATAGTATCATATGAGCGGCTAAGACATTTGGATCATAATAAAGTATGCAGAATATAAATTATCAGAAAGTGTCCCACTTTACCAGTATTCACCCTACATATAAATACACACACGTTTAAATTTAAATATTTATATGTGTATTTATACATATTTATGTGATTTATAGTATATATATTTATATGTATATTTCTTAAATAACTTATATATGTATATCTTGATTTGACAGTCTTAAAGGGGGGGTGAAATGCTATTTCATGCATACTGAGTTTTTTTACACTGTTAAAGAGTTGGATTCCCATGCTAAACATGGACAAAGTTTCAAAAATTAAGTTGTACGTTTGTCACAAGTTTCGGAACAATTTTTTCGGGTATGGCTCTGTGTGATGTTAGATGGAGAGGAATATCCTTATATGGGTCCTAAGGGCACTTCTGCCGGAAGAGCGCGCTTTTCCCGTATAGCAGAGCACTGAGAGCACAGACATTCACTGATCAGAGCGAGAGCGTCACGAAATGTCACAAAAGAAGTGTGTTTTTGGTTGCCAGGGCAAGACAACCCTGCATAGATTACCAAAAAAAAAAAAAACAGCATTAAGGGACCAGTGGATGGAGTTTATTTTTACAGAGCATCAGAGCAGTTGTGAAAGTTTTTTTGTTTGTTCCCTGCATTTCGAAGATGCTTGTTTTACAAACAAGGCCCAGTTTGACTCCGGATTTGCACATCGTTTATTAAGGATAATGCAGTCCCAACAAAAAAGGGTCACGATCGTGTGTTGGAACCGCAGGCGGTGAGTAAAACTGCTTCAAATATCTCTGTGTTGTTAACTTAGCTATCGGCGCGTAAGCACATCAAGTAAACAACATGCGATGTTGTCATCAAACTGCACTTTCCACATGTACAGCTTAAAAAAAAAAAAAAAAAAAAGACGACATAAAGTGGAACTAAGTCATTTTCCAAAACCGCTAAGCAAATATATACAGTTTCAGTACATACCACATAGAGACGTCGTTGCTGATGCTGCTCTTGTTAAATTTCAGCCTCTGGATCTGATTCTGGATCATAAATATACGCTGAATCTGACTGTTAGCCATGGTTTGTTTTGGATGTTTTTTTCCTCACGGTAATGTCACAGCTTCCAAATACTCTCAACGCAAAAGCTTACTCTCGCTCGTGATTCTTTAGCTCCGCCCACACGCCACGCCTCCAGCCGGTCGTGTTTTTCCGGGAAAAATCGGTACAGACTATCTTTCTCTTATGAATATAATAAAACTAAAGACTTTTTGGAGTTATGAAGGATGCAGTACTACTCTATAGGTACTCAAGATTAACAGGATATTGAGTGAAAACGAGCATTTCACCCCCCCCTTAAATTTACCTTCATGACTTACACAAGCTTAAACAATAGCACTGTGAGAACATGAAGTGATTTGCAGAGTCTTAACCTGTTCATTTGTCTTACAGGTAATCATGCTCTTGAAGAGCTGCACACAATCGTCTGGTGTGACACAGCTGTGGTCAGATTTTCCAGCACATGCTCTCCTGTGCTGACTTCTGTGTTTTGGGATTCCAGTGTATCATCGTCATGATCTTCCACAACTTCTGCAATTCCACAATGTCTCCATTCAGAAGATGGAAGTTGTGGAGCACTGCACTGCATGCAGCAACATCTGGCACAAAGACAGGACTCACTTCCAGGGCCTTGCAGAAGAATAAGATGGAGCACAGCTTGTCTTCATCATCCTGAAGGCTTTCTCAGCAATGTTCTGTGCACGAGCATCATTGGTGTTCAATTAAACCTGTGCAGGATTCTGTTCAGACTCTCTGTATGCTGTGATGAGGCAGATGGGCACACTCAAACAAGGACACACACCATCTACCAGGATGTGTTTTCCTGCAGGTGGACACAGGCCTCAAGTGTAAATAGAGCTGTTTCTTCAGCACCCTGGCATCATACACAGACCCGGGATACTCAACAAACATATCAAGGTACTTCCCCTGGTGGTGACCTGCAGCTGAACAGAATGAAACCACTTCCTGTTGAAATAACATTGGGCTTCACTTGCTGGAGGTTCAGTTTGTATGTGACAGCCATCTATAGTTGCAGCTATACAACTACGCCCACAGATCAGTTGGATGTGGTTAGTGTACAAGAGGTAATGAGAATGAGACGATCCACAAAAAAAAAAAAAAGCGGAAGATAATTATTTGAATTCTGGCGCTCTCTCATGACGGCTAGTGATGCGAGCTGTGACGCACCTGTCATCTGATGGAGGCGGAACTTGGCGATCGCCTTTTTATTTTTTTTACAGTTTTCATATATGTGTGAGTGTGTTTTATGTTGAATGTGAATGTATCTGCATGATGACCATTTGTTTTAGTGCAAATCGGCTCGCTATTATTGTGTAATCACGTCTAACAATGTAAACGCATCCATATGAAAAGAGAGTGGTTTATTTACTTTATGGTGCATTTGTATTATTACCATCTCTATAACTGGCCATCAACACATCAGCACGTATTTTCATTGTAATTCATTATAAATGCTGCATTTCTAGCAATCTCAGGATGTTCTGTAGTTGGCATACAATGTTAAATGTTTTTTTCTTTTTCTTATTTTTCTTACCCAAATTATTCTTATTGTATTTTTCTAGTGCTCAAATAAATCACTAATATGATGTCTAAGTTTCTGTCTAGTGTTTCATAATTGAAAAAAAATATGCAGTGGTATATTTAATGACTAAATTGTTTGTAGAAGCCTTTAATACAGTTTTTTTGCAGGAATCTAATTTTTCATGATATCTACTTCAGATTTGAAATGAGACATGACTTTAAACCCCTTACTTTTCTAGATTGCTCCAGAACTGATTTAATGTATTTTTATATCAAAGTCAAGTCAAAGTCACCTTTATTTATATAGCGCTTTAAACAAAATACATTGCGTCAAAGCAACTGAACAACATTAATTTGGAAAACAGTGTGTCAATAATGCAAAATAATAGTTAAAGGCAGTTCATCATTGAATTCAGTTATGTCATCTCTGTTCAGTTAAATAGTGTCTGTGCATTTATTTGCAATCAAGTCAACGATATCGCTGTAGATGAACTGACCCCAACTAAGCAAGTCAGAGGCGACAGCGGCAAGGAACCAAAACTCCATCGGTGACAGAATGGAGAAAAAACCTTGGGAGAAACCAGGCTCAGTTGGGGGGCCAGTTCTCCTCTGACCAGACGAAACCAGTAGTTCAATTCCAGGCTGCAGTCAGATTGTGCAGAAGAATCATCTGTTTCCTGTGGTCTTGTCCTGGTGGTCCTCTGAGACAAGGTCTTTACAGGGGATCTGTATCTGGGGCTCTAGTTGTCCTGGTCTCCGCTGTCTTTCAGGGCAGTAGAGGTCCTTTCTAGGTGCTGATCCACCATCTGGTCTGGATACGTACTGGATCCGGGTAACTGCAGTGACCCTCTGATCTGGACACAGACTGGATCTGGTGGCCACGGTGACCTCGGAACAAGAGAGAAACAGACAAATATTAGCGTAGATGCCATTCTCCTAATGATGTAGCAAGTACATAGGGTGTTATGTGAAGTGTTTCCGGTTCCGGTTTACCTAATAAATGCAGCCTAAAAATCCTTTAACGGATTTGGATATTAAAAGCATATTAGTATGTTATGTGTATGCCAGGTTAAAGAGATGGCTATTTAATCTAGATTTAAACTGCAAGAGTGTGTCTGCCTCCCGAACAATGTTTGTCATGGTTCATGAATTCACTCTCTCTCTCTCGTCTAGCGTGCTGTTGTGTGTGTGCGTGTCTATGGGTGTGGTCACTGATCAGCGATGATCAGCAGCGCCAGCTAGTTTCAATTGTTTGTTCCCTTTATAGTTCAGTAACCTGTGTTTCATGTTGTCAGATCGTTGTTATTCCCGGTGTGTTCCTGTACCTGTTCCCGTGTCTGTATTAGTCAGCTGGAGTCCCCATGTTGTCGTCGTTCTTCCCTGGATCTCCACTCAGCACTGGATCACTGAGCACTGTCACGAGGATTATTCACTTACCGGGAATCATTCGATTGATTATCACTGGACTGAGCACCACCATCCGTTGTCCATCGAAGTCCCTGTGGTGGGGGGTGTCTGCCTAACAGGTTAAAGAAACAAAGAAGGGAAATTGGTAAAAAAAACACGCGAAATAAGTTTTTGCATTTTTCAACCATGACAATGGAAATTGTGAATCGGAACAATGTTGATGTAGCAAATGTGCTCATAGTTGAAGGCCTTAAGTTAACTGAAGTAGACAGTGAGCTGGAAACGTACCTGCAGAGATATGGTTCAATTAGACATAATATTATCATTGATGAACCAGCTTCAGAGTTTCACAGAAATGTCATTATAGAGAATAACCATATCTCAGCAATCCAAAATTTGTCCCCTTTCCTACCCTTGACTTTGGAGAGTCTCTCTGACCCAGATGTTACCTTACGAATGCGTGCCTTAGCTACTTTCTACACTCTACACGCTAGCTGCTTTGCCACTGAAGGGTATCTGGAGGAATTGAAGGCCATTGCCAAAGAGAGTGGAAGGCCTTTCCAAAGTGTGCTTCAAGAGGAATTGGAGAAGCTCAGAGAAACCCATTCTGCAAATCCAGATCAAGCAGAATCTCAACATTTGAGTTGCCATGGCTCTAGCAGTGACTCTCAAAATGCAAAAGCGATCGTCTCGCCACCAATAAGAAGCTCCCAGACTCCGAAACAGACTCATTCAAAAGTGACAGAAACCCAAAATTAATACAAGACATAGTCAGCCAGACAATGAACATTATTAATATTATTAATAATTAATAATTATTATATGATGCAGTCACACTTGTAGCAATATTTGTTAGTTCTGTTTGTTGATTCAGGATTAGCATCATCTGAGGTCCTCTGAGGGTCAGCATCATCTCTTCTCAGGGCTTCTGGATCCAAACTTGAGCTTGTGTAAATCCTAGTTACCACGGAATGTAAATCCCGTGGCAAAACATAGAAACAACTAGAGACATCATTAGCATAGCGTCTGGCAAAGTAAAATTAATTAGTTTAACCCAAGCTAAAGAATAAGATGTGCATTTGATCAGATGCAACTACACTCACAATTTAAGAGATACATTATTCAAATGCTTGGCGAAATAGATGCGTTTTTAATCTAGATTTAAACAGAGAATGTCTGTCTGAAGGCTATTCCAGAGTTTGGGAGCCAAATGTGAAAAAGCTCTACCTCCTTTAGTGGACTTTGCTATCCTAGGAACTACCAAAAGTCCAGCGTTTTGTGACCTTAGGGAGCGTGATGGATTTTAACGTGGTAGAAGGCTAGTTAGGTACGCAGGAGCTAAACCATTTAGGGCCTTATAGGTAAGTAATGATAATTTGTAACTGATACGGAACTTAATAGGTAGCCAGTGCAGAGACCGTAAAATTGGGGTAATATGATCACATTTTCTTGACCTGGTAAGGACTCTGGCTGCTGCATTTTGGACTACCTGTAGCTAGTTTATTGAAGATGCAGGACAACCACCTAGATGTGCATTACAATAGTCCAGTCTACAGGTCATGAATGCATGAACTAGCTTTTCTGCATCAAAAACGGATAGCATGTTTCTAAGATGGAAGAATGCAGCTTTTGTAGCATGGGAAATATGATTTTCAAAAGACAAGTTGCTGTCTAATATATAACAACCAGATTTTTGACTGTAGAGGAAGTAACAGTACATCCGTCTAGTTGCAAATTGTAATCTACAAGATTCTGTGTACTGTTTTTTGGTCAAATAATTGATATCTCTGTCTTATCCGAATTTAATTGGAGAAAATTATTGGTCATCCAATCTTTTACATTTTTAACACACTCTGTTAGCTTAGATAATTTAGAAGTTGAATCTGGTCTCGTTGAGATATATAGCTGAGTATCGTCAGCATAACAGTGGAAGCTAATTCCGTATTTTCTAATAATATTACCAAGGGGCAACATGTATATTGAAAATAGAAGGGGACCTAGGATGGATCATTGTGGCACTCAATATTTTAGTGGTGATAAATGAGATAACTGCCCATTTAAATAAACAAAATGGTAGCGATCAGAAAGGTAGGATCTAAACCATCTTAGAGCAATCCCTTGACGTATATTCTAACTTCAGCAAAGCTTGATGCCACTAGTTACCGCTGGCTGTCCAGCTTGTCAACTTACAACTTTAAGCTGCAGTACAGAGCAGGTAGCCAAAATCAAGATGCTGACGGCCCTTCCCAATGACCGCATGGTGATCCTCTAGATGATCTGGTTTAACAAAAGGAGAGAGAAAGTATTAAGCAGTTCACCCTACACCATCTCATGGGGCCAGGAGCTGATTCATCTGTTCTCATGGCAGACACAGTAAGGGCTATCTGTGAAAGGCATCAGGTGCTGGGGTCATCTGAAAATTCTAGTCCCTTTCACTCCACACTTTCTTTGGTTGAATCCCTTACTCACCATGAAGACGCTCTGCCAAATGAGTTCCAACATGAAGATAACCATGGTCTTCCAGATCTTCCAGATCTCTCAGAAGCTTCCTTGGCAGACATGCAGGGGAAAGATCCAGAAATAAGAATTGTTATTAAGTGGTAGAAGAAAGGTGTGAAACATTGCGACCTCAGAAACTAGCCACCTACCATGAATCCTACCATGTGTTTTAAAGATTGGAACCAACTTGAGCTGAGGAATGGAGTGCACTTTAGGAGGAGGCAAGAGCATGGAACTTCTCACTATCATTTGGCACTGCCCACCACATTGAGAGATGGTGTTAAAGAGTCTTCATGATGACATGGGTCATCTAGGTATTGACAGGACCCTGGATCTCATCAGATCAAGGTTCTTCTGGCCGAAAATGTCACAAGCATTGGAAGAAAGGGTTAAAACTTGTGAACGCTGTGTCCATAGAAAAACACCCCTGGAAAGAGCAGCTCCTTTGGTAAACATCCATACTAGCAGGCCCTTAGAGTTGGTATGCAACTGTTGCTAAGAGCCTGTTGGTGCAATTTCTTGGTGTACTATGGGTTTCCAGAGAAACTACATAGTGGCCAAGGGGCTAATGTTGAATCGCACACCATAAAGGAGTTGTGTAAGGTCACAGGAATTCACAAGGTTGACCCATACCACCTGAGGGGAAATCCAGTGGTACGATTTTATCGTACTATACATGTGGCAAGCAGTGCAAATTACAATAGCAGGAGAAGCCATTAGTCACCGTGCTTGATGAAAGATTCTTACCACAGTTTTTTGATGAACTTGTGAAAAACTGGAGTGAGAGAGAGGAGAGGAGGAAGGAAAAAGAAAAGAAAATAGCTGATAGGCATGAATGGAAACGCTAATGACAATCTAACGAGTGCTAAAGCGATGCAGGTGCACTGCACTCGCGGATTTAGAATAAAAGTGAATGATCAAATTAATCAGATTAGATTAGATTGATAGATAATATCAGAAATATGGTGGGAATTAAGTTATATTTTATACCTTTAAAAAACAGAGAGTGATTGTAAAATAAAGATACTATAGAAAAAAACAAAGCTATACAGAGCTACGATCACAAAACTGCAGCAAGTCAAGCAGAAATCAGGAATAACACTGTCCAACAGCGACACCCGTCAGTCACACTATGAAGGTTGTACTCATCCACACACCTGTCGCTGATTATTGCTTAATCCTGTAAGCATGCTTGAGTCCGCTATGGTATGTGTGATGTAAAAATCCTCATTGGAGAGTGTGAGCGGAGGCTCTGCGTGGACATCCGCGTGCCTCTCATGCGCATGAGAAGGCTGTGTAAAGAAGCCTGTTGCTACTCAAACCTGTACAATCCATCGATAAAACAATATATAGGCAGCCAGATGTGCAGTAACCCTGATCAATCGTTTATTCACATGTTTGCTTACTGTTCAAGCCAATCTACTGCACATTTATGGAACACGTTCGTGAAGCATCAAGAACAAGTAGTCCGCATCCACGTGTATATGTCCGGATTGCTCACATAGAAAGTATAACACAGGCTAAGGTTTCTTAGTTTCTGTGTTCCTAGTCATGTTTCCTCATTTCCCTTCCCATTCCCCCAAACTCGGTGGCGGCTTGTCAGGGGAGCCAGCCAAGGCACAACTTCTCCAAATTTTTGAGGTGAAAATGGGAGGAGGACGATTTAATGTTAATAAAATTCACAATTCATTTCAGTTCATGATTTCTCAGAATGTGTATTTTTTGTTTGTAAGTTCACAGCTGTAATCCTAAAAAAAGTAATTGAAGTTGGATGGCACGACACTCCTCTGCTGCCCGGTGGACGGTGAGGGCTCCTCAGGTTGGAGTCCCCCATTCCCTGCTCCTACTCATCATGGCGGGTGGCAGCAGGCACCGGCCTCCTGGTGAACGGCGGTGACTCCTTCGCTCCCTCACGGACGGCAACTATCCCTCCACATCTCGGGCGGTCGGCAGCAAGTTCGTCTGTCCCCCTGGCAACTCACTCCAGTCCACCGCCTCGAGCGTCCACAGCAGCAGACTCCTTCGCCATGCTCGATGGCACCGCGGATTCACCACAGTGACGAGGGATCTCAGAACAGAGACATGCATCCAAACTTTAATCGATGATTGTAAGAATGTTAGGATGATTTTAAGAATGCCTTAGATACAGCTTTGCATGTGACTAGCTTTGCGAGTCCCATACATTGTTTGGTTCTGATAGCAGAGCCCCTGTAGAAGGGTGATTGGGTGACTTTGAGGCAGCATAGTCATGGGACACACCTCTTCCATTCCGATCAATACATTTAACAGGTTCTCTCCACAAGAAACCTTTTGAAAGAGCCCTAGTTATTGGTGATTCTATTGTACGGAATGTGAAAATGGAGATACCAGCCACCATAGTCCAATTTTTACCAGGAGTCAGATTTCCTGACATCTTGTCAAATTTGAAAGTGCTAATGCACTGAAATGTGTAAATTAATTAAGATTGTTATTCACGTCTGCACTAATGATGTCCGACTACGCAGGTCGGAGGTCAATTAAAATATAATTAACCCTCTGGAGTCTAAGGGTATTTTTGGGGCCTGGAGAAGTTTTGTCATGCCCTGACATTTGTACTTTTTTCAGTTTTTTATCTAAATGGGTAAAGTCTAATCTCACTGTAATCAGTACAAACTGGGCTATAATAATATGTGAAATGCATGTATGAACATGATTGTATTTTTGAAAAAAAAAATGTTATGCGTGGTTAGTGGAAAAACTAAAAATGTTAAAACACTTGAATAAGGCAATAAAACACATAAAGAACAATGGTTCCCGGGATTTTTGAGAACTGGAGCTTGTAGCCTAGAATTGTTCTTTCTAAATTATGTGTAAATCATCTTGTTTACTCACTCACAGAAAACAATATATTTAAATTTTCTAAGACACTTTTTGTTGGTAAAATCATAATGAGCCTCTCAGTCAGCTTGTGCCACTGAGAGGGAAGAGTTACAAGAAGGAACGTGAGAACAAAATGTTTGTAGTTTATTTAGAATATATTTAATTATCCCACAACATAATTTAATATCCACTTGGGGGAGAAGTTAAACAGTTTATTAGGAACAATGAAAGCTGAATTTCAAACTATTTTCATTACTCCAGTCATACATAAATTGTAACCATTGGCCTCTATGTACAGTGTCCGTGGGAGAACCAAATAAAGATGATTGGACTAAGAGATGAAAATAACAGAGTTTCGACGACATGGCGACAAACACAAATGCAACTCTTCCTCTTCTCTGTCCGAGCGCAACAAGACCATGCCCCCTTTTTGTGTATTCCTGTGGGCGGAGGTTAGTCAAAAAACGGTTCTAGTGACGTCATTACTGCAGGAAGTAGAGGGATGTAGTCCAAACTGGTCGTTCGATGTAGGCCAATTCTGTTAAATAAAATATCTCGCTTGGCATTGGACTTTGAGCTTTAGAATTTTACAGATATTATTTATACTCTAACAACAACATTACACACTAACTGAAGTTTGAAACATGGGATCACAAAGAATGAGACCTTTAATGGATAACACACAGTGTTGGGTATAGTTACTTTGGAAAGTAGTTAGTTAGGTTACAACGTTACCATCAATTAAAAGTAATCAGTTATGATACAGCGTTACCTATTCATAAAAGTAACGCGTTAGAGTACTCGTGCGTTACCAAAAATTAAAAGCCGTTTGCAGTGGCTCACACATGACAGACACAGCCCCCGGCCCCTTTAAATGCACCTAGAAGTCGTGACTCCCGACAATGAATAACGTCAGTCATCCGACTAAATTAACACTGCAGGATAACAATAACAGGAAAGACAGTCAACAATAGGCTATTCCACATTGCGTTTTATTTAGTATCACAGAACATATTATTAATCAAAATTCGCACCTACCCAGCCCGGGTAGCCTAGGCTATTGTATATTATGAGCACCACAAGATAACTCCTGATTTTTCTTTGACTTTAAATAATGCAGTTATCAAAGTACAAGTATGCTTACTTGTAAACACAACCTTAAACAGGCTTGCAGATTTAAATCCATTTAGAAATGATGAACAATCAGCCAGCCAACGATCTAACAGAAATTAACAGCTGCCTGTCAAACAAAAATGATAACAAACCGAATTAAATCCTTCACTGCCACACAGGCAAATGACAAATCGCTTAATAGCCGAACTAATTATTATTTAAGTGTCACTCACAGAGTGTGCATTTTACCGTTATGTTCTTTTCTTTTTCGTTGACAAATTGAAAATAATGTGCGTACTTCCATAAACCAAACGCTGTCCTCTCTGCCATCTTGCCGGGAGTTCGAAAAAAACACACACACACACACACACACACACACACACACAGGGTCAGGCGCAGGGCACAGACGCATCACAGCCATTGACTTTACGATCACAGAGCTTCGGCTCTGCTGATACATCCGCAGGTGGCACAGTAGACCTAGGCCTACTGTCTGACAAAAAGCAGGCTGCAGTCGGGATTTTCCTTTCCTTAAAATAACGGATTACTTTTTTAAAAAAATAACGAAGTTACTGATTACTTACGCACGAAACTAACGCGTTAAGTTACACATTTCAGGAAAAAAGTAATTAGAGTACTCTAACGCGTTACTTTGTAACGCGTTACCCACAACACTGATAACACACGATACTCTTTAAATGAGGCCTCCTCTCTGCAATCATGTTTCAAAAACAACTCTCTTTTTTACATCAACTTTGCTTCTAGTTTCGATACAGTGTCTTTAAATTAATATCATTTGGGTCTTAATCAAATATCGCTACTTGATTAATAAAATTTTTACATTTCAATCGGAGAGACCTGAAACACCTCCGTTCACTTCTGTTCCGACGAAGCAAGAGAGAGAGAGCGCGCACGCACCATACGCGTGCTAAAAAAAATGCTATCTAATATTCTCACAAAACAGATATAATACAGATAAACAAATTCGTTTGAAGTAATGGTGTTTCAATTAACATTACCCAGAGAAACAAGTGTTAAATGGGTCATATGATGTTTGCTAAAAAGAACATTATTTTGTGTGTTTGGAATAATACAATGTGTTTAAGCGGTTTTAATGTTCAAATACATTATTTTCCACATACTTTACATCATTGTTGCTCCTCTATGCCCCATTTTCCTGAAACACATCGAATTTTACAAAGCTCATCATTCTGAAAAGCGAGGTGTGCTCTGATTGGCCAGCTATCCATAGAAACATTAAAGGGCGGGTGAAATGCTCATTTTCACTCAATATCCTGTTAATCTTGAGTACCTATAGAGTAGAACTGTCACAGTGTCTGGGTTGTTGTTCCCCGGGGTTCCACTAGATGTCCTCCTTCTCACGGTGTCTGTCCCAGCTCACTTCCTGTTCCCTTATATGGTCACCTTCCTCCTTGTTGCGTAATTGATTGTTCCCCCCACCTGTCTCCTGTTTCCCCATTATCCTTCTGTGTATAAATACCCAGTCTGTCTTAGTCTGTGTTACGGAGTCCTTGTTTAATGTTATGTTATTTCATGCCCGTCATCCTTGTCTTGCCTTGCGTTAGTGTCTTGTTTATGTCTGCTTTGATCTTCTGGTTTTGACCCTGCCTGGACTGTTTACCCTTTTGGATTATCCCTAATAAACGACGTACCTGCTATTGGTTCCCGCTCTGTGTTTCCTATACACCTACCGTGACAGAAGGACTCCGTCCACGTAGGAACCAGCGGTATGTCAGTTTTCCGTTCCCCAGCCAAGATGGCGGAGAGGCGGGTCAAGTATCTTCAGTTGACCGCCCTCCGTCAAGAGGGCAACGAAGTGGGTGCCCTGGCTCAAGTGTTCTGGTCCCTGGCTGAGGGCATGGGATACAATGATGCGGCCCTTAAAGACCACTTCAATGGCGGGCTGGATGATCCAGTGCCTCAGGAGGAGATGGCGCAGTTGGAGACACTGGAATTCTGGGAATTCGTGCGCTACCTGCAGTATCGGTGTCGGTGGGATGCCCCAGCCACTCCTGTCTCTTCCGGCAGGGTGGTCGTCAGCCCAGCACCACTGCCCAGGAAGGCTACCAGCCAAGCGCCACCGCACAAGATGGCCGTCAGCCCAGCGCCACAGTACAAGATGGCCGCTAACCCAGCGCCAATGCCCAAATTGGCCACCGGTCCAGCGTCACAGTACAAGATGGCCGCCAGCCCAGCGCCACAACACAAGATGGCCGCCAGCCCAGCGCCACAGCACAAGATGGCCGCCAGCCCAGCGCCACAGCACAAGATGGCCGCCAGCCCAGCGCCACAGCACAAGATGGCTGACTCAACACCTGAGTCTCCAGATAAGGTGCACGATGCTGTCCCGGAGGCAGAGGCGGTGCACGATGCTGTCCCGGAGGCAGAGGCGGTGCCCAATGCTGTTCCGGATGCCGAGGCGGTGCCCGAGGATCCAGTTCCGGAGGTCGAGGCAGTGCCCGTTGCTGTTCCAGAGGCCGAGGCGGTGCCCGATCCTGTTCTGGAGGCCGAGGCGGTGCCCGAGGCTGTTCCCAATGCAGTTACCGAGGCGGTGCCCGAGGCTGTTCCGGAGGTCGAGGCGGTGCCCGACGCTGTTCCAGAGGCCGAGGCTGTTCCCAACGCAGTTACCGAGGCGGTGCCCGAGGCTGTTCCAGAGGTCGAGGCAGTGCCCGTTGCTGTTCCAGAGGCCGAGGCGGCGCCCGATCCAGTTCCGGAGGCCGAGGAGGTGCCCGAGGTCGAGGCAGTGCCCGTTGCTGTTCCAGAGGCCGAGGCGGTGCTCGATCCTGTTCTGGAGGCCGAGGCGGTGCCCGAGGCTGTTCCCAATGCAGTTACCGAGGCGGTGCCAGAGGCTGTTCCGGAGGTCGAGGCGGTGCCCGACGCTGTTCCAGAGGCTGAGGCGGTGCTCGAGGCCGCTCCCAAGGTCGTTAACGAGGTGTTGCCCGAGGCCGTTCCAGAGGCCGAGGCGGTGCTCGAGGCCGCTCCCGAGGCCGTTACCGAGGTGGTGTCCGAGGCCGTTCCAGAAGCAGTGCCCGAAGCCGAGGCGCCTCAGGTCTTCACAGACAGTCCAGAGTCTATTCGGAGTTCCGTGGACTCTCCGGAGTTGGGTCAGGTTCCGGTGGACTCTCAGGAGTCGAGTCGGGTTCCGGCGGACCCTCCGGAGTCGAGTCGGGTTCCGGCGGACCCTCCGGAGTCGAGTCGAGTCGGGTTCCGGCGGACCCTCCGGAGTCGAGTCGGGTTCCGGCGGACCCTCCAAAGTCGAGTCGGGTGCCAGTGGACCCTCCAGAGCCAAGTCAAGTCACTGGGTGGTCTGCTGCTCCATTCTGGGGGACTCCTGTCTTGACCACGTGGACGTGGTGGTCGTCTGCTCCACCCTGGGGGACTTTGGTTTTGACCACAAGGCTGTGGTGGTCTTCCGCTCCGCCCTGGAGGGCTCTGACTTTGACCACAAGGCTGTGGTGGTCTTCCGCTCCGCCCTGGAGGGCTCTGACTTTGACCACAAGGCTGTGGTGGTCTTCCGCTCCGCCCTGGAGGGCTCTGACTTTGACCACAAGGCTGTGGTGGTCTTCCGCTCCGCCCTGGAGGGCTTTGACTTTGACCACAAGGCCGTGGTGGTCTTCCACTCTGCCCGGGTGGGCGCCTCAACAGGTCCTTCATGGATTTGTGTGTTGTTTTGGTTTCTGTCTGTTCCCCTCAGTTAGTCTGGCCCTCCGTCCCTCCCCCTGTACCTCCTCCGGTCCTCCTCCCTCCTGGTCTCCCTGTTTTATGTTTACATTTCTGGTGTTTGTCCCCCATGTGTTCCTTTTCCGGCCCTCCGCCCCTCCCCCTGAGCCTCCACCTGTCCGCCTCCCTTCTGGTCTCTGTGTTGTGTTTTGTCTTGGAGCGTCTGGGAGCCGCTCCGTAGAGGGGGGGTACTGTCACAGTGTCTGGGTTGTTGTTCCCCGGGGTTCCACTAGATGTCCTCCTTCTCACGGTGTCTGTCCCAGATCACTTCCTGTTCCCTTATATGGTCACCTTCCTCCTTGTTGCGTAATTGATTGTTCCCCCCACCTGTCTCCTGTTTCCCCATTATCCTTCTGTGTATAAATACCCAGTCTGTCTTAGTCTGTGTTACGGAGTCCTTGTTTAATGTTATGTTATTTCATGCCCGTCATCCTTGTCTTGCCTTGCGTTAGTGTCTTGTTTATGTCTGCTTTGATCTTCTGGTTTTGACCCTGCCTGGACTGTATACCCTTTTGGATTATCCCTAATAAACGACGTACCTGCAAATTGGTTCCTTCTCCTGTGTTTCCCATAACACTAACGTGACAAGTACTGCATCCTTCATAACTCCAAAAATCTTTAGTTTTATTATATTTATAAGAGAAAGATAGTCTGTAACATTTTTTCCCAGAAAAACACGAGCGGCTGGAGGCGTGACGTGTGGGCGGAGCTAAAGAATCACGAGCGCGAGTAGGCTTTTGCGTTGACATTACCATGAGGAAAAAACCATCACCCAAAACAAACCATGGCTAACAGTCAGATTCAGCCGTATATTTATGATCCAGAATCCGATCCAGAGGCTGAAATTTAACAAGAGCAGCAGCAGCAACGACTACAGCAGGATGTCTCTATGTAGTATGTATTGAAACTGTATATATTTGCTTAGCGGTTTTGGAAAATGACTAAGTTCCACTTTATGTCGTCTTTTTTTTTTAAGGTGTACATGTGGAAAGTGCAGTTTGATGACAACATCGCATGTTGTTTACTTGATGTGCTTACGCGCCAATAGCTAAGTTAACAACACAGAGATATTTGAAGCAGTTTTACTCACCGCCTGCGGTTCCAACACACGATCGTGACCCTTTTTCGTTGGGACTGCATTATCCTTAAGAAATAAACGATATGCAAATCCGGCGTCAAACTGGGCCTCTGTAAAAAATAAACTCCATCCACTGGTCCCTTAATGCTGTTTTTTTTTTTGTTTTTTTTGGTAATCTGTGCAGGGTTGTCTTGCCCTGGCAACCAAAAACACACTTCTTTTGTGACATTTCGATCTCTTGCTCTGTGAATCAGTGAATATCTCTGCTCTGCTCTACTGGAGCGCGCGCTCTTCTGGGTGCCCTTAGGACCCATATAAGGAAATTCTGCTCCATCTAACGTCACAAAGACCCATACTCGAAAAAAAACCTTCCCGAAACTTGTGACAAACCGGAAGGAGTATTTTTGGAACAAAAATACTCCTTCAAACGTACAACTCAATTTTTTAAACTTGTCCATGTTTAGCATGGGAATACAACTCTTTAACAGTGTAAAAAACTCAGTGTGCATGAAATAGCATTTCACCCACCCTTTCAATTTGAATTAATCAATAAAATTTGAAAAATCACCTAGACCTAGCCTAGAATATCAAAATCAACTGCAGGCGGAAGATCCTTTTCCTATTTAGCACCCATCAATCTACCTAGTGTTGTTCAGGAGGCAGACACATTCTGTCAGTTTAAATCTAGATTAAAACCTGTCTCTTTAACTTGGCATACACATAATACACTATTACAGGGCCATTCACAGTGGGATGGCCTGGTGGCTAGGGCCACTGCCCCTTTGCCCTCATCCCCTATCAACCCCAGCTCAAATCGGTTCCTGCACCGCTAAAGATCCGCTGATTCCACTAATCCGCTCCACTAATTTCCCCTGTGCTCTGCCACATCACTCACAATCTGTGTGAAGCTCTCTGGAGAGTGGAGACCATAGTCCCCGAAGCTCATTGCATTAACAGGTAGATGCATTACAACACACACAGTCAGTCAGTGGATGATTCGCTGAATTAGTGATTTGGTAGTTTGTTTTTATTTTTATTTTTGTCGGTAATGATTTGCTCTCTGTCTTTTAAAAGTGATAACAACAAAATATCCATGTTCTTAGAATTAGAATGAGATCTAATATAGATCTAAAATAAATAACACAAATTTTCTGTTTGTTGGCACACTTTGTAGACAAAACAAAAAAAATCCTTTGCAAAAAAAGAAGAAAGCCAGAGAGAGAGAGTGAGAGAGAAAGAGCGAAGGGAGGCTTCTAAAAACAGTTCATCATTGCAAACATGAATTAAAAGCTCTAGCATTCCAACAGGCAAATCATCATATACAATATTTAGCAGTTTGTCATACTTTAATTCTTGTAATTAAGTATATTTCCCATTATAATCACTTGTCTTGATACTAGTAATCTATAACACGTCATATTTTATTAAAACCATATTAATAGTAGCCCTATAAATAGTTACAAATTATATAAATGTTTACTGTATAATATTGATTTATGCAGTAGAATATTAAATTGTCTACTTGTATGGGAGAGTGGGGTAAGATTAGCCATTTTTTACTTATGTGGTCCTCAAGGTCAGTTAAAATGATGCAGGAGTACAGTGAAAGTATCTATCCTATGCTATGCTATCCTATCCTATCCTATCCTATCGACAGCTATAATTTTAAATGACCAAAATATATCTATGACAAAGGTTTCTAAAAATATGGCTTCTTATTAAAAAAAAGTGTTATGAGTCAGATTATTTATTTCGCTATGCTTGCAGCTGGCAGTTTCCTGACTATCCGTTCCTGTCACGTCCGAGTCCTGTCCCAAACCATTCAAGTCTCGTTAGTCATCCAACCTGGCTCAGGTCTATTGCTATCTATTCTACTCTAATGTTTTGCTCTATACTCTGTCCAGCCCGCAAGGAGATCAGAGGACAGAGCCCGCTGGATCCCGTTCGCTATCTGATTGCTGCCGCTACATTCATTGGGAGACTGTCTACTTTATGTTTCCTGAAACCTCAGCACTTACGGCTGCTCCTCTGTTATCAATTTGAAGAAGTATTTCTTTTGGACTGTTATCTCTCACTATTAAAGAGACAATTATTGCATTTCGCTTTTGGGTCTAATCTTTCTTCATAACAGAATAATCTGGCCACACATGGACCCAGCGAAGGAGAGTCCGATTCACGCAGCTGTTGAACTACAAGGGGCCATGCTCGGCAGGCATAATGATGAGCTGTCCGCAGTCCGCCACATGGTCAAGACGCTGGCCGCTCAACTCACTGATCTGACTCTTCAGGTTTGCCAGCTCAAGAAGGATCCACCCGTTCCTCCCCAGTCGTCGGAAAGCCCCTGAGCCCAAGATTAACAATCCCCCATGCTATGCCAGTGAGCCCACTCAGTGTTGGTCATTTCTTACGCAGTGTGAGGTGGTTTTCTCCCTTTAACCTACTTACTCCAGGGAGCGAGCTCGGATGGCCTACGTCCTTTCACGCACAATCTGTCCCCTTTCTCGGTTCCGTTATTTCAGCAGAGGGCATTAGTATGGATCCTACTAAGGTTCAGGCGGTCGCCGATTGGCCAGTTCCTGTCTCCCGTGTGGCGCTGCAGCGCTTCCTTGGTTTTGTGAACTTTTATCGCCGGTTCATACGAAACTTCAGTCAAGTAGCTGCGCCCCTTACAGCTCTCACCTCAGTCAAGTCGAGCTTTAAATGGTCAGAGTCTGCCCAAAATGCTTTCGATTGTTTAGAGTCCCTATTTACTTCCGCCCCCATTCTTGTGACGCCAGATGTTACAAGACAATTTATAGTCAAGGTCAACGCATCTGAGGTGGGCTTTGGAGCACTTGTAGATCCATCAAATAAACTACAATATATATATATATATTAGGGGTGTAACGATACGCGTATTCGTATTGAACCGTTCGGTACGACGCTTTCGGTTCGGTACGCGGTACGCATTATGTATACCGAACGGTTCGTTGGAGTAATTAATTATATTTGAAAAAAAAAAAAAAAGAGAGAGAGAGAAATATAATGATATGCGTTCAACAAGGTAGCCCAATAACCCAAACAACGTAACAGGCAACGCCCATGACACTCCCGAAGAAGAAAAAAACACCATCTTATATGTTTATGTTAGGCTACTCAGCAGGCGCTCGCTCACTCAGTACGCGCTGAAGGCTCGTTGCAAAATAGCCAATGCGTTTAACAGACTAGAAATGAGAAGATCCTCCAATAACCAACAGGTCTGGTGTTTGGGTGCACTTTGGATTCCCTTTAAGCTATAATGGTGATGGCAAGAGAGTGGTGGATAAAAAAACAACGGTATGTTGCATCTGCAACATGACAGGGTACACCAGCGGGAATAAAAAAAAAAAAAAAAAAACACCAGCGGGAATATCTGGGATATATGCGTCAGTACTATCTGGGAAAAGACGAAAAAAAGGAGAAACATGCACGCAGCAAACTATCCCTGCAGCATTTAGAAACTATAGCTTACAGGGAATCCAACCCAAACACCAGACCTGTTGGTTATTTTAGGATCTTATATTTCTGGTCTGTTAAAGGCATTCGACATTTTGCAACGAGCCTTCAGCGCGTGCTGAGTGAGCGAGCGCCTTAGGGGCCGTTCACATATCGTGCCTAAAAACGCATGGAAAACGCTAAGCGCGTCTTTCTCCTCCTTTCCAAAGCGCTTGGGCAGAAGCGCTCATGAGGCGTCTGTCTTTGCTAAGCAACAATGACGTGCTCTCTCCATGAGACGCGGAAATTTCAGCGAAGGATAAATGGATTTGCAGCTCTAAAAATCGCTTGCAGTAGCTCTGCTACTAAATTTATTTCAAAATTGCAATCCATATACAACTATGATCAGCTGATCCTTCATCTTGGCTGAGCTCTCAACGTTGTTACGGGAAAGGATGAAGCTGATTGGTTAGTTCTTGTCACATGACCCGCGGTGCGCTTGCGGCATTCTGAAAAGTTGAGATGTTTTTACATTTTGCTGTATCTAAAACGTATCGAACCGAACCGAACCGAACCGTGACATCAGTGTATCGTATCGAACCGAACCGTGAATTTTGTGAACCGTTACACCCCTAATATATATATATATATATATATATATATATATATATATATATATATACTTAATTCTGTTTGAAGCATCTGGAAGCCGCACATGGTCATGATTGTCTTTGTTTTCTCCAGACTCAAATTCCCATGATCCTTCATCTAGGAACCAATCACACATTTACAACTGTTTCCCATCAGTCACACTATAAAGGTTGCACTCATCCACACACACATCGCTGATTATTGAGAAGCCTCTAATTTAGTTTTCTGGTTATTGTGTTCTTGCCTGTGTTTCCTTTATTTCCCTTGCCTTGCCCTGCCTTCATGTTTTTTTTGGATCTTGGAATGTTTATCTGGTTTTTACGATTGTTTTGCTGCCAACAGGTTGCTCACGTAAAAACGGACAAGACATGGCTGCGACAGACTTCCCTATCTCCTCCGCTCATAAAGCCTCAATCTAATCCTGTTAACATGAAATAAACCTGCTCCCGAGCAGGTTTAAGCTTACAGACCTGTTGCTATGACAGCAAATCTAGGATGAGCTTCGAAGAACCAAACAATCCAAGATCATGCCAAATCGTCAACAAATCCAGCTGAGTTAGCGACGTACAAAGAACGGGCCCCAGGAGGAGCTGACTGCCTATATATAAGTCAGTGCTGAATGCAATTTCATCAGAGTCTTTTGACTGATAAGTGACAGTCGACTCACATGCAGCTTTATAGTATGCCTGTGTGTGCAATGCTTGTTTCCACAAATTCCAGGATTGGACAGAGTCCCCCATTTCACCTAGTGACCACAAAATAGTGGCTGTGAAACTCACTGTCCAGCTCACTCTGAGGGACTCGCTCTATTGCTCCTTTTGCAAGCATGCTGTGAATCTCCTGTCTAAAAACAGTATTATTTTTAGGCAATGTAAGTGACGAAACCGTTGAAAGTGAGTGAGTGGTCTGCATCTGAACTGGAGAGAATACTCCTGTATTATGCCCAGAAGCCAGTGCAAAACACCTGAAACAGCTCTCCATGCATCTAGGAACTGACATAGCAAACAAATCTCCCTGGTCGCTATCCCTGACAGCTATGTTCACAGACTGGTGCCCTCCCCCAGTGAGGCTAAACACACTGGTGGGAAACAACACAACACGGGGAGGCCATAAAAGGCATGGACAATGGCTATGTGCTGCTCTGGGTCAGGGTGAGAAACGCAGTATTGATGAGATGAGGAGGAAACAGCCTAGGGCCAACACCAGCAGCAAAAAAAGGTGGCCATCAGGTGTGGTAAAGAAGCTGTAGTATCTTCTCGTGTGTCTTCGATGATGGCAGCGTGAAGGAGAAGATTCTGAGGCAATTATGGCTCTCACCACAACATGTACTGCCCACAGGGTTTTCGCATTATTAGCAAAAATTGGGCAGTTTATTTTAAGGCATTATTCTCAGGGCTCGAAAGTAAGGGGGGAGGCATCGCCCTGGTTTGAAAAATTAAAAAAAAAAATAACCCATGTATCATTGTTTATGTTTTTATATTCATTGTACAAGCAATTTACCTCTCTGAATATCAGTAGGCCTACATGCGTTAGCACAAATATGTTATAATTTAATACTACAGTTCATAGTAAAACAGTGTTTCATTCCTTGAATGAATCAGTATTTGAACGAATCAAGTGAGTCAGTGTTTCAACGGCCCATTCAGATGGACACTTTCCCTGCATTTCAATGTGCATACTATCCAGTCTATATGCCCTATATAGTACTGAACATTTCTAATATCACATAGAATTTAGGATGGATAATATGTGCATTGGGACATAATGCAGGCTTGTTTCATTTCTAATTGAATCAGCCATTTTCTTTGCCAGAAGCACATGAAGTGGTGCTTGAGCTTTCTTTATCAGAGTCTCATTCAGCTTCAATCTCTGAAAACAAAATCAAATATGTAATTTCTGGCAGTTATGTTATTGGTCATGTAACCTAATCACAAGAACCACCAGCAAAGTGCACAGAGTGATTACCTTAAAAATAAAACAGTTTTTAAGTTATAACCTGTTATGATTACGTTCATATCACTTTGAGCTAATTTGTTACAAGCCTTGTTATAAAAAATTAGGATCTAGTCGGTGAGCAATACCAAGGGTTCATACAAAACATTCAACTTTTATTGAATGAGCACTGTGATATATCTGAACTGTATTCTACATATAATCATATACTATTTTTAACTGTTTTAAATTAATTTTAAATCCATTTTTAAATAATTTAAAACGTTTTTAATTTCCATGTTTTATTGTTGTGATTTATTACGATTAATTAACTTAATTTTATGTAAAGAACTTTGAATTAACATTGTATTTGAAATGTGCTATATAAATAAACTTGCATTGACTTGCCTATTGGGCTTTTAATATTCCTTCTCAATATCAAGCACATCCCTTGACATCTTTCTTTATGCAATTACAACCATTAGCTGCTTGTATCTGTGCAGATGTTGTAATTGTATTGGCTGCTTTTCTGCAGAAATGTGAAATCTAGTGATGTGTTTAATGTTTTATCCATCATTTCTTGATAAAGCCACATGCTTTCTGTTAAAAGATATAGTTTCCCAAATGCTGCTTTATTGTAACGCGTTTTGAGCCACTGCAGCATGAAATAAGTCACAAAAGTACAAAACAGTGTGATGTTTATTTGACATTCATTCAATAAAAAAAGAAAGTGAACATAAAATTAGTTCTAAAAGTTGTGAACTAGCATGTTTGACAGGATGTTTGACAGGATTCTAGAGGAACAGGTGCATTCCGGAAAGCAGATGGTTAGGATACACTGGACAGTGGAGGAAATGGATTCTGCTTGCTGACAACCAGCTTCTGGTGCTGATGGGAAATATAACCCTTGATGTGACCCTGAGATAGAGAGGAACACATGTTCCGTATTCAGAATCACACTCATAGACACATAGCAGGAGCACTACAACATGTTTAATCGCTGAAATAAAATACAATTTGCCTTGACAACAAACGGAGATAAGTGCAGTTAAAACAAGTTAAAACACTAAAATTACTTTCATCATTAAAATAATTACTTTTATTACAAAACAATTAATATTATTTTGTCGAAAAACAAAAGTAAAAATTAAAATAAAATGAAAGAGTAAATTAAGCATAAATATAAAAACTAATGGCAATTCAAAAAATGAATAATTTGGCATTAATTGGCACAATATAACTTATTAACGCACTGTTACTGTATCTCAGAATTGTACACTCTAAAGCTTTAATCTGTAACTATTTCCCGTTTGTTTTGGAATTACATTCCGTGTCTGATGGTCAACAAAAAGTGACATGTGCATCTCACCATGTAGATGAGGTTGGCAAGGATGCATTGAACCTCATCGATGTCCACATCATCCACCTTCATCATCTTCAGTGCCACCAGGAAGGCGTCCAGAGGAAGCTGATGGGTCTTCAGCAGATGGTACCTGCAGATGGACAGGCGAACGGATGTCAAAGAAACCACACAACAGATCAGAGCTGTTTGAATGAATCACTCACACTTTCTTGAAGAGGTTCCTGTAGGTGATGATCTTCAGCTTTTCCAGAATGAGGAAGATGCCGCAACGGATGAAGAAGGTCTCATGTTTGACTAGAGCTTCATTGAGGAGCAGGAGGTTCCCCTCGCTGACACACACAAGCAGAGGATGATCATGGTGGTCTACTGCATCTTCACTGTAAGTGTGACGTGTGTGTGTGTGTGTGTTTTACCTCACGGCTTTGGTGACGTCAGCAAACTGCATAAGGTCGTACTTCTTCAGCAGCTGATGTGTAGGCATGTGACCCTGAGAACAGAAGATCCAGAGAACATTGATCAACACTAGGGGTATTATCAGTAACTACAACCGTAAAATCACTTTAGCTAATATGTAAAGACAAGATTTTTAAGTTAAATTTAGTTTAAGCCGATGTAATTAAATCACTAAAATAAAGGATAAAGGAAATTCTTCTCCTTTCAATAAATATACATGTGTAAGTGTAGTATGAACAATTCTAAATCTGGTATATATGGTCTAGTCATCTGTATTTTTTAAATAAAACCAATGATTAGATCTGTCAAATATAACTGGATATAACTTATGTATATTCATTCCATTCACCACTTTTTGCAAATCTAACTTGTTCGTATTAGTTAATCATATGATAAGTTCTTCCTGATCAGCTTCATCAGTCTTTAAATGGTCCAGAAGACACGTTCATACCAGCAGCATCTTGACGGGCAGCAGGTAGATGAGGATAAGCCTCTTGTTCCTCTGACAGGAGCGATGGCAGTGAGTGAAGGAGAACGACAAATACTCCTCAGCTGGACACACGAGAGACAAACGTTCTTCATTAATGACCTCACATCATCATCATCATCACTGTCATGTACCTGCAGAGTCCCACCTTGTTTAAAATCACTGTCAAACATGGCTTTCCTGCCCACATAGTATTTGTATGTGACACGCTGAGCCGTGCTGTAATCATCCTTCAGGTTGGAGCTGTCGATGGCGCGGATCAGTGGCTTACAGAGGTGCAGCTTATTAATCTGAGACAAACATGAGAACTCCACAATAACCTCATCATTTAAAACGTGTCAAATACAACAACATGGAAATATTTCATGAAGACCTAAACTAAAAGAGAGATATATATATAAATTATTTAAAAATTAATTAAAGCTATAATATACAAGTATATAACTATAGCATAAATAATACTATATACAAATCTATAGTATATAAATAACAACACTGCAAAGAGGCAGATAATGGTTAAACTTAAAACCATAAAAAAAAAAACAATTGTTATTGAAAGTTAACTGAAATAAAAGAATAAAATATAAAAACTTACACTTATTTTATTTTAGATAGTTGTCTAGGCAACATTTCAAATTTTCATTAAGACATATTTACAACCAACAAAGATGAATAAAGATAACAAATACAGCAAAATTACTTTTACTAAGATTAACATGAAAGCAGAAAACTTCATATTCACAGTATCTTCATATCTTCACATTAACAGTATCTCAGTGATACTCAAATAACATCAGAGGTCAGCACTCCAGACTCTTACTTTGAAATAGATCTTGAAGAGCTGATTGATCAGGAACAACATTCCCCATTTCTTTGAGTCATCGATCCCAGCGCGACTGAAACACACAAACACGTCACATGACCATTCAGACACACCACTCAGACTTCCCCTGATTTCTACAGCACAGGGGTGTCAAACTCAGTTCCTGGAAGGCCCTGCAAAGCTTAGTTCCAGCCTTGCTCCAACACTCATACCATGTCGTTTTCAAATAAGCCTGAAGCACTTGATTAGTTGGATCGGGTGTGTTTAATTAGGGTTAAATTTAAACTCTGGAGGATTCCGGCCCTCCAGGAACTGAGTTTGACACCCCTGCTATAGCGCTTTATACAGTCCAGATCTATTCAACACCTGATAGCTGACAGTGTAAATGACATGATGTGATCGAAATTAATTACTTATGTACAGTACAGTTCAAAAGCTTGAGGTGAGTACAAGTTTTCTTAATCAATTTATTTCACTTTATTTCCTTTTCAAGTTCTATTGAACTTTCTATATATCAAAGAAATTTGAAAAAAATAAAATCATGATTTCCTAAAAAATATGATGCAGCACAACTGTTTTCAACATTGATAATAACCAGAAATGTTTCTTAAGCAGCAAAACAGCATATTGAATGATCTCTAAAGACTGGAGTAATAATACTGAAAATGCAGCTTAGATCAAAGGAATAAATTACAATATGAACACATAGAATACAGCTATTTTAAATTTTAATAATATTTAACAGTTTTTACTGTATGTTTGTGCTTCAGAATCAGTATGTTTGTGTATCAGAATCAGCTGTGGACAACAGTCAGAGGTGTGTGTGTAACTCACTTGTCACTGGCACACACTCTAAAGCAGCTCATGAGTTGTTCAGCTGCTTTCTCCAGCATGTCTCCAACCTTCCCCTTCCCCTTCGACTGCAGCTGCTGCTCTGCCTGTCCACACAGACACACACAATGAGCCGCCGCTGCTGCTCTTACAGATCTACAGATGAATGATATCTACTCACATTATTGGCAAATATCCTAAGGTCAAGCGTCACAGCAAACATGATCGGCAGTGCCCTGAAAAAACACAGTGATCATCAGCAACTGTCATTTTGTTGGTGGTTTAAAGGGTCATGAAACACCAAACTACTTTTTCTGAGATTTTAGCAGAAGTTTTGCACATTGTAGAAGACAATGTTAGCATCCGTTAATTTTAATTGTTGGAGATAACCTGGTTAATTTTGTGCTTTTTTGTGCCATTTTCCTTTTCCGGGTTTAAAATCTACATCGTGTTGACGTCACAGTCTGTGACATAGCAAAGGACTATACTACTTCGATGACACGTCAGTGTCTCATAATTATTCATGAGACTACATGTTCTTATACTATGCAACAGCAGGTTCATATATTTTGGATGCAGAGTCCAAATGCAAATGGTTCTGCATTTACTCAATGGGGGTGAAACTAAACTATCTGAGAAAAAAAAAACTAAGCTGTGTGTTGCCCATTTACCCTCTTCCCCCTCCATTTTTGTAGCATTTTTTTTAATTGTGGTGAGAATAACCAGTAACGAGTGCTGAATCAGGGTTTCACGACCCTTTAATACAAAACAAACAAATAAGCCACATCTCACCAGTTCTCCTCTTTATGCGCCTGAAATGCTTTCAGAAATGATGTTCAGCTGTGTTAAAGATCAAACACTGAACAACTGCACATCTAACATACAGTAACACCAGAAGATCCGACATAAAGGATATTGAACGACCACCGTCTGACATTTGTAGGCCTCTACAAAGTCATGATTGGACACAGCGAATGTGCATCTGCAGAGAAAGAGACGAGACATCAGACAGAGAAGATGTATCGCTGCATCATTGATGAGGAATCAGTACCTGAGATGAGCGGCCACCATCTCATCATACGGTGGCTCCAGCAGCTGCTGACACTTCTCCTCTGGACTGGACAACTGCAATTGTTTAGAGAAACAGGGTAAAAATTACAAATAATAATAATAATAATAAAAAGAGTAAATTAAATATCTAAATAAAAAGAAATATAAAATAAAAATTGTGTAAAAAAATTTTGCTTTTAAAGATTAATTTATAATATTTATAAAATATATTAATCTACATATCTATTTTTTTTTTAAATGATGTGTTTAAAATAAATAAATAAAATTTTTGAGTTCTGGGGTCCATGGAAATGTTTAGAGAAAAACAGGGCATTTTATAAAACATGTATAAGTAATAAAAAAAAAATAAGATTAAAGTAAATATCTGAATAAATGAAAATATTATATATAATTTGTTTAAAATAATAATAAAAAAAATACATTACTAAAGAAAAAAAGCGTAGAAAAAAAGCTAATCAAATTTTCACATATTTATTATTTTAAAGTTTTAAGGTATCAGTTGTGTCTTTATATATGAAAACACATTTTAGATGGGGGTTTGGATTTGGGCATCTGTGGCAGATGAAACACTGAAACATCCTTCACAGGACAATGGGGTTAGTGGTGTTTGTCTGAATACTGCAGCGCTCGACCTGTAGACGAGGGTTGGCCACATGTGGATGTTTGAAGGACATCATCTCTGCACAGAACGCCCCGTCTCTGCTCTCTATGGCCTCCAGAACCTTCAGGAAACATACACAAGAGTCACATTACATACAGAGGAGAAAGCATATGACAATAACACAGCTATGAAAGAATATATGAAAGATAACAGACAACAGCTCGTTTACCTGCTGCAGGTACTGATTCAGTGTGATATGAGCCATCCTGATCTCCACAAACACAGGACACACACACCGCTATGATTTCTAACGTTATTGTGCTGCCTACCGAGAAAAGACAAATTGAGACAAATTCACATCTGACTAAGAAATAGAACATTTAATTAACATCAGAATAGGAAACAAAACTAACATGGCAGTTGATTAGTATTTAGTGCGTGCTATTAAACGCTAGTATTTGAAATTAGCTCTAGCGCAGCTGCTACTTTATTTATTAATTAATTATTCGTTTCAGTAACCCTCATAATGCTCACTAAGCTTTATAATTAAAAAAGTGATATATATGATATAATATAAGTGATTTTTTGTTTTTATAAAATCACTTGTATTTATTTAACGTTACCCAAATGAATTCACATCACTTCGCGCGTGTACCTCACTGTGCAGAGCCGCTGACGTCAAGCAGCACTTCCTGTTTACAACTGTGAACACACGGCTGTGGATTCCAATTGGCACTTTCCATAAATGTAAATATTACTAAAATACACGAGTTAAAGCAACATGAGCCTTTGCGTAAACGTGTTGCATTTTAGAGTCTCCACATAGCACATTACAGGGTGGTTTATAACTATTCTACTAGGTAGGTTTTTGTTAATGTTTGTCAATAATAAAATAATGTCAGCTTTTTTTTTTGGTTTCATTTACAGACATTTACAGACATTTACAATTTGCTGCATTCTATATATAAAGTAATAATAGTGTCACACTGAGCTATATTAATGTAAAATTTTCTCAGTGGCATGTGAAAATGAAAGTACTTGTGTATTTAGTTTATATTTATGCTTACATATCTAATGATGATAGATGTTTTGTCAAAGAAGATCTAAAGTATTATTTTATTAATTTATATATTATTATTGTTATTATTTTATTAGCACCCATTAACCTGAGGTGGCTTAATTTTATTTCATTTTAAATGTAGGCTCTATTTGTTTTACGTGTGTGTGCGTTGCGCTGTCTGCTGTTCCTCCGGCGACAGATTCGCTGTTGGTTTGCCATCTTGTTATGGTTCTCGATGCAGTCAGAGTGAATATGAAGTTTATTCCTATGAATTCGAACTGTATACGATGAATATTTCCGGATATGTCTGTAGGCGTGTGTCGTGTCAATTCACAGCAACAGCTGAACTCACTTCATGAGGTTTGGATCCGGTTCCTTGGTTCTGGTTTTGGTTTATAGCTAATAGCTAACAGCTAAACTCTCTGCGTTTATTGTATTTCTTTTGTGAATTTAAATGCACTGAGATCAAATCTTACTCATGATGGCGGAAGACATTCAGAAATCAAACTTTAATGGACTCACCAAATCAGCCAAATCAGGATCGTCTAAGAAACTCGTCATAAAGAACTTTAAAGGTGAGATGAACACAACACTAGAACTAACGTTACAGCAAGTACACAAACGACCAGCAATGAATCACATGTCTGTGTCAAAACAGTGAACTTCCTATACGGCACAGTCATGTAAAGTGTGTTCATTTGGCAGATCACTGGACTTATTATTATTGTTATATAAGTGTCTATGCAATAATATTATAAATAATATAAATAAATGATGTGTGTGCATTTTACAGACAGACCGAAACTAACAGACTCCTACACTGAAGATACATGGATGAAGCTCAGAGATGCTGTTAGTGCCATTCAGAACAGCACCTCAATCAAATATAACCTGGAGGAGCTTTACCAGGTGAGACCGCAGTAAACCAGATCATGAGTCCATTCAGATTAAATCCTCATATTAACCACCTGAGACATGAGGATTTGAGATCCAGGTAGTGACACAGGGTCAATATGTGCATTCACCTGTTAATAAAGCACTGCTACTTAAAATTATTATATAGACATACACTACTGCTAAAAATATAAAAGTCTCTCTTGCTCACCAAGGCTGCATTTATCCAGTAAAAAATACAGTAAAAATCCTGAAATATTATTACTGCAGAATGTCACATTTTTATTTTGGGGGGATTCAACACATACATGTTTTGCCAGCTAAGAAGATCAGCACTTTTAGAGTTTCATCCCCCATGTGATGTGAGCATAAGTATTGGGACAGTTGACTCACAGGTCTTTTTAAGTGATCAGCTGTGTCCTGTTGCATTAATTGCTCCGATATTAAAAGCAGGGAATGTGTTTTATTAGTTATAGACATCGCTTCTGCATTCCAAGTCTTTCATTTGATGATGACACACACAAACCAGGATGAAGACAAGGGAGCTGACTTTTGAGAGAAAAGCAATTTGGATTCTGAAAGAAAAGAGGAACTCAATTAGAGCTATGTCAAAAACAGTGGGCATGGAGAAAAAAAAAACAGTTTGAATATCCTGAAAAAGAAAGAAACCACCACCAGCAACTACAGCAACCAACAATGACTTGGTCAGCTGAGAAAAACAACGGTCATTGATCAGAATCAGAAAGAGCTTTATTGCCAAGTATGCTTGCGCATACAAGAGATGACAGACAAATCATAAAGGCTGTGGAAAAGAACCCTAAAATAAGTGTCTGTAAAATCAGCAACAACCTCTAGAAAGCTGGAGTGATGGTCCGAGTTCAAGAAAATGCCACAAGACCCATCAGAAAGAAACCTAAAACACCCTGCTAATTCAGTCAAGCAGTTTAATCAGTCTTCAGATTTAAACCCTATTGAACATTAATTTCACCAGCTAAATAGGAGACTAAATGCAGAAACTCAGCAACAGTTGAGTTGCTGTATTTAAGGTTGGGAAAAGCATTTCAATGATGAAACCAAGAGTCACATTAGATTAGGGAATGAAATTCTAAAATTTTATTTGATAAAGCATAAATGTGTTGAAACTGCTAATAATAAAATGAGACATTCTGTAGTTTTGTCTCATATTCATATTTGAATCGGAATATATTATGATTGGAGGCTGGTTTAGGAATGACAGAGGAACGACAGACACATGCTTTGCATGTTCACTTGTTTACTGAGTGCCCAAATGCATAGGGAAAACTCACGTGCATACAAATGGGCATGGCTTAACATACCAGTCAAACAGCACTTCTATTACACTCCATCCCTTTAAGATTTAAACATCTTTCTTTAGAAATATATATAAAACAATATTACACATTACATCCTTCAACATCAAAAACTATTACACTGAAAACCAAAAGTATTAGAAAACAACTACTAATAAACCTAGCCTTTTTGGAGGAGTATGGACCCTCCTAGTCATCTATGAACAACCTTTTCTGAGAGTGTGGCGCTCACTGGACTTTTTGGAGTCAGGTTCTCTGTATTTCCAGTAATCTCTGGCTCAAAACTGGCATAGGGTTGCCACCGACAGAAGGAATGTTCATGGCTCCATGTCATCAACATTGACAGCTGTATTTGGTATCTCAAATACTCCATGCACAGTGTGCTGCCTTTGACCCACCTGTACCAAATAATTTATAGGACCCTTCCACTCAATTGAAGACATCAGCACCACCTCTAACCATTTTGAAAGACTGTTGACTTTTTCTGCAAAATAAATGTGGATTCTCTACCATGGCCGCTCTGGCCATCTCCACGGGTGAAGGGGTGCCATTGCAGGGGGCAATAGCTACAGCTCCGCACTCTTTCTTTAATGCAGCTAATCTAAAGTAGCAATGCAGCTAATATAATCCCAGCCACCACAGGACCCTGCGAACCAGGGCAAATTCCCAGATGCTCATCATAGCTCGTCTAGTAATCTGGGTCTTTATTTGGGTGGAATTATGACATGTATACCCAATAACACACACCCTTGGTCCTTTGACAGTTCATGTCAGAATGTAAAGTATGGTTTCAGCCTCTCCTGAGCCTCTCTCTGACATTTACAGTATAATTCCACACTTTGCATAGTGTTGGATCTTTCTATGTTGCTTGTCCTATATGCTTAGCAGACACAGGGAGCTGATCCAACGGGGAAAAGTAGAACAGACTTCCTTCTTCTCCAATACAGTCTCTGCCCGTAGTTGGTAGTCTGGACATTGCATCGGCATTCATGTGGCCCGCTATTTTGTGGTACTCAATATCATAATTAGAAGCCATCAGCACTAAAGCCCAGTGCTGCATTCTAAGGGCTTCCAAGGTTGGTATTGCTGCCTTCGGTCCAAGTATTGCAAGCAGAGGCTTGTGGTCGGTTATGAGTGTGAACTTCCGTCCATAGATATATTTGTGGAACTTTTAACCCCATAGATAATGGGCAAGGCTTCATGTTCTATTTTGGCATACTTTTTTTCTCATTTTCAGTCAGTGTGCAGGAGTCAAATGCTATAGGGCACTCTTCAGCATTGTCCATAATATGCAAGATCACGTCACCCATCCCATAAGGTGAGGCATTGCTTGCTAATTTAAGGGGTCGGGTCCCATCATAATGTACCAGCACTGTACTATTGAGCAGCAGTTGTTTAGCTTCCTCAAAAGCTGTGTCACACGGTGAAGGCCAGTTCCAAGGTTGCTTGTGTTTTAGCCAATTGTGTAAAGGCTGCAGCCAGCTGGACAGAATTTTCAAAAACCGACCACAGTAGTTCAAGAGGCCAAAAAATAACATTGACAGCAACACTGACGGTACTAGTATCGGTACCAAACGGTTCCCAGGCAAATTGCAAATTAAAGTAATCATCCCTATCCCCTTGGAGTGGAGACTTTGGAATGAGCAGGGCATGCGTGTGTCATTAAGTAGTCATAAGGAATGCACTTTGCAAAAGGAGCGACATAATTTCCTCATTATCTTCCGCTGGCATGTTCCTGTGACAGCAGACCCCTACTGCAATCTTTTCCTCAGTTGGTTATAGACCCTCTTTGTCGATGCGGTTGCCTTAATACTTAACACTGGCTTGCATGAACCTACACTTGGAAAGTTTTACTCAAAGTCCATACCCCTCTAGTCTGGAAAGCACTTCATCCAGTCTCCTAACTTGAACCTCTTTTGAACCTCACATGATCTAGCCCTTGCAGGATTTGATCCACGACAGCCTGGAAATTAAAAGGAGTACTGGCCACTCCATAACTGAGGCAATGATACTTGTACAGGCCACGGTGAGTATTTATGGTGAGGTATATTTCTGAGTGCTGGTCTAATTTAATTGCGGATATGCATGCGCCAAGTCCAGTTTGCTAAACAACATTCTGCCCGCCAACTAAGCGAACAATCTTCTGTGTTGGACAGCAGATATGTTTCCTCTTAGGTTCTGGTTTATAGTGACTTTATATTCATCAACGATGTGAATGGACTTTTTTGCACGACTACAATTGGGGCTGCTCATTTACTTCTTTCATTCTTGGATATTATGCCTATTTTTTCCAGTCTTTCCAGTTCTTTTTCTATCGCTTCTCGTAAAGCATATGAAACAGGTGTCACTTTCTGGAAGATCAGAGTTGCATCAGGACCAACTAGGATGGCAGCTTTAAAATTTAACTGTCACCTGTCTTCTCTGTGGGACGACTAAGTTTACTTCACTATATTACAGTTAACTCCTAATCTAATCATGACAAACTATATATTGTTGGAAAGATTTAAGGCTCCTAAATAGATATTTTACTAATGTTTTTTGTTAAAAAAGTGACCTCAGTGGCCAGAGGAGGACCACAATAAGTTTGTTTTAAATGTTGAATTGTTAGTGTGTTCAGTTGCAATAAACTAAAGTCGAGTCGAGTCAAGTCAAAATTGATTTCTATAGTAGGCCTGTCATAATAGTCAATTAATCGCACGATAAAAAAAAAAATAATTTCGGTCACGATAATTTCTTTTTCAAATTTTTATTTAAAAAATATAACATCATGATGTGGGGTTAGTCTGGAGTGCAGCCCGTGGTAGAAAACACCCTCTAAGATGGCACAGATGTCCCGGAGATAGAGAGATAACGTCTTGCTAGAGTGACCAGCTTTGGGATGCGCCTTTCATTTGCTTGTGGATATTGGCGTCTCAAGTGATACAGCATTGTACTTGCAATACTGCTTTATTTTAATACCGCATAGCATATTTTGCAAGTAACTTCATTGCCCTTTCTCTCGAAATGGGCCTACTTTTCGCTCGCTTCATTTGGCTTGCTCAGCTAAATATGTCTGTAGGTGTGTGGTTGCGTGTGTCAATGTGCCCAGTGAGTTCACACACATCCACGCACGCATGCACGCACACACGCATGAAAAACCCTTGCTGTAACTCTGTTACAAGATTTATTTTCAAAGAAAAGTAAAAAACTCTGCAGTGTTTCACCTCAAAGGAAGCTGATTGAGTTGGTTCTTTTTACATGCCCTGGTGCGCTTGCGTCATTCTGAAAAGGTGTTGTTTTTAACTAGATGTGGAAAAAAACAAGCGTGTTGGGACCGCGTCACTTCCATTATGAGCGCACATACCGCATTTGAAATAACTAACTTAAGCACAAAAAAGACGCGACATGTGAATGGCCCCTTCATCGGTCAAAATGTTTACTTTCGGTTAACGGTTAAACAGTCAATATGAGCATCCCTAACTAGGGTTTTAACGGTATTACTACTCTTACCGATACTGCTTAATGGTTCGGTACTTTAACGGTATTCTTATTGGTACTTTGTTTTGTGTTGTGTAAGGCAGTTGAAAACTTTGCATTTCTCTGTCTGCACATAATGCAATTTTGAAAGATGCTTTGACAGATTGCTTGTGTTTCCACCCTTACATGGAAAAATTTGCACTTATGACAACCAGTGTTGTCTGCATCAACTCTAGTGAAGTATAACAACACTTTGGAACGTTTTGCTGTCTCCGCCCTCGTCACTCTTTGTATTAAGCAGGAGTTTTCGTACTGTAAGGGGCCGTTCACATATCACGTCTAAAAACGCGTGGAAAACACTAGACACGCCGCTTTCTGATTTTTTTTTTCCCCAAAGCCTTCTGGCACTTGCGCTCCTGAGTAGTCTGCTGTTGCTAAGCAACCATGACCTGCTCTCTCCATGAAGATGCGGAAAATTCAGCAATGGATAAATGGATTTGCTGCCCTAAAAACTGCTTGCAGTAGCACTGCTACTAAATTAAAAAATCCACATACAGCTATCAGCTGTTCCTTCATCTTGGCTGAGCTTTCAGCGTTGTTACGGAAAAGGTGAGGAAGTTACATGACCTGCGGTGTGCTTGCGGCATTCTGAAAAGTTGAGATGTTTTTAACTCAATGCGGTGCGGACGCGCCTGGAAAAAACAAGCTCTTAATATGATCGCACATTAGAAATGTTTGGTGAGATAAAATGTGCACGAAAACATTATTAAGCAAAAATACATAGTACATAAATTTTTTCCCCTCCAGTACTGAAAGCAGAACCAATACAGTCAGATCTTACTGATACTATGGTCTTTCATAATTTAGCCCGGGGCCATTTTAATAGTGGGTTTCGGTACCCATCCCTATCCTTAACTGACATATAAACATAATATAACATACAAAATTAATTCATTTTAAGCCACACAAAGTCAACATGTTGGTATTTCTTGCACTGAATCTGCCAAAAAAAAAAAAAAGTTTATTGATCTTTGAAAAGGTGTACCTGCATTTTATCATTTAACCAAGGCCGAGTGGTGCCCTTTCCCTTCGCTTTCCTTATCTTAAAGGTGCTGTAGGGAACTTTTGTAAAAAAAAATTTTTTTATATATTTATTAAACCTGTCATTATGTCCTGACAGTAGAATATGAGACAGATAATCTGTGAAAAAATCAAGCTCCTCTGGCTCCTCCCAGTGCTCCTATTGCCATTTGCAGAAAGTCATGTGCTCCCGGTAAGAAATCAACCAATCAGAGCTGCAGTCCGTAACTTTGTTTGTGTTCAAAATGTAGAAAAATGAACATAATAAGCGAGTACACCATGAATCCATTGTCCAAACCGTGTTTTTAGCTTGTCCTGAATCACTAGGGTACACCTATAATAAGTGTTTATATTCGGACTATTTTAGATTGCTTCGGGGGTACCGCGGCGGAGTAACCCAGTACCTTTGTGATTCTTCATAGACATAAACAGAGAGAAGTAGTTCCGGCTACGATGTTCTTCCGCAAGACGCAAGCAGTTCTGTTTATTAACCGCTAGAGCGTCAAAAGTTCCCTACTGCAGCTTTAAGGGGAGCAACAGAATCTATAGAAATGGAGCAGGAATTAAAAAAACCTCCACCACCTCTTCCGTGTTTAATTTGTTGAAGGCAGGAATATCCACAGAGTTTGCATGATAGTACTCTGAAAATAAACTGCCAGTGGACAGCTGAATAAAATGGGAATAACTTGCAGGCTGAGAGCATGTGGGGGTGGGGGAATCACAAACAATTTCAAACACAATTGACAAATGGTCTGAAAAGGCAGCATCTCAGGTTTGTTGTGGGGAAAGCCATATGACACCAGATCCAATGTGTCTCTCAAATTATGAGTAGGACTGGAAACAAATTGTGACAGATTTAATGATTTAATGATTCAATGAGGGATAAAAGCTCTTTCACCACCGGTTTAGATGGACAGCAAATGTGAATATTAAAGTCTCCTAGAATCAACAGTCTATCTATCAACGAGACACCAATATTAGCAAGGTATAGATGAGATATAGAATTGTTGAAGTCCTTGTTGAATTTCGGAGGCCTGTAAACCAGTGCACATAATACAGAACCCCCTATTTTGACTCTCATTAACCGTAGGGCTGCACGATATTGTGAAAAAATGACATTGCGATATATTATTTTTCTGCGATTATATATTGCGATGTTTTTTCTTACAAACAAAAATGGGGTGAGCACACTTACATTCTCATTTTAAATGATTTAAACATCGACACCATCGTGTCAATTGATTAATATGCGCGAGGGAGAGAGAGCAAGACAGGCTCGTGTTGTTTGAAGACGACTCGCTCTCTCTCGGTCTCTCTCTCTCTCTCTCAATTCAATTCATATTGCTTTATTGGCATGACATACAAAGGTACATATTGCCAAAGCATTGTAGATAGCAAAATAGAAATGTTAAAAGCAGTAGCAACACCACCACCATGCAACGCAGCTGCTCATTGGTTTCTCGCTAGTTTTTCGCTCTATATCTACTCTCAATTTGTGCTTGTCACTTGAGTCTGACTCTATAGTCTTGATTTGTCCAATGCTCCAGTTCTTTGCCGATTTTGACTGCTCGTCTCAACACTCCTCTGGATGTTCCCTCCTGACTGCTTGCTCTGCTGACTGTCTACCCGCTGCTGAGCTCTGGCTGGATCTGGTTTTCCTGTTTTGCTGAGCGGGCCAGCCCGAGTTATTTTCTGTTCATTGCCAGTTCTTTCAATAAAGACAGTTAACAATCTAGCTTCTGAGTAAAGTCATTTACCCAACAAAAAAGTCATTAACCCAAAAATAATGGGGCCAGCGAGTTGAAAAAGGTTGGGAACCACTGCTCTAACTGAATGTTAACAATGATGAAAAGATAGTCCACTGGCTTACCAAGGGCATTTAGGGAAATTTCTCATTTCGATCATCGATAGGTTTCAAAAACGATTAATCAATTAATCGGGGGTGGGGCTTATGCGGGGGGCGGGGCATGGTCATAATGTATATAATGAAAAAATCTGAAGATTGTTATGAAAATGAAAAAAATAAAAAAATAAAAATCTGACATGAAAATCTGTCTATGAAAACATGAACACATGATTAGGAAAGGTTAGATAATGATTATGATGAAGCAATATTATTAATAAAGGAGCAAGAAATATCTGCCTGAGGTGAAGAGTATAGGCAACCAATAAACGGAAGCTAATTCTATGACACATCCTATGATAAATCAGATAACTACGATACATATTAGACGTAACATTACAACTTGTATCAGCACAATAGGATGCTAAGTTATGCGTTAGACAGAGAGAGAGCGAGCGAGCTCCCGCTGATGCGTTTTCATGACAGTGCGCTGAAAGATGGGCAAGGACAGATTTTACTATAGATTCCTATAAAGTTCTCATTATAAATGTATGGCAGATTAGCACAAATCTTTCAGCGCGCTGTCATGAAAACGCATCAGCGGTAGCTCGCGCGCGCTCTCTCTGTCTCTCTGTCATAATGTTACGTCTGATATTTTCATCTACTTTATTAAGTGTAATAGTTGTAATTAAGTTTTATTTTCCATAAACCTGCGCGTTTTCGAAGCCATATGAATTGAATTATGCCCACAAATATGACGGAAAAAAAAGCTCGGCTGCAATATTATAACATCAGTAATAAAATATTCAATAATAATAGAAAAATAAAACATTTAAGAGCAATATCATTATCGGGCGTTGCTTATATGAGCATGAAACGAATCGATGATATACAGCGATTTCAGCATAATTGTTCATGTTAATTAATCAGACTAGCTCTTGCAACTTTTATCTGAAAAAAATTCGCCGATGCAGATGTGAACTTGACCGAAAGTGTAACTCGATCGGATTGTGCTTTACAAACACGAACTATCGTCAATATCGTTATTTTTTTTTAATGTATTTTAATGTTTAATTAATATTTTGTATTCAATTTGCACTTTCTGATCAACCAAAATATTATTTAAATATTATTTAACAGCATGGAAATCACTGATTATTGCTAAATAATTGAATGGGATTTAAAATATATTTAAGATAAAAACTATGACAAACAAATAATTTAGATTTTCGTCATCTCTACAAATATAATGTAATTAGGTTCTCTCAGTATAACTTTAGCAGCATATTTTGATCCAGCGGTGAAACGTAGTTTTTAAAAGATAAGAAAAAAGTTCACCAAGTTTAACCAAACAACTATTATAAGGTATAAAACAGAGACCAAATAGCCTAGATATTTTAACTATGGCTAAAACTCAAAACTTAAATAATAATTTTATAAAAAAAGGATATTATATTTACCACGACCGGTGAAACATTCAAATGTCTATTCAAAAAGATAAGTCGGTCTACGTGCTCAGATGAGAGCCGAGTGCGCAGCCTGTTCACATTTAGTGGAATAAATTCGCTCCGCTGGAACAGATGTTGCAGGAACAGCCAGGCACCACTAAACCTTCTCTTTCCCTGAAACGAATGGGCAGCAAATCTTTCACCACCATTTCAGCGAGTAGCTTTGTCGTCTTCTCTGTTCTGCCTGCATTGCATTTAAGGCAGGTGATTCAATGCTCGTCTGAGTTGCCGCTCTGTTATCGCCAGATATTTTATGTACAAATTTTAGATTATAGCGCATTGTATTTGTTGTAGATTTGTGTGAAAGCTTGGCGCTGCACAGCTTACCCTGAACTGTTTTTTCATCGTTCTTCTCAAAGGGAAGCCAGCCATCACTACGTGACTTTGAGGCCATTATAATGTCTTCTTATGTCTTTTGAGGCATCAAGTGGGAAGCTAACCAATCAGAGATCAGGGCGCCGCCCAACATTGTGCCATAACCAATCAATAATAATAATAATAACTAGAATTAAAAGTTAGTGAACTAACTTTGATGTTGGCTTGGCCATCTTGGCCATGGGGCAAAAGAGCCACAGTACTTGGGTGGCCAACATTCTTGAGTTGCCCCGCTGCAAAAAATAAAAAATAATAATACCATAAAAAATACACCTGCAACAGTCTTTTTCCATGGTCCCTTGCTGTTTTCTTTTTTAATAAAAAGCCTAGGCTATGTTAACAGCTACGACAGGGTTGTCTAGCTGAATGCGAAATAAGTCATGCAAAAACCATAATCTCCTAAATACCATTCAATTTAATGTTATTTTAATAGTACTGACAACATATTTAAAGTTATCACACTACTGAAAAATTAAAGAAGGGACACTATATATAGTATACTTCGGTGAGTCTAGAGCTAAACAAAAAGTCCTGTTTCATTACAAAATACTGTAACTTTTATAAACGTTATACTATCACCACAAAATTTTAATTAATATTTATTAAAAAATAAATATTTCATAAAACTGAAACTTAAATATATTATTTCTATAGGCTATACAAAACAGAAAAGAAAAAAGACTAAATAATAAGGCTGAATAAGCTGATCTATAGCATGTTAAATGGTGGTTGCCTGTCTATGAATGGTACACCCCTCTAAGCACACAGAAGTGGTTTGACCCAAGTCCTCAGCAGCCAATGACACTGACCTGTTCAAACTGATTTTTAAGGCATACTTCACGTGTATTTCACGTGTATTTAACGTGTATTTAAAACGTGAAATACACGTTAAATACACGCTGATTTTTTCACGAGTTAACAACACGTATTTAACGCTTTAAATACGTGTTGTCTACGCGTGAAATACACGTATTTAACGTGTTGTTGACGCGTTAGAATTCACGTGTATTTGACCCTCTTGGCCTTCCATACACATTAGATAAAATGAAGGGAGACGTGAAAAATGGACATCGCGTACTTTATCACAGAATATTTGTTCGGCAGCACTTGTTTAGTTTAAAAGTAGACATGTCAAGCTTTCTATAGATATATCTCTCATGTCTCTTCGTTGAGTATTCATGGAGTTACAGTTCATTTTAATGACGTGTTTGTAAATGAAGATTAGCGCAGACAAGGTTGAAGACAGCACACCTTGTTTGTTATCTTTATTTTATAAGTGCACAAAGTTTTGTTGTTATTATGTTTGTATCCAAAAAAAAGTAGACCCTTTACAGATTCGATTGATGTATTGCTCTTATCTGTACGATTAAAACTGAAAATGTAATTTAAGTAATTGTCAGGGTTATCAGCAGAAAATGACTCAAAACGCGTATATGCGTTAATCGACTCCAGAGTTAAAAGGCTGTCGTGACTTTTTTCCTTCCAGTATTCATAAGCTGTATCACGCTGTCAAATTATATGTCATTTTGCACACATAAACATGTCAAAAACACCTGAATTCTGCTCTTGTTGTGTTCTAATGGGTGGATTAGTGCTGTGATATTATTTTTGGAATCTCTTAAAAAATGCTGATGAAGTGCTCATTTCTCTCTCGTCTTTCTCTCTGTTCTTTGGTCAGAGACATAATTTATTAATGAGATATCTGACCCGGTAATAATAACATATGTTGATTTAGCTTGTCAGTGTGAATGAAATGTGTAGCCTATTTATTTGTCTGATCTCGCCCCAAACGTGGCTGTCATGTGACTTTTTTTCCCTTCGCGATGTCAAATATTGCATTTTGCACACATACACGGCTCAAAAACCCCTGGATTTTTCTCTTATGCTGTGTTCACACCAAACGCGAATAGAGCGTCAAATTCGCGTCTACCGCGCCTAGTTTGCCGCTTGACCATTTTGAGATCATTCGCTTCATTCGCGCGTGAAATTAACTTCACAACAGACGCGAATTCGCATCATGGGGGGGCTTCTGCCAGCGGAGTTCACGCAGCATTTTCAACCGCCATTTTTGTTCGGATAATTTTCAAAATATTACTGTTATTGTGTCATGAAATGTAGTTTTAAAAGTATTTCAGGCGAGAATGTAGTTGTTTTAAACTCAAATATGCGGTTTATTTATAATGACAGCGTCTATTTAAAAAATGTGTTTCGCCGATCTCGGAGATGAGCTCCATGCGATCAGCGGGAGCTCCGTCATCATGTATCCGCCGAGAGTAGCCTTACCTCGGCTAGATCTTCTGACATTTGCCGCTGGCTCTGATGTGTCTTTAGTGGTTCAAGATAAAATATAATTCGTTTGGGGTAAAATGAAACGTTTCTTATCTTTGGCCTATTTTCAATTTATCTATTAATATGTTTTATATATATAGGTCATTTTTATTCCTGTCTCTATAGAAATATGAACTTTTGTCATATAGCTCCGGTTGACTGCTCACTGACAACATCTGTCGTTCCTCCTTGTTGAATGAGTGGAGAAGGGTATTCCTGCACAACCGGAGGCTGCAGGAACATACTGTTGAATGAGTGACTCCTAGCAGGCTCCTGATTGGTTAACGCGGCGCGAATTGACGCCAAAGTTCAAATTTTTCAACTCGGGCGGCAGACGCGAATTCGCGTCAAACGCTAAATGCACAAAAAGCACCATTCGCGCTTAACGCGCTCTATTCGCGCGTCAATTCGCGTCATTCGCGCGAACTAGACGCGCGAATGAGGCGAATTCGCGTCTTCCGCGCCGCGCTTAACGCCCCATTCGCGCCGCGAGACCTCCAGACGCGCGTAAACGCGCCTTTGCATTGACTTAACATTGAAATCATTCGCGCCAGACGCTCTATTCGCGTTTGGTGTGAACACAGCATTAGTGTGTTCTAATTGGTGGATTGTGTGCATTCGCAGGAATATTTATTTTAAGAAGCTCTTAAAAAATATATATAAATGACTTTACCATGTTGTGACGATGGATAACAATTGATGTGAGGTTCAGCCTGACAGATAAAATCTCACAATCACATATAAACACTCATTTTCATGTGTATAATATATTCTTCTAATTGTTTTGTGCCGTTTCGCTGCAGTGTTTTAATGTGACAGGCTGTAAATTCTCTTCAAGTGTTCAGAGAAATACATCGCGAGCTCGCGGGCAGTTGCGCTGCCGCGAATATATCATGTTATTACTTTAAACAGTTCAGAAACATCTGATCCATTTTTTGTGGATTGCGTGCAATCGCCGTTTTAAAAGGTCTTAAATAAGAATGAATTCGCTCGTTGTGAGCTCCGTGGAGACAGCAGCAGTGATTCTTCTCTCATCTTTCTGACTGCTCTCTGCCCAGAAATCAATTATTAATGAGCCCTGACCCCTGTAATAATCAGATATGTTGGTTTAGCTTGTCAGTTTGAGGGAAATTGTATTATTTACTTGGTATTTTTAACCGGTTTAAAAGTGAAACGAAACCCGGCCGACTCCTCCCTTAATCTCGGGTATTGCAGCTAGGGGCGCAATTTTTCTCAGATAATGTAAGTCTATGGGTAATGTATTTTGACATTTAAAAATTAATAAAAAAAAAACTTTAAGTCTGATCAGTCTGAAAAGATATAGCAACCAGCACCGCTCTATGCCGCAGGTGTCTGCCGAGTTTGGGGCTTGTGGCTTTAAAGCCCTAGGAGGAGTAGCGTTCAGAATTTCTGTCAGAAAAATAATAATAAGAAAAAGAAGAAGAAGTTTAAATAGCATAACAGTATGTTGGCTATAATAATTTCGATCATCGTTTACGTGATCGATCATTGCTGTCGCGGTCGAGTACTCGAGTACTCGATCACTGTTGCACATCCCTAAAACTGGCCAAACAGGACAAAAGATGTTTAACAAAAATGTTAAACAAAAGATCAAACATGGTTCATCAACGAAGCTCTTTTTTCTCTGACTATTGTTCATGATATAAGCGAAATCTCTTCTCCAGTAGACGTTTTATAGAGTCTCAGCTCAACGTAAGCTGTCCTGTGCATATGTCCTCATGCAGCAAGCTGCGGGCCCATCACCTTTCATTCACTTAGATGGCAATGATGCACAGTATACACTATACACTTCAATTCACTCGCATACCACCCCACTTTAGCAGCATGATTATGACTGTGAAGTGTCAGAACAGAGTGCTCCGATTAGGGGTGGGCGATATCTCGATATTTAAAATATATCGAGATATTTTTTAAACACGATATGGATTTTGACATATCGTATATATCGATATATTGTTTATATTCTGATTCCGCCACTTTGCTTGTTTGCCTTCCCTGTGCTGTGCTCGCCCCCGCTCGCTCGCTCGCCCCCCGCCTCCTTGCTTTTGTCCCCTCTCACCTCGCGTGTAGAGAACTAGTCAAAAAAAAAAAAAGACAACTGGCTCCATTATATGGAGATACTTCAGTTTTAAGGCGTAGGGCGAACGGCAGGCAGATGTCTACTGTAGGGCCCAATGAAACGCGGACGGAATCGCGGAATCCAGTCATAAAAATGGAATTTACAGTTTAACGCGGAATGTCACGGAATTGGTCAAATGTTAAATGAATTAATCAAAAGTCGGTCATGCACTTACATCAAATCGCGAAATGGACTAATATCTGCAAATATTAACCCGGAAAAGTCTATTTAAACATGAATCCTGCATGTTCTGCGTGTCTGTGTCAACGAATGGAGCAGAAGCGCGTCTTCATTCATTAAACACGGAAGCTCGCATAACGCTCGCGCTGATTTCATTGTCTTTCCTCTCTCTAAATAAAGACGTGAACACATGAGGAACATCTCCAGAACTGCACTGAGAGTCACTTCATGAGCATCTGACGGTTTGATTTGAGTAAGACTAGCTCATATCACATCATAGACTGTGGTATCGCATACACAGAACTGTAAAGGTAAACCCGTCAAAATAAAAGTATTTGACAGAAATCTATTACTATTGTACAGCAGAATGTAGATAGCCCACTACTACTACTATTAAAATGAAACGAACATAATTTTATAACGAATAATCACACAACATTTCTCCCATGTTTTATTTTTAATAGTAAATCCCCTTTGTTTACCAAAAAATAAAGTTTGCTTAATTTTAAATAATTAAAAGATACATTAAATGAATGTTTTATGCCTTCATTTGATAATCAGAAAAATGTAAATACACAGAATTTCTGAAGGGAAAAAAACATTTCACATAAGGCTATTTTAAGAATTGTTTTTAACTAATTAAGTTGTTTTTATGCATTTAAATAATTGCACATGCTAAAACACAGAATTAGGTAACAATAAAACATATGGTGAAGAAAAAAATAAAATGTTTCATAGGCCCCTTAACATGTAATATTTGCCATATTTGTTTTTGCAGTAGTTTTTTTGGGGGTTATTTTTCCTGTAAAGATATCGAGATATATATCGTATATCGAGATATAGCAAAATATATCGAGATATATTTTTTGCTCCATATCGCCCAGCCCTAGCTCCGATGCTACAGGCAGAAATCTCCTCTCTCCCGGCTGATCAGGCATTAGAGATTGTACCTGAGGAGCAGAGCAAGTGCAGGCTATACAACTGCTACTTCCTCATCCCGAAAAAGGATGGGGGCATGTGTCCAATATCAGAATTATTAAAGCTAAACGAAGTGCTGGCGAAACGCATGTTCACAATTATTACAGTGAAGCAGATCCTCATGCAAATCCAGCCCGAGGACACTTCATTGCAGTGGATCTGAAGGATGATTATTTGCATATTCATATAGCCCCTCATCACAGGTGCTTTTTGCTATTAGCATTCAAAGGTGTTGCGTACTACCTTTCGGGTTGGCTCTGGCCCATCGCTATTTCACAATGAGCATGAATGCAGTGCTTTCTCCCCTGCGACTCAGGTGCATGCATGTGCTGAACTACCTTGAATACTGGCTCATAATCGCTCAGTCGAGGGGTGTGCTTGAGGGCCACAAACACAAGCTCCTCACATATATATCACACCTAGGCTTGGCTGTAAACAGCTGCTTCAGCCCTGCCAGTCGATTAAATTCCTGGGGATGGTTTTAGGCTCACGCACGATGCACGTACGCTTATCAGCACAGAGGATTCAGTCCATTCATGATACTAGGGCTGGGTATTGTTCAAAATTTTTCGATCCGGTGCCAATTTCGATACCTCAGTTTCGATACCGGTTCCTAACGATACTTTTTTCGATACCATATGTCTTAAAATCCATTTCAACATCAACACAAATACATTAAACAAAAAAATTTTATTTTTCACCTTAATTAAAACAAATTCTGGTAACACTTCACGCTCAGGATAACATTATTAATACAACTGGTTGTGCTTTTTGGATAGGGGTGTGCCATTCAGGGGCGGACTGGGACCAAAAAGTGGCACTGGACTTTCTGGCCCACAGCAGCCCACCACATCATAACGCAAACGCCCCTGTTTTGATGTCATTTATTAATTTAATATTTAAAGGGACAGTAAGTAGGAATTACTCCCATCTAGTGGTGAAATTGTATTTTGCATTCAAACTAATTTTGCTCTCCAGCGCCTCGCTTTTTCAAATGCGCGTTGCATCTACGGTAGGCGATATGTACCTAAAAGCTTTGACGGGATGTCTTCTAATAGCACTTCGTCGAGTTTTCCTTCAGGTGAACAGGTGTGTTATTTCAAACAAACTGCAACATGACAACAAACAAACGAATGTTACAGTATGAATTACTGACTGTGGAAAACATGAAATATTGTAATTAGTAGTTATGTCTTCTTTATTCGTTATATTTTCTGAATAATGTGCATTGTTAGATATAAAAAAAATATTGTAATATAGATTGTAACACTGACTTACCTGTCGAGAAGAAAACTGGCCACTTCAGCGTCTCTTTTGAAATCTTTATCCAGCATTAGCTCTTTCCACCTAGAAAAAGCTTCCTCGACATTAACTCTTGTTTTCTGTAATCTACGGTCACGTTTCCTTTTACGTTCTATTTTTGACTGTTTTGGCGACGATGTTTTCTTCTCCTGTGGCGCGGCATATGTATGGTCCATAATAAGAATGCAATCCAGACTTTTAAACTTGCCGGTGCAGTTTCAAGCGCCTCTCACTGCTCTGCACCTGCGTTTCTGGCTCTGACCGAAAACGCGTTGTGGAAACGCGTTGGCTTAGTACTTTTTGTCCCTCTCTGCTATTATAGTTTTGCAAGATGGTGGAACTACATGGAAGCCTCCGTCGACCTACCCGTCCCATGTATATAAAGATAATAAATTCTTCATTTACGAGGATTAGTTTAAACATTGGCATAGGTATTTGTACACCATTGAGGGCATATTTATGAATAAAAATATTGATTTTAGATAATAAAATACCTAAAAAGTTACTTATTGTCCCTTTAAGTAAACAGTTTGGGGATTTTAACCAACAGGGCCAACTGATCCACCGTTGAAAAAAAAGAACAGCAGCTGTTCATTTAGCGACTCCTAGTGAGGGATACATGCTCATCAAGACACAAACATTCTTCTAGAACTCACTCTTTGCATTCAGTTAGCAGATCCATAGGAATTATGCATGAAATAGAAGTTTATAAACTCAAACGACAGCTTTATGTGCTTTACAGTTCAAGTCACACAACATTTGCAACGTTTCTGAAATGCTGCTCGCAATTGTTTCTAAATATTGCTGATTCAAGCGTTTTAAACAATTCTCGCGCGTTCGGAGCTTTCGCTCACTCATTGAAAGCACGCACTGCAAGCAGCATTTCAGACAATGCGCGTACAGAGAATGAATTCATCTTTCGCGTATCGTAACTTCTGAATGAATACATACACACACAATTATATCAAAATAATTGTCTCTGCAAGTATTCTCGTAAACACAGTCGGTTATGTTTTAAGTGAACGTATACAGTGGCCTGCTGCTCAGACAAATTCGCTGTACCGGATAAATCTGTCTCTCTTTCTGTTTTTTTTTTAGACGACGTGAAAGGGGGTGTGTTTCAAGATACACAATGGAGTAGACCAAACTAAACAGGGAGGGAGGGCAAAACACTCATCCAAACAAATGCTTCATTACCACCGGCTTTGGTTGCAATACTCTTATCGCATATGTTGCACTTTGCTGACTCGGCATCCACTTTTATAAAGTGTAGCCACACTTTAGACCTCTTTGTCATTGTAAAACGGAAACGTTTTGAGAAAAAACAACTACACTTGTGTTGTGTGACTACGAGTATCTTTAGAAATGCTCCCCGTCACGTGGTGGTGGACAGCCAATACTGGCGAATGTAGGTCCTTACATGCACATATGCTACAAGCTCACACAGACACAGCCGCTTGGCAAAAAAAAAAAAATCCGGCCGCTTGGCTTTTGGAACCGAACTTTGGCACCGAAAGATAAATAATTTTTCGATACTCATAGTATCGAAGTTTTTCGTTCGATACCATAAAGGCATCGAAGTTCGGTACCCAGCCCTACATGATACACTGCCATTTTTCATGCAAGGGCAAAGCCGTCCTCCTGAAAACATTGTAACGATTGCTGGAGCTGATGGCTGCTGCAGCCTCTATCTGCTGCCTTGGCTTGCTGCATATGAGGCTGCTGTAACTATGGTTACAATGTTAGGTCCCACTACAAGCAAGGAGACCTGGGACAGAGCGCCTTGTCATAATGCGCTCATGTCTCAAAGTGCTGCGTCTGACACCCTGATTTGCCACAGCTATGTTCGAACAGGGTGACTGTGGGCAGAGTAGGCAGACAAATAGTGGTTACCATGGCATCTCTGTCAGGCTGGGGAGGCCTCTATGATATGAACAACAGTTGGTAGTTGGTGGCAGTGTTGAGTACTCGAGACTCGGACTCGGTCTTGGACTCGGTCTCGAGACCGTATTTTAATGGTCTCGGTCTTGTCATGGACTCGTGTGCATTTTGACTCGGTATTGACTCGGACTCGAACATATTAGGAATCGGACTTATGCCCGAGTCCACTCGAGTCCCAATCAAAATATTTCATGATTATTACTGTATGTTAATGTTTATTTAAATTGATGTATGATTGACTCATCTAATGACTGGTGATTTTCTTTTGACGTGAGACGTTAGGCCAGCAACACACTGGATGCGTGGCGCAAGCGCCTCAGCTGCGTGGCGTGTCTGTTTTTAATTCGGCTCCCATGTTAACAGGTTAGATCTTGCAGACTGCTTGCGTGAGACGCGCGGAAAACCCGTTCATGTTAGAAATAGAACCGACGCCTATTTTTCACGTGACACGCGTGCATGTTGGAAGCGTTTCCAGGCAAAATATACTAGGAAAATGTTTATATGTCATTTTGTACACAAATACATATTAATTCATGACATTTTGATATTTGAAAGTCTATAGGTTGACATAAATTCAGATATAAATGTAATTTTAAAAATATATTAATAATGATCGATTTTCAAATATTGCACCTGTCAAACATACTCTATTTTGCCATCAATACTGTCGACGGTGTCTTATCAGTAGGTGTGTAAAAAAATAAAAAAATAAATTTGATATTGTTGTCATGAAGACAAGAGCCTGTTTTTTTGGCGGTCTCCCTCTATGTCACCTACAGCAGCAGCAGTGCGCCAAGCGCCACGTGCAGGCACGCTTCTGGTGTGTAAAGACACAGAAAACGCGAAGCAGCCACCACGTTTCTGGCACGCAGTAGAGACGCCACGCAGCCAGTGTGTCACCGGCCTTAAGTTACCCTCCTGTCATCCGCCTGTAGTGATCCCGCTTTCCAGAAAGCCACATTGCTACATTTCTCTCAACTGTGTTATTTTTACAAAGTAGGACAAAATGGTCACAGAAAAAAAAACAAATATTGTTAAATTAAATTATATAATGAATACAGACACAGACTGACTGTCTCAACACTAAACATCTTCCCCTCAAAAACAATGTCTGACAGAATGCATTGAATTTATATGGCATTTGATCCAGCTTTCTTCCCCTGGCAAATACACACTTTTGGATGAAGTAGAGAGAGTTTTTAGTTGGGGTGGATTGATCATGAGACCACATCGTGCGTGGTTGGGTAGCTGGATGGTCTCCTCACTTATTTTTTTGAAAAGTAATTATGCCCACCTGTAATCTTCACAACATCTAAAGTGCACATAATCCAATACATTGTAACTTAAGGATATTAGCAGTCATTAGTTAAGCTTCGAGGTTAAAAGTTATGTAAAAGCTGTTACAGTTGAACATTTACAGGTATAGTGGTACAGTAATGTTACTTGTACTAGAAGTGTTATGTAGAATTACAAGATAGAGTCGTACAGTAATATTATGTGTACTAGAAAGGTTATATGGATGTGTATAGTGGTACAACGATGTTATGTGAAAATGAGCACTTAATATTGACAAGTAACACTTCATAATACTAATAAAATTACCTTTACACCACATACTATGTGGCCCTTTTAACCTTTATTGTTTCCACCAAACATTTGACATACTCTTGAAGATTTCTTTAGGTCTTGTCTCAGACCCAATCTCTCTGGTCTCGGTCTTGACTCGGACTCGACCCTTTCTGAACTCGGTCTTGACTCGGACTCGACCCTTTCTGAACTCGGTCTTGACTCGGACTCGACCCTTTCTGGACTCGATCTGGACTCGGACTCGAATGAGCTGGTCTCGACTACAACACTGGTTGGTGGACAAGCGACCAGAAGCGCAGACATATAAACTGCTTCGGAATGGAAGCTGTTCACTTGTCTCTGCAGGAATTTCTCTAATTTTTGGTAGACTATTAAATTCTGACCCGTACTGACAAAACATCTGTGGTGGTGTACATCAGTCACCAGGTAGGAGCTCACTGGCATGCCCTGCAAAGCCTGGCACACCGCCACCTCTTTTGAGCGGATCAGACATTCCTCTCAATTCGAGCAGTGCATGTACTGGATAAGGATGCTCTGCTGCTGATGCCGCCAAAATGGCCCAACCAGCCATGATTCCCAGAGTTGGTAAACCTATTGTCTGCATCCCCACCCCACCCTTCAAATCAGCTGAATCAAGTAACTAAAAAGTGCTGCCTTCTCTCTTTGCCAAACTTGCATCTAGGTGTTTCAACAAGGTCCGGTAGCCGACCTAAGGGAACATGCTGCTATGCATTTGCTTGCTTGCTGCATGTGCATAGTCTATACTGTATCAGCTCTCTTTGAGGTGGGACCAGCATGGTTTTCACACAAAGGGGTTTTATACTTAACCCCATATGTAATGTCGAGAGTCCAACTTGATAAGGGAACGTCTTCGGTTACTCAATGTAACCGTGGTTCCTTGTGAGGAGGGACATTACATAAACTGCCATGTGCTAAACTCCTTCAGAACCACAATGACTTTGTGAAAATTTTTTGTCAACGTTCTTGCCAGTCAGGCGAATGCTTGAATGCTATTAGATATTGCAGAGCAATAGATTGATTCAATCAGGTTTCAGCATTTCAGAGGAAAAGAGTTTTTCCACACGTACGTAACTCATTCCCTCCTCTTAGGGAACGACATTTATGTTGAGTAACTGGAGCAATACAGTAATAGCAATGCATTTGTCCATATTAGGTATTTCTTGCAGCGTCATCCGTTCTATTACTTTTGTGATACATATTTAGAGTTTCTGCACAAGAGCACCCTCTGGTGTCTAGATATGTTTTAAAAATCTAATTTTTAATTGCAAAAAACACTCTGATGCACCAAGCCAAGAAAACAAAACCAATTGAACCATGGGCTAACTGTATTGTTGCATCCCTAATACACATATAAACATTTATTTTTCAATATATGTATTGTATTAAATAGTGCAGTGGCAGTAACTGTACAGTGAAATGCTAACCTGTGTTCAGACTCCAGTTGGCTTGATGTGTTTGTTGTGAAATTGGCAGGCTTGGGAGGGTTACTTAAAAAATGTATTCCGTTACAGTTACTAATTTACTTCATCAAAAAAAGTATTCAGTAACGTAATCCAAGTACCACAATATGAAAGTAATGTAACTGATTACTTTTGGATTACTTCTGGATTACTTCAAGGTCAAATATTATTTTTTTTAAACAACAACATTTATTAATTAAGAATTTCACAGCCCTGAATAAATATATGTAAAGGACTATACAGACATCTAGTGCATGGTATTGGTATTACAGATTATTTTGTTTTATTTTGAAGAAAATATAAGTAAGAATTTTAAGGAAATGTTTCTTCAACAGGAAAATAGAGAATACAAATTCATTTTTTTTTCAATGAAAATATAATAAGAACAATTTTTAGACAATGGAAAATGTTTCTTCAAAAGAAAAATAGATTAGCAGCAGTGTTTCAATCTGCGTCTGAGGAGATTGTAGACAGCTGTTATTTGCGCATGCACCAGCGGGTGGCAGACGTGACTCGGGTGAGTCATTAATCAGGCTGCGCTTTATATACTGTTATTATGCCAAAATACTGATTTATTTAGTTTTAAATGAAACCATTGTAATCCTGAAAGTATTCCCCCTTTTTTTCAAAATGTAACTATAATCTGATTACCATGTTTTTTGACATAACTGTAACGGATTACAGTTACTGGATTTTTGTATCCTGATTACGTAACGCAGTTACATGTATTCTGTTACTCCCCAACCCTGGAAATTGGTCAGTGAATGTAAATGTCATGGGACATGTGTCTGTAGCCCCTTTCACACTGCGATTCCGGAAAATACACGGGTAAAGTGTTCCGGCAATTGTTCCCGGGTCGCTAGATTTTGCACTTTCACACTGCCAGTGATTTACCCGGGATATGTGCGTGCTTTCACACACAACCCGTAAAGATCCCGTAACGACACGTGACATCTGGGCATGATGTGTAATGTACAAGTCGAAAATGCTAGGCACGTTATACTTTCACTGAAGCAAGAGAACGATCTCGGCTTCAGCGCGGAAAGCGAGGAACTAACTGATCTCTGCTTCATTACAGTTTGCACATATTTTTTGTCGCAAACGTTGATCTTCCTTTAAAACAGCTGGTAAAAGAGTCGCGTGATCTTGTACGTCATCACTACAACATGCCATTGGATCTGGCTTTTGTTCACACAGCGCTCGTCCTGGGACTGAACCCAGCAATGTTACTAGGTCCCCGACCCGGGTTCAATGACGGAATCAATCCCGGGACGTGTTTGCTTTCACACAGAAGGCGACCCGGCAATGTTCCTGCAATTTGCCGGGTCCGACGTGCAGTGTGAAAGGGGCTTGTGGTATTGTTTAAAGTTTTGAAAGAAGCATTTAAATGTACTCATAATTTAAAGTTTTATAATCCTTTGATTAAAATATAAAGGAATCCTTTATATTTCCTTGAACAGTGTTTTGTCATTTGATGTAACTGAGCAGTTCCTCTCTTTCAGATGTGTTTATATTATAGAATGGAGGACTGTGATGTTTCAGACCAGTTACCCATGATTCTTAACCCACATGTGTATTTATGAGCTGTTTTTGTCTCTCACAGGCCGTGGAGAATCTATGTTCGTATAAAGTATCACCTGTGTTATACAAGCAGCTGCGTCAAGTGTGTGAAGATCACGTTCAAGCTCAGATCCATCAGTTCAGAGAATATCCTTCATCAGTAATGGGACATTTGTGTGTCCATGTATGATGATTGTGCGTTTCAGATAACGCTTGTTTTGCTGATGTCTGTGTCAGTAGATCCTCACTAGAGGGTGCTGTGACACACAGATCACACTGAAGCAGCCCTTAACAATGTCCCACAGAGTCACTGGACAGCCTGTCATTCCTGAAGAGGATGAACCGCTGCTGGCAGGACCACTGCAGTCAAACGGTACATGACACTCTCCTTTTGTGTGTCTCTTAACATGTCTATGATGAAATGAATGTGTGTGTTGCATCTCATCTCCTTCAGATCATGATCCGCAGCATTTTCCTCTTCCTGGACCGAACATACATCCTCCAGAATTCACTGCTGCCATCCATCTGGTGAGCTGACCAATCAGACAGTGATTCGTTATTATCTTAATCTCAATGAAATGCTATTAAAGTTTTATTAATATTGATTATAATAGTTTATTATTATTATTTAATATAAAGTAGTTTATTAATATTTGGAAAAAATTTTTTTTTTTTTTTTTTTTTTTACCTGTTAACTGTTTACCTGTTTTTTTTTAAACAAAGGTCAAAACTCTTTTTGTAATGTAGATTTCTGAGGGTGCACTCTTGTCATAAATTAATCTATTACTTTTCCTACATAATTTTTAACAAAAAATATTGGTAAAATATATATTTGGGAGTCTTCCAACGATATATAGTTTGTCAAGATTAGATTAGATTTGATTGTAATATAGCATAGTCAACGTATGCGTCCCGTATACGGGACGGGGTGACAGTTAACAGGTTTAAATAAGTCAATAATATTTTTATTAAAGGAATAGTTTTCTCAAAAATTTAAATTTACTGAAAATGTCCTCGACTTCAGGCCATCAAAGATGTAGATGAATTTGATTCTTGCTCACCAATGCATACTCTGTAGTGAGTGGATGCCATTAGAACGAGTCCAAACAGCTGATAAAAAAAATCACAATAATAGTCCACACAACTCCAGTCCATCATTGAACATCTTCCAAAAAGCTGTGTGTTTCTAGGAAACAAATTCATCAAGACATTTTTAACTTTAAACCAAGGCCATAATCCATAAAAATGCTTCCTCCAGTGAAAAGGTAATCTTGTCTGAATCAGGAGAGAAATCTACACAGATCAATCACCATTTAGAAGCCCAAACAATCCAAAACAGTTCTAAACAATATGTGGATGGATTTTGATGTGCGGGGACAACAGGGGATGGACTTTTCAAGGGAGGAAGCGTTATTATTGATTATGGTCCTGTATTTCAGCAGGAAGATGTTAATTGATGGACTGGAGTTACGTGGATTACGTATGGTTTATTTTTGCTTTGCTGTTTGACTCTCATTCTAATGTCACGCATTCACTAAAGGGGATCTACTGGTCAGTTACATCAGTGATGTAACACTTTAGTTACAAGGGGAAGCTTTAAAGGGCAATTGTGGCCTAAGGGTTAGAGAATCGGACTTGTAACTCAAAGGTCACATGTTGGACAACCCTCAATTGCTCCCTGGGCGCTGCCCACTGCTCCGGCTGGGTGTTCATGGTGTATGTGTGTGTGTGTGTGTGTGTATTACCTACTCACTGCTTTGTCTGTGCACTTGGATAGGTTAAATGCAGAGCACCAATTCCGAGTATGGATTACCATACTTGACTTTCACTTCCTTTCACTTTTTTCTAGGGATGCACCGAAATGAAAATTCTTGGCCGAAACCGAAAACCGAAAAAGAGAAAACCAAGGCCGAAAACCGAAACCGAAACACCGAAAGAAATTATGCCAATTATTAGTACCATTGCATTTATTGCTATGACCGTGTACTAACTTTACTAAAATTAAGACATTGCAATTGCATAAATTAATATTAAAGTTTCAAAGATAATTACAATTACATAACTTATTTAAAATTACTAAATATTTAAAAATACATAATTACAAATGATGCAAATATTTATTAAGCACATTGCAACAATGCACAGTATAAAATAAAATTCAAACTAAAAATGTATCCCACTCATGTGTATATTTAATAATAATGTACAGGCCTACTGGCCTGCAGAAAGGTTTTAAAATGAACAGTTCTCTCATAAAAACAAAGTGCATTTAGGTGAAGTGCATTTGAAATTTTTCTATGTAGGACTAGAAAATGCATTACTTCTCCAGTTGGTAAGACTGTTATCACTTCTGGGGATGGGGACTTCAGACAGATAACCATCTAGCTTTTGAGCAGTTGAGCTTGTCATCTGCCTGACATTTGAGAAATATTTGAGAGAGTGTATTTAAATAGGGCCAGGGCATAAATAAACATTTTTATCAAATTAAAGCAGAAATCTAGCAGAAAATCTAGCATAAATATGGCTACAATCTGATATTATGTATGTGTGTGTATATATATATAGTAGCCTAAAGAACAAAATAGCCAACGTATTATTATTATTTGAGGCACTTTCTTGCAGAATTCCACTGAACATATCAGACAACGATGGTGCATGCCACTCATCTGGTGCAGAGACCAGTCTTTTTTTTCTGTGCTCTGATCTGTCTCCTGCGCTTGGCGCTTCTCCGTCTCCACGCGGGTTCTCCGCATCCAGCGCGGCCTGGATCATTTCTCGTGCGCGCTCCCTTATTTCCGCATCCAAGTAATGGTCTTTATAACGCGGATCAAGCACATTCGCGATGAAGTGCAGAGGATCCGACAAGATCTCAGTGAGACGTGTGCTAACAGACTCTATAAGACTGTACTTTTCTTAGTTTTCACTTCGTGGTCCGTCTTAATCTCTTTGTTAGGAGACGCTTTAGTGCTGCGAATAAAGGAATACGAAGAGAGAGAATGTTCTCACTGGTGTTAAGTGAATGTCGCGTGGAGCTCGTGGTCTGCGCTATGCAGGTGCACTTGCAGGTCGCGTTTTCTGTTTGCGTCATCACAACATTTCGGCCGTGTTGTTTCGGTGATAAAAGTCTATCGGCCGAAAACCGAAAAGGCCATTTTCGGCCGAAAATTTTCGGTGGCCGAAATTTCGGTGCATCCCTACTTTTTTCACTTTAATTGTAGTTGACTGTAATAACCCTGAGCTGGTGTTGCTATAGTAACACACTCATGTTGTCAGGGACACGGGGCTGGAGTTGTTCCGAACGCACATTGTGAGCGACGGTGCCGTTCAAAGACGGACAGTGGAGGGAATCCTGGAGCAGATTGAGCGTGAGCGTAACGGAGAGACGGTGGACCGCAGTCTGCTGAGGAGCTTACTGGGCATGCTCTCAGACCTGCAGGTGATTGCATAGAAACACTGATGATGTCAGCTTCCTGTCAGGTTCTGGAAGTGTCTTTTAATAATGTGTGTTGGTGTGTGTTGTCAGGTGTATAAAGACTCATTCGAGCAGAGGTTTTTATCAGAGACGAACCGTCTGTACGCAGCTGAGGGTCAGAGGCTCATGCAGGAGAGAGATGTGAGAGCATTTCTACTTCATTCACATATTGGCGCTCTCCACGTGTGTGTTTTCACTTGTGATCATGTTCTTCATGTAGGTTCCTGAGTACCTTCATCATGTGGCGCGGCGTCTAGAGGAAGAGAATGACCGTGTCATCAGTTATTTAGATCAGAGCACACAGTAAGTCTCTCTTGTACCTGGATCTGATGTTCCTCACTCATGATCCTATTGATCAGTCTCAGATCTGTCCACCTTTATGCCTTTGATAATCTTTATTCCTTCTGTGAAACGCAAGTTGAAGTTTGAAAATCTGTCATTGACTTAAAGGAGACTTTCCCATTCTGGGATTTGTGTGTTGATAAAAATAAATAAATAATAATAGTCAATTAAAACATAAAAATGTGAAGTCATTTTTTTATAAAAGCAGTGAATTAAAACGCTAAAATCAAATAATTATAAAAAAAAAAAATAATAATAATAATACAAAAAGAAAAAATATATATATATAATATATATATATATATATATATATATATATATATATATATATATATATATATATATATATATATATTAGGGCCGGGACTCGATTAAAAAAATTAATCTAATTAATTAGAGGCTTTGTAATTAATTAATCGAAATTAATCGCATTTTAATCGCATATAAATATTTGACCTGAGAACAGTGAGAAGTAGTTTTTTTTCACATGGATTTATAGTATACCATTGAATAATGACTGAATACATAAGCTTAAGCAACAAAATATTGTTTATTTTTGTTCAACCATGTCTAGCAGACCAGTGCAATTTTTGCCATGAAGTGTAGCAATAGCATATTTAGAAACAATTTAGAAATAGTACATTTCAGAAATTCAGGAAGCTTATATGTGCTGGAACCTTCTGTAAAGTTAAGTAAAACACAATACTGTCAGTTACATTCAGAACATTGGAAACACTGACTATTAGAAAACATCTCTCTGTTGCTTCAGAGGCCATAACATACTAAGTCCAACTCTCAACAACCTTGGCCAAAACAATAAAGAGTTCAACATAAACTGTTGCACCAACAAAATAATACATAGTTCAACATAAAGTGTAAAGTCCACGCTAGCTGCTCTATGTTTTGCATTGAGGTGATACTTGAGGCTCGTCGATGTGCTGCAGTGATATGCGAACGCTAGTTGGTGCTCCAGTATAATCGGTCCGCCGAAACTCATCCAGTGAGAAACGTTCCGCGGTGCAAAAAGAAGTTATTAAAAATGCGGGAATTTTTTTTCTGTAATTAATTAATCTTAGTTAACGCGTTATTTTTTGTGTAATTAATTAATCTCAATTAACGCGTTAAAGTCCTAATATATATATATATATATATATATATATATATATATATATATATATATATATATATATATATATATATATATATATATATAAAAAGGCTTTTTTTTAAATGAATTAAATGATTAAAATGTTAAATAAATCATTTTAAAATAAAATTTGTCTTTAAAGGTGCCATAGAATGCAAAATCGCTTTTATAAGGTGTTTTGAGCAGAGTTGTGTAGCTGCAGTGTGTGAAAACAACCAGCCTATAATGGTAAAAATCAACCCACTCATTGTTTTATAATCCAAATAAATCATAAACAGTCTCTCCACACAAGCAGTTTGAGAATTCTCACTACTATGACGTCATACATACAGACGGTTGGTCTGGGAACGCCGCCGGGAATGCGTCACGTGATGTGAATTTAGCCAGTGGGGGAAAACATTGCCTTGTCGCCAATTGAAATACACTGGACAATCATGCAGAAGAGTTGTCATTTTCTCTACCTCCAATAAACTAACAAATTATGAATTGAAGTTCTACATCGTTCCTAATAAACATAAAGAGCCGGAAAGGATGACAAAATGGCTACAAGCAATAAGTTGTGAGGATGATCAAGGTAAGTTGTGGAAATCCCAAGACTAAGCATGTGTATGTGTGCAGTTAGCTTATCATCACAGTAGACTACGTTAACATTGTGTTCATTATAACGTTATCAAAACTGTGTAAGGTTGTTTCAGAAAGTGGCATGCATATATAATTAGCCTTATCATTCTACCTGAAGCAAAACTATGTAACGTTAGTGTCGAACATAAACTCTGCTAAGAGGTGTAACGTTAGTCTACGTGATACCACTAGAAAAGGCCAAGGATTTCCTTATACCCACTTAAAAAAGCGTGAGGATATGTTACAACTTAGTTTTGTGTCAGAACTTTTACACTTTCATTCATTAATTCACCCCGTCTGTGTTTGCGAAGCGACACGGATAGAATCGCGGAATCCAGTCAAAAATGCAACTGGCTACATAAAGCAGAATGTCACGAAATTTGGCTATTTTTGAATGAATACATCTACAGAAATGTAGAATGAATCAAATATCGAAAATGAATCAAATATCGATATGGACTAGTGTATATGAATATTAAAGTTAAAAGAGACTACAGCTGTGCTACGTGTCTCTGGGAATGAGCACTCAATATGTGCATTTTTGTCATTCAAATTCACACGATGTTCGCTGTGTTTTCCCCCCATGCGACTCCGCCCTCACCACGCCCCCAACTATGACTAGATGCCGAATGTGTGTATACTCTGGGAATGTCCGCCCATTTGCGAGGCTTATACAGATTAGCATATACAGAGCCCTGAGTGAGAAGCAGCGGTCCGCCCTTACTGTTATCTTGCTGTAGCTGCTGGAAATACAGTGTCAGTGCCAAAGAGCTAAATGTGTTGTGTGTTGGAATGCACCAACAATCATAGGTGTCTCCTTAGACTGCTGTGGACACAAGTGGTTAGCTTTCATTTTTGAAGGATCTATCCCGGGAAAAAAGGAAAAGGGCCTATACGTTTGTGCTAACATTTTACGACGTACTGCCTCACAAACGAGGATCAGTTCAGTGCTGGAGTTGTGCAAACATTGCACATTACACACATAAACTGATTGATCTATAAATCCATCTCTATTATTTCATGTGAATTATTATACATCCGTCTGTCTGTCTGTCCATAATTTTCAATCTCTGTTGTTGTGCTGTTTGTTAGTGCTGCTGTTTCCTGCAGGAAATGAACATCTGTTCTATAATTTTTCCTCTAACACCTGACTGTGTCTGACAGGAAGCCACTCATTGCCACAGTGGAGAAGCAGCTTTTGGGCGAACACATGAATGCCATTCTACAGAAAGGTCTGGATTATGAGTACAAATCAGAGACTCAAGAAAAATCATAAAACACGCACAAAGCTGATGTTTGTATGTATATGCGAACTGCTTCTCCTCAGGTCTGTGGATGCTACTTGATGAGAACCGTGTTTGTGAGCTGACGCTGCTCTATGAGCTCTTAAGTAAAGTCAAAGGAGGGCTGATGACACTGCTGCAGGCCTGGAGAGACTACATTAAGGTACACGCACATCAAACCTCAGGGTTATTATTGTTTACTATAACTAAAACCATAAAGCAAACAATCTCATTGCTTGATAGCAAATTAACGTTAACTGAAATAATATGAAAGCATTTTATTTTAGCTAGATGTCAATCCAATATTTCTCGTTCTTTTTTAGTAACGTACTAAAACAGCTAAAATAAAAATTTTAATAAAAATAATAAAAGCATTTTCAAAAACCTAATAAAAATTGAAAAAAAAAATGAATCCAAATTGATTAACATTTAAATGAAAAAACAAAACCATGCAAAATATTATTAAACCTGGCAATAGTAACTTAGCTATACTAAAATAACACTACATCTGGCAGAGTTTTGGAGGAGAGATCGTGAGTTCTCCAGAGAAGGATAAAGAGTTGGTTCAGGAGCTTCTGGACTTCAAGGACAAGATGGACCACGTGACCCAGCGCTGCTTCCAGAGGAACGAAACTTTCATCAATGCCATGAAGGAAGCCTTCGAGAGCTTTATCAACAAGAGACCCAACAAACCTGCTGAGCTCATTGGTGAGTGACAACACCACACCAGACTATCACTTTAATTCTGCTCACCAAGGCTTCATTTATTTGATCAAAAATACAGTGAAAGCAGTAATATTGTGATATATTATTACAAATTAAAAATTGTTTTCTAGGTGAATATATTGTAAAATGTAACTTATCCCTGTGTTCAAAGCTGGATTTTCAGCATCATTACTCTAGTTTTCATTATGCCTCAGAAATCATTCTAATATGCTGATTTGCTGCTCAAGAAACATTTCTGATTATATTTATATATATATATTTGTATTTATATATGTGTGTGTGTGTGTGTCTATGTCTGTATATGTATGTATATACACAGATCAGGCATAACATTATGACCACTAACAGTTGAAGTGAATAACACTGATTATCTCTTCATCATGGCACCTGTTAGTGGGTGGGATGTAGGCAGCAAGTGAACATTTTGTCTTCCAAGTTGATGTGTTGAAAGCAGGAAAAATGTGCAAGCAGAAGAATCTGTGCTAGTTTGAGAAGGGTCAAATTGTGATGGTCAGACTGGTTTAGAGCATCTCCAAAACTGCAACTCTTGTGGGGTGTTACCGGTCTGCAGTGGTCAGTATCTATCAACAGTGGTCCAAGGAAAGAACAGTGGTGAACTGGCAACAGGGTCAAGGCTCACTGATGCACATGGGGAGCGAAGGCTGGTCTGTGTGGTCCAGTCCAACAGACAAGCTACAGTAGCTCAGATTTCTCAAGAAGTCAATGCTGGTTCTGATGGAAGGGTGCCAGAATGTGCAGTGCATCGCAATTTGTTGCAAATGGGGCTGCATAGACTCAGATAAGTCTGGGTGCCCATGCTGACCCCAGTCCACAGACGAAAGTGCCAAAAGTGGGCTTGTGGGCATCAGAACTGGACCACAGAACAATGGAAAAATCTGGACTGGTCTGATAAATCATGTTTTCTTTGATATCATGTGGATGGCAGGGTACGTGTGCTTCCCTTACCTGGGGAACACATGGCACCAGGATGAACTATGGGTAGAAAGCAAGATGGCGGATGCAATGTGAAGCTTTGGGCAATGTTCTGCTGGGAGACCTTGGGTCCTGCCATCCATGTGGATTTTACTTTGACACATACCACCTAACAAACCATTGTTGGAGACCATGTACACCCTTTCATGGAAATGGTATTCCCTGTTGGCCTCTTTCAGGATAGTGTGCCTTGCCACAAAGCAAAAATAGGTCAGGAACGGTTTCAGGAGCACAACCATGAGTTTGAAGTGTTGACTTGGCCGCCAAACTCCCCACATCTCAATCCAATCAAGCATCTGTGGTAGTTATTTCAAACACTCGACTAAAGATATGAAGTGAGTTTGGAGTAAAAACGTTATTAAATGTGGTATTTTGATGTGCTCTCAGATGGAGCAGCTTTTACTATACAGAGACGTTTTTCACTGAGAAGATATGCAAACAGCAGTCATTATCGCAGATGATTTAAACAATTTCAAAATCCTACTATTATATCATCTGTGATTTATGAACGCAATTTTGTATAGCTTGTCAGAGAACTACAGTTCTGTGTAGTAAATGCTGCTCCAACAGAAGGCAGGTGATGGAGATTTACTACTGATCACAGAACTTCTTTACTGACAAAATGTGCATGACAGTCGCGATTAATAGCATTCAGTTAATCGTGCAACCCTGATCTGTGGGATATACTAAACAAACAAGCCCGATCCATAGAGGCCTCCCCTTGCAACTTTTAGGACTTAAAGGATCTTCTGCTTACATCTTGGTGCCAGATACCACAGCACACCTTCAGGGGTCTGGTGGAGTCCATACTAGACAGGTCAGGGCTGTTTTGGCAGCAAAAGGGGGACCAACACATTATTAGGAAGATGGTCTTAATGTTATGCCTGATCGGTGTGTGTGTGTATTTCATACAGTTTATGTTTCAGGATTATTTGATGATCTTACTGTGTCTCCTCAGCTAAGTATGTGGATTCTAAACTGCGCGCTGGAAATAAGGAGGCCACAGAGGAGGAGCTGGAGAGGATTCTGGACAAGATCATGATCATCTTCCGATTCATCCATGGTAATCTGGAGCTCCAGCCTCAGTTTAAATGAAAGTTACACACAAATGAAGCTGAACTGTGCCGTGTGTGTTTGCTGCAGGAAAAGACGTTTTTGAGGCTTTTTATAAGAAGGATCTGGCCAAGCGTCTGCTGGTGGGCAAGAGCGCCTCGGTTGATGCTGAGAAGTCAATGCTGTCTAAACTCAAACATGGTTTGTGCTCAATCTGACTTCTCATTGATCGTCAGACGGTTGCTGTGGAAACTCCACTGATCAGTTTCTTGGCAGTGAAGTCACATGGTCGTGTGAACAGGAAGTGACCACGCAGCTGTGGTTGAGTTGCTGTTTTGCCTAGATTTCAGTGTAATCAGACACATCCAGTAAAAACCCTAGTTAGTTTCATTGTGACTAGTGAAACTGGTGAACTACTGAAAAATGCAGTTTGTCATTTTTGTTGAATTGTACAGTTTTCTGAATGTTCACCCATCAGACTACAGTACTAAACAGTTAAACTAACTAAACCTAAAAAAAAATCAGTAACTTAAATAAAGGTGTAATAAAATATAAACAAGTTAAATTTTATGAACTTTTTAAATGTAACTGCTAAAACTGATAAATAAATAACTTTTTGCTAACGTTCCAGTTTAGTTATAAAATGTTATTCCAGAATGTGCAAAATATCAAGTTTTCAAAGTGTTTAAAAAGTATTTTTTCAGTGTAAGTGGTATTAGCGATATTTTGTCTGTGAAGTAACGTGTGTGTGTGTGTGTGTGTGTTGTAGAGTGTGGAGCAGCGTTCACCAGTAAACTAGAGGGCATGTTCAAAGACATGGAACTCTCCAAAGACATCATGATCCAGTTCAAACAGGTGTGTTTGCGCTTACATACTCCTTAACACACAAGGTGCGTCCTGAATGACATACTATGCACTGTGCACTTATACGCTATGTACTTATGTGCTAGGCTATGTACTCAACTATGACATTTAAAGAGCAGTTTTTCTTCTTTGATTTTTCAGTGTGAACACTCTACTCACACTATTTATACTACAAAAAATCAAAGAATAGTACATATGTGAATTGGGATGCACCTACACGCTTCATTTTTATTAGCATTTTATTTTAACTTTGTTTTACATTCCTTTACAAAGTTTCATTATATATATATATATATATATATATATATATATATATATATATATATATATATATATATATATTTTTTTTTATTATTAACTAGTTGCTTATTATCATGCATATTACTAGCATATTAGCTGTTTATTATCATTTATAAAGAACATGCTTTATTCTGCATGTCCATATTTTAGTTCCCTTAATCCTACCCATAGCTAAAGTTAAGAACTACCTTTCTAACTATTAATAAGCAGTAAATTAGGAGTTTGTTCAGAAAAAAGACTTATTTAATAGTGAATATGTGTTCCCTGTTCTAGAGTGTTACCTATTTCAGTGGTTCTCAATTCCAGTTCTCGCGACCCCCTGCTCTGCGCATTTTGCATGTATCTCTGATCACTTTATACGTGGTTCTATTTGACTGTAAGTGTCCCTGTGAAATGGACTTCACAGGATATTCTGCCATGATTCCAGTCCAAAAGGGAGTTTATATGTTCCATTCAAAGGGCATTAAATAGTGCAAGACATGAATTTAAATTGTATTTAGTGAAAAATTTAATACAATTTATCCAACAAAAACATTGGATCAAAGCAGGCCAGATGGGGCTAGAGGAGTGGTTATGAATAAAGGCGGAGTTTCTCCGTGTCTGGAGAGCGTCAGCACCGCTGACTTTTTTAAATAAGTCGATCTCAAAACTTACTTTCAGTCAGCAGCAAGTGTTTGAAATAACTTGATCCAATGTGGATTAAAATCACCATACAAGGGAGAAATATTTATAAGCGATGCAAAAGACTATGCGCGCTATAGCCATTAACGTTACCATAGTAAACATGGTAAATGCGACCACTTGAAGATATCAGACATCAGCTTCTTATTCACTATCACAATCATGTATTTATTTAGTACCAGATTTTATCTGTCATAAGTCTCGTCTGAAATATTGAAATGATTGTTCTTGTGACAACAAATAAACAGAAACAGACTTGACTGAATATGCAGGCTATGTTCGTAACACTTTATTTCTGTGTGACTAATTTTCAACCCAGATAAATTAATTCATTATGATTAATGTATTATAGTAAAACATTGATGCTTTTGGATTTAAATATTTATTATATTAAATATTTAAACGCTTTTCTCATGTTAGTTTTGTGACTGTGCTAGTTCATGTGACTTCTTTCTTATTAGTTTTCTGATAACTTCTCTTTGTTGGTTAGATGATGGGGCTGCATGTCGTTGTTCCTGAGAGGTGTGTAAAAGGCAGGTTTTTGTGAAGCGCACAAGAGCTTCTGGCCCGACGGTGGAAATGCAGTGCATTTTGGCCTCGGTGCTACAGGTCTGAGGCTATTAGCCCCGTCTGGCCCGGTTAACCCTTGTGTGCTCCTCATTTGGGAGTCAAACTCATGGTCTTAGTGCTCAAAAGTGACCGGACACCTGAAATGTAACTTTTCTTTTCTGCAGTAAAATCAATCTAATGTATTTTTGTTCAATAATATTTTTTCTTTTTTCTTTTATAGACTAGGCCAGTGGTTTTCAACCTGTGGTCCGCGGGTATTGCAGGTGGGCCGCCAATTATTTTCTGTTCATTTCCAGTCCATTCTAGGGCTGTGCGATTAAAAGAAAACGTCCTAAAATCACGATTTGAGCGTGCGCATATGCCTAACTCCAGGTTCACACACTGTCTGTGATGCGCCTTTTTTCTGAGCCAATGTTGACGGATCAGAGCGTTCTCACTGCGGTAAAAGGCTAGAAATAAAAACGTGCGAAAATAATTCCTGTCTAACACATGAGCATAGAGTGAATTTGTTAGTGAACAGGATGCAGTTTAAGTGAGAGGAGACACGTTTTAAGTGTGCACACTCTCTCCTCGCAAAGCAGCGTGTATCTGAGCAAGCACGACCGGTTTTGTGACAGAGCAAAGGAAATCTGCTGCGAACAGAGAGATTCGCATTCGCGTTATATTTATGCGCTCTCACTGCTGACCGCATACACATACTGTATACACTCTGCAAACACCTGAGGCACCGCTACAATTAATGAGCTCTATGAACAATGCATGGCAAAAAAGAAAAAAAAGTCCCTGTATACAGGATTTTTTTTTTTTTTTTTTTTTTTTGCCACAAGTCTATACATTTTTTTACATCTTCACTATAGTGATAATTTTGACTTATGTCTGTTCTAGAGATGTTACAACTTTTTGATAAAGCTCTGATTGGTTTTCTTTTGGAAATATGTTTCAAATTAATCCTGAATGCATTTATGACTGTAAAAGCACAATTGCAAAATTGATCAAAAAAATCGCGATAGTTTTTTTTTTTTTTTTGTCCATATCGCACAGCCCTAGTTTATTCAATAAATATAGTTTAAAATCTAGCTTCTGAGTACTAAGTTATTAACCCAACAATAGCGGGGTCAGTTAATTTTTTTGAAGTGGGCCGCGCAAACATATGTGTTTGGTTGTGTGGGCCGCGAGTTGAAAAAGGTTGGGAACCACTGGACTAGGCCTTTAAAATATATATTTTTTGAGGCAGATTAGCATCTTCTGGTGAGAGCAAAGAAAGAAAAATATGTAATTTCATGGTGTAACCACTAGATGCCTGTATAGGAATTTATACTTATATATTTATTCCCTAGTTGTTGTTTTTTTCATAATTGTTTACTTTTATTAGGTTATGGATTGAAATGTATATTAAGGCATTCTCAAAGACTACTTTTTGTCAAGGTTTATATATTTTTTTATGTTTTAAAAGTTGATTTGAAACGTCATATATTATTACTACAGTCAAACCTGAATACAGAAATCATTTTGTTATACAAAACATTAAAATCTATAAAAAATTAACAAAAATGAACAAGAATGCCTTATCAGAGCTAAATCCTTCTGTGCCTGATCTGATATTAACCTCTTTTCAGTTTTCTGACTTATTTTGGCTATATGGTTATAGAGACAACGATTAATTTGAGTGTTTATAGTTGTGTGTGTGTGTCTGTGATTGAGTGTGTGTGAGTGGATGTGTCTGTTTTGCACTCTTGATATTTTAGAGTGTTACCCCTTCCTTGCTGTCCACTTTTTTACAAAATTGTAGTTGATTTATTGATTTTATTTTACATAGTTCCTGTTACAGGCACACCAGTTCATAGGGGGAGCTTTTCACATCATGCCCTCAATTATTTGGTGTTTTCACATACCAAGTGCCATAAAAGTCACCAAGTCACGATTTTTAAATATTCAAAATGTAAAGCTATTTGTTCAAAAGTGACCGAAGACTGCACAAGGAGCACTGGCCGGCATTAGCCCAACAGGGAGGGTAAAGAGAGGTGTGAACAATCACAGTCATTCATGGAGTTGTACAAAAGTCACTTTGCATTTCCTCTAGCTGTGTGCTTAGGGTCATTGTCCTATTTGAAGGTGAACCTTCTGCCTAGTCTGAAGTTCTGAATGCTCTGGACTAGGTTTTCATTTAGGCTATGTTTTTATTTTTCTTTGTTGAGCTTTCTTTTTACTCTGAGTCCCTCAGTCCCTGCTGCTGAAAAACACAGCATGTGCCTGGTTTCCTCAATACATATTGCTAGGAACTGAAGTTCGTCAGAAAAGAGAATCTTGTTCTTAAGAACAAGGTCCCTAGGTGTTTTTTTTTTTTTCAGTGATGTTTATCCTTGTGTAACTTTCTCTCATCTCCATATATGATCATGAAGCGCAGATAGAGTGGCCATCAGCTTCTTGGTCACCAGTGTAACAAAAGGCCCTTCTCCATCGATTGCTCTATTTGGCCAGGAAGCCAGCTCTAGGAAGAGTCCCTGTTATTTAAATCTTATTCCATTAAGAATAATGAAGGCTACATGCTTTTGTGAACCTTCAATGAAGCAGATTTTTTTCTTAACTCTTAACACAATCCTGTTTTTGAGCTCTACATGCAGTTCTTGAACCTCAGGGCTTGATTTTTGCACTGAAAGACATCTTAATGAATGTAACATCTACACGCAATAATGGAATGCTCCTAAGCTAAATTTCAATGTTCCAGACTTTTTTACCTTTTTATTTCTAATAAATGTGCAAAGTTTACAAAAATTTTTATTATATATATATATATATATATATATATATATATATATTTATATATATATTTTTTTTTTTTTTTTTCTTTTTTTTTTTTCTTTTTTTTATATATACATTTTTCATTTCAGTTGATGTGAAAAAAGTTATTTAATATAAGTCAGCATTCCTTAGATAGATAGATAGATAGATAGATAGATAGATACAGCAGTAGATAAATAGTAGTAACATTTTAACTAAGCATATCAGAACTTCCTGTGAGGTGTTGCAACTGTCAGGTTCAGTTTGAGCTCCTCACACGTGGTTTGATGTGTTCTCATGAGGTGTTAAGTGTGTTTTATTTGTGTGTCATTTGAGAGTCCTAATGCAGTTTGTGTGTTTGTGTGTGCAGTACATGCAGAACCAGAGTGATCCCAGCAACATCGAGCTGACCGTCAACATCCTGACAATGGGCTACTGGCCCTCATACACACCGATGAATGTCCATCTGCCTGCAGAGGTGTGTGTGTGTGTGTGGGTGGGGTGGATGTGTTTGTGATTGTGGATAATGCGGTGGACACACAACACCCTGTCTGATAGATGTGTGTGTGTGTATGTGTGTGAGAGTTTATGTGTGTTTGTGGCTAATGCAGCGGACACACAACACCCTGTCTGATGAGTGTGTGTGTGTGTTTCAGATGGTGAAACTTCAGGAAGTGTTTAAGCTATTCTATCTGGGGAAGCACAGCGGGCGTAAACTACAGTGGCAGCCCACACTGGGCCATGCAGTCCTGAGAACTGAGTTTAAAGAGGTGAATGCAGCCCATACACACACACTCAGTACAATAAAACCATCATATAGAGCCAATATAGTGACGCCTGAACACTGACAGACGAGACACAGCAGAAGTTCTGCATTCACCGAAGAACTTATGAAAAAAAGGCTAAATTATTAGATGAAAAGTCATAATTGATAAAAAAAAAACTAGTCCGTAATGAATAGAAAGTTCAAAATAACCCCATTTATTAAAATTACAAAGCTTTTATAAAATTATAAATGCCTTTACTGTAACTTTTGATCAGTTTATTGCATCACTGATAAATAAAAGTTTTTTTCTTACCCCAAATAATTAACATTTTGAATAGCTGAATATTTCAATTATTTAATAGTATATCAGTTTTGAGCAGCAAATCAAAATATTAGAATGATTTCTGAAGGATCATATGACACTGAAGACAGGAATAATGATGCTGAAAAATCAGCTTTGATCACAGATAAAGATTACATTTTACATGGATAACAACTATATTCAATTTGAATTATATTTCATAATATTTACTGTATTTGTGATTTAAAGAAAAGCAGCCTTGAACGAGCATTGAGTGATACTGACTGTGTGTCTCTCCAGGGTAAGAAGGAGCTGCAGGTGTCTTTGTTTCAGACTCTCGTCCTGCTAATGTTTAATGAGTCTGACGAGTGTTCAGTGGAGGATATCCGTACGGCCACAGGCATCGGTACGTTCCCCTGCTCTGATATGTATGTATGTGTGTGTCAGCGGTCAGTAACACTTGTTTTTGTGTCTGTAAGCGTGATTCAGCAGCCAATAACACGTGTGTGTGTGTGTGTGTGTGTGTGTGTGTGTTTCATTGATTGTTAACACTCCTGTTATGTGTGTTTTAGTGGTCAGTAGCGCTTGTGTGTGTGTCAGCGGTCAGTAACATTTGTGTGGTGTGCATTAGCGATCAGTAACTCTTGTGTTGTATGTGTATTGTCTTAGTGTTCAGTAACACTTGTTTGTGTGTGTCAGCCGTCAGTACCGTTTGTGTGATGTGTGCATTAATAGTCAGTAACGTGTGTGTGTGTGTGTGTGTCTGTCAGAGGATGGTGAGCTCAAGCGCACACTTCAGTCTCTGGCCTGTGGGAAAGCACGAGTGCTCAATAAAATTCCACGTGGGAAAGACGTGGAGGATGCCGACCGCTTCCACTTCAACAGCGACTTCACACACAAACTCTTCCGCATTAAAATCAACCAGATCCAGATGAAGGAGACGGTGAGTGTGTGACTGTGTTGCATCTGTCCAGCTTATTCTTTTGTAATTATGCTGGTAATGGCTGATGAATATGCAGATGAGCTGATGGTCATGTGATGGTCATGTGATTATCAGGTGGAGGAGCAGGTGAGCACAACCGAGCGCGTGTTTCAGGATCGTCAGTATCAGATCGATGCAGCGGTGGTGAGGATCATGAAGATGAGGAAGACTCTGAGCCACAACCTGCTGGTTTCTGAACTTTACAACCAGCTCAAGTTCCCCGTCAAGGTGACACATGTGACGCACATTCATCTGTTTACTCATCAACATCTACACTAATCAAACAGTCACTTGTATTTCTATAGCGCTTTATACAATACAGACAGATTCATTCAACACAGCTTCACAGAAATAAACAGGCAAATAATAGTGTTAATGCTATAAAATTTATAAATTATAAAAAATTATTCAGTTTCAGCATTAATGCAGCTCTACTGAAAACAGTAGCGTCATTATTCATATCATGAATAATGTTCTATAAATATCGGCCCTGCAGGCCTGGAAACTCAGAAATTATTAAACTCTTGATAAATCACAGGAGTGTTTCACTTGACTTGATATATTATGATGAATACATAATTAAAGGATTTGAATGCATGAATTGTCTTCTTACGCACCTTATAATGCATTTTCAAAGCACATTTATAATACATTATAATACTTACCTAACAAACACATGACAAGCAGCTAATTTCAATTGTAACACATGAATCTGTAAATATATGTATATATAAATAATGTGCATTAGGGCTGCATATGCAAGGGTGATAAGACCCTGTTGGGGGATATTCTGCGATAACAACTGGCTGGATGTGCATTATCCCGCTTATTACACAGCTACTTGCCACCTAAGAAAATAATTAGACATGAAATATTGATTTGAGTTAAGTTATTTGAAAGCAGAGCTTCCGTGGAGAAAGCATTTGCGAGTAAGTGTCAAATTCAAACTAAATGGACTTTTATGGTGCAGTCATACCACTTATTACACAACATTTCTCTTTATAAATAATTAAGGCAATAAAATATATTGATTTACAATCTTACCACTTTGTTAGTTGTATCTTATAATCCATTACGGTATATAAATCATGTATATATTATTATTTTTATTTAAAACTGAATGGTAACATTTTATAATAAGGTTAATTAGTTAAATGTATTAGTTAACATGAACTAAGCATGAACAATAATTCTGCAGCATTTAATGATCTTAGTTAATTTCAACATTTACAAATACATTATTAAATTCGAAATTTGTATATGTAAACATTAGTTAATGCAATGTGAACTTACATATACAGTGAACAACTGTATTTTCATTAACATTAACAAAGATTAATAAATACTGTAACAAAAAAATCACTCTATTCAGGTAGTGTAAACCAATTGTAGAAGACTCCCAAAACAATTTTAGGAATCTTAAAAATTTTTTTTTAAAAAAAGCACAATAGTAAAAAAAAAAGTAAAGTCTTACCATTTCATTTTTTGTAGTCTATTAAACATTTTCTCAGCTAGTAGATATAAGTGCTCTACTAAATAGATTTTACATCATTGGTCAGATGTGTGGTCATATTTCCCATCATCCCATGTGTTGATGATTGGATCTCTCTCTGTGCAGCCGGCTGATCTGAAGAAGCGCATCGAGTCACTGATCGACCGTGATTATATGGAGCGCGACAAAGAAAACCCAAACCAGTACCACTATGTGGCATAGGAGCGGCTCTGAGGCCGTGATTCTTGACCTTTCACCCTCCTCACAAGGGCTTTTGAGCCGGACGGGACATGTGATGGCGTAAACCCCTTGTGACCCTACAACCGCTTTGCACTCTGGGATTGAGGATGATTTTAGCATGATTGTGAATGATTTTCACTTAAGATGCACTTTTCTTTGACTCTGTGTTCATTGTTTTTGAGTTTAGCGCGTATGACAAGCTTGTCTGCTATAGCATCACAAGTGTGTGTGCGTGTGTGTTTCTTCCTCCCTGATGCCAGAATCGTGTTGATGTGAGACATGTTATGAGTGACATTGACACTTTTGGCGGTTACCCACTCAGGCAATGGAAATAACACACACACAAGTGTAAGAGTGTGTGTGTGTGTAAGAGAGAGATCTGTCACTCATCACCTGTATTCTGTCAGATATACAGTTTTGTAGAACAGAAGATTCTATTCTTTGTAATTGGGCAAAGATATGAAAGAATAAATCATATTTAAGATATTATGAGTGAACTGTATTACTTGCTATTATTTCTTATTGTGTATGATCAAACTCATGAAAGAACACCGCCAGCTCATATTTTCTGCCCAAAATCGCACATTTTGAAAATAAATTATTATAAATTATTAATAAATTATTCTGTGGTGGAAACAACCATTCATAGATTTCTGTTTCATTACAACAAAGGAACCAAGTTTTAAAGTAATTGCTATAAAACTTATGTTGCAATGTTTTCTATGTCTTAAGAGAGTCTTCAGTAACTTCATGCAAAAGATGGTTATTTATCTGTTGGGTTTAGTGGTAAAATATGAGCGTATTTCTGTTTTGTTGCTGTTCTTTATCTTCATGTTGAGGGAAGCCGTCTGTCTGGATTCCCCTCCCACAAACACAAACACTCTCAGACTAATGTGATTTCCTGCCTCATTCACAGAGTAATTCCTTAAAGAAACAAATTACAGCCCAAGAGCATGACACAGCAGAGAGAGGCACACAGAAGCAAACACATGTGCTCACTGACCTCTAACCTGTGGTTGCTCTGAAATACTTCACCAGTGCATTCAATACTGACGGTTTATCTCCAGCTTTCATCAGAGCTTCCGTCTTGATCAGTTGCATGTATTGTAGGACGGTGTTGTGACTCACTCTGACTCATGGTGAGATCTAGTAGAGGAGTTGAGTTGAGTTTGAGATGAGAAAGTGTGCCTGTAGTTTCTTGGAGAATGGCCAGTGCTCATCTGAGGTAAGAGGAGGTCAAACTACGGCTTTCTCTTGTCCCAGATGCTTCCTTAAATGCATGTACATTCATGCATTTGGCAGATGCTTTCATTTAAAGGGACTTACAATGGATTATAGATATATATTTTACTAGTTCATGCATTCCCTGAGAATCAAACCCATTACTTTGGTTTTGCGAGTACTAGGTTTGGCAACATACATAAAGATGTCACTTTAGAAAGTTTAGAATCATAACTATCTAATTTTACTGTTGAATGTATAAATATATAAATTATAAAATATTTAATAGACTTTTAATAAATTATATTGTATAACATAAAATTAAGTTCCACAATTTTACATTTGAATAATAAATTATAAAATAATATTTGAATATAATTTCTTAATTTTTTATTAACAGCAAGCAATCAGCTGTACACTATTTTATATTAATTAAATATGAACTTATAAATTAATCAATTTAATGTATGTTGCTTGCTGTTAATTACAATAAACATGACATTAATATTATAACTTATAATATTATTTTTAATGTCTTGTGAAATTATGCATCTGGATGTAGTTATGATTTAAACTGTCTAATGTGACCTCTCTATCCCTGTAGCTTTAACAGCGTTGTTAACAAATAACGCTTGTACTAAAATTTATTTTCTGTTTAACAGTTTATATTGGCAATAAACACAGTTATAGTGAATGCAATCATGTCAGCGTTATAAAGTGACACGCAGTTCTCCCTCACGTGACTGGTGTGGGCGGGGCAAAAACGCTCACATCACATGACTGGAACATTCTAACTCATGATGACACAGTGAATCTGCAGCCAGACACTGAACGAACGTCGTAACTCCATTTATAACCTACTGACAATCGTATAAACGCACATATAAGCGCGGATCGTCTTCTGTACTCAGGCTTTAGTACGTAGTGTTCAGCGCTCGGAGTTTAACGCTTCTTCTGACAGACGTCAGTACAGACTGAGGCATGATGGTCAAACGGTGTTACGCTGCAGGTGTCTGCTGGACTCTTCTGATGGGTAAGTCATTGTAACCGTTATAACTCAGTCAAAGTTATCATTACACATCATCAGGAACGAACTGGCCATGTTCCCGGTGGCCCGGCGGCTGATTTGGCCCGCTGCCCGTGTATATATATATATATATATATATATATATATATATATATATATATATATATATATATATAATATATATATATATATATATATATAATATATATATATTATATATATATATATATATATATATATATATATATATATATATATATATATTAGTTAACGTTATTATTATTATTATTGTTTTTAATATTATTATTATTCATTTATATTTATGCCTTTTTAATGTACCAAAGTGATCAGTGATTATTAACGAGAGCCAATAATGATTTTGTCTGAGCTTTGAATAAAATATAGAAATTAAAGAATTCAAATTTTCTAATTTTATTTGTAGTTATAAGCCCCACACCATCGCGACTAATTATTAACTCAGATTGAGACGAGGATCTTTTGGTTACTTTCTCGCTTTAGCAAGTTAACAAATATCCGTTTTATATATATATATATATATATATATATATATATATATATATATATATATATATATGTATATGTATATGTATATATAAACCCGGTAAAAATGTGGTGGACTGAGTCATCTCTGGCTGGATTGGTCAGAAGATTTGAAGCGGTGGTCTTGAGTGTGGCGTGTGATGCAGGATTCAGTTTAAGCATGTCACGTTACGAAAGCCTCAAGATTCACCCTCGGCTTGTGGCAGCTGAAGTGGATCTTCTGAAATGTGCGATCGCATCGCCTAAAACTCTTGAGAAACTTCAAGATGAAGTATGCTACGGAAGAACAAATCTCGAAACTTTTCCCGACTTCTGCAGTCTGCACTCACACTGCCCTCTGGTTCGGCTTCATCGGAGAATCTGGCTCCGATCTTCAGTGGCACAGGACAGATTCTCAGATCTTTCTTTACTGCACATAGAGAACTATTTGAAAAGAAAATCAGAAGAAGAGATAGTGAAAGATAGACAATTCGGGAAAAGAAGTGGCTTTTCTGCATTCGGTATGGTTTTCTGTTGTTGTTGTTATGTATTTTTAATGTCGAATACATGTTATATATAAATATATGAAATGTAGAACATATAAAAGAAAGTGTTCGTTGCTCGTAGCACAGTGGGTACATTTTCCCCCATAGCATAAAAGAGAAACTCTTGTGTGTAGCCTATTTAATTATTATCAGACGACGACACAATTATAAATCAGGATTTTTGTGCATATTAACATTTTGGAAGGGAGAACTGGTTCGTCTTAATTGGTCGCGTTTTAGTCACTATTTCATATTTATCCCGTTGTCTGACCACAGAAACAGTAAAATATATCAATAAAAACATTTATTAGAATTTAGCTGCATTAAAATACAGTATATGCAAACGAATGTGATAATAAATAATAAATGTACATTCTGCATGTTTAGAAGAAGTGAGCTGCCTTCTTGCGAAAATGCAAAAATTGCTCAATGCAAAGAAAGAGAAGTAATGGGAACCTAGTATTTGTATGTTGTTGTTTTTTTTTTCTTCATGTGTCTAATAGACATGAACAAGTTCTTTGAAAAACATCTATGACCTATGGAACATGTCTACTCTTCATGCTCCGTTAACTATTGTTTCACTAATAATAAACTTATTACATAAAGCATCCATATTTGTCAATGCACATGTTGATTAGATTGAAAACTTGAAGGCCTGGTTTCACAAACTGGTCTTATCTTAAGATAGGACTAGGCCTTAGTTAAATTAACTTATTTTAGCAACTTTTACAAAAATACCCTATAAGAAAATGTTGCAGGTGTGCATCTTGGCACAGAACAATGACACTGACATATTTTAAGATATGTCAGAGCAAAATATTTTCAGCTAAAACATATTTTAGTCTTTGACTAGCTTAAGCATTGTCTGTAAAACCATGGGGAAAAGTATTAATTTAAGGTACATTTAGAACAGATAAAAATGTGCAATTAAATTGTGATGATTCGTGAGTTAATTCATGACAATCATGCGATAAATCAAGATTATATATTTTAATTAACTGACTAAGTTAAAATAAAATAAAACACTGGTAACTCATCAGTGGACTTTCCTCCTCAATAATGGCTATATTTTTTCAAACTTTTCTCATTCTCACTAATTCAAGTTTTTATATGAATAAACCTCTCAAGGGAACTGATTTTCTTCAGAAAAGCGCTCGCATTTTCATTTTACCTAAAAAAGTATCAGTTATGCAGCTATTACCAGGGAAATCACAATGGGCCCTATCTTACACCCGGCGCAATGTGACGCAAGGCGCAATATTTTTGGCAATATTTTTTTGTTATTTAAAGAGCGCGTTGGTAGAAAATGCGCCTCTGGGCGGATCCACAGTGTGCGTTGACTTTGCTTATTACACACAGGGATGCACATCACACAAACATGCCAAATATTAAAAACAAATGTATTACAGTGTAAAATAATATTATTGTGTAGGCTACATAAATTTAAAAATGTAATGATGGATAGTCATTGCATGTATTAGAATTAGGCTACCTATTTGCAATTCAGCCTATTACTTATAATGATTAATGAAATTCTACTTCATCCCACGCCTTCTTCACCTCAGGAAGCTTTGGTAGATCCTGCTTGTCCCGTAGATTATCTGCTCGCGCGCTTTAACTTTGCACACGAGCAGATCGGTTTCTTCGCTTGAGAGGCATTCAGCTTTTCCACCAACAAATTCGCCATGGCGCGAGCGCATCTCGCTCTTAAAGGGAATGGGAGATGACACTCTGATTGGTGTATTGGACATTACGTGCGCTTTACACTTTGCGTTTAGATCGTTAAAATAGGGCCCTACATTTCTAAAAGCACCTCCTACTGGCAGAGAAAGAATGTGCATTTTCAGTAATCCACTCAGCATAAATGTCATTATCAGGATGAGTATTTTGGGTGGAGAATCCCCTCAGTGACCTCTCTTGAACTTGTGACATACTATAGTGAGAGGAGACTCAAGCTGTTATTCTACCAGTTGCAGTCCTCAATAAGTAACTTTCTCTTTTTCTTGCTAAAGGCACGTTCACACCAAGTACAATAACTATAATAAAGATAAAGATATAGTTAAAAATCTTTCTAAATCTATAAGAATAGCAGGTTACACAGCACACGACAACTGCACAGAGAAATTATATTGTTAGAATCTGCATGATTTTTCTTATTGTTATTTTATTTATTTTTTACAGCTATAAATGATAAAGCATTGAGTTTGAGCATTTAAAGTGCTCTTCATCTGTAAGTCGCTTTGGATAAAAGTGTCTGCTAAATGAATAAATGTAAATGTAAAGTGGCCCATTATAGACTGCAGCGCATTCTTAGATCAAACAGTGTTATCATCATTGGTGTAAAGGCTAATATATTAACTTTTTTTTGTTATATTTTATAGTTATTGTTCTTGTTGTGAATGTGCTTTAAGAGTGCCACCCAATCTACTGGGTCTGTGCTTAATTAATTTATAAAATTAACCATTAACACAAATGAATCAATACAAAATTGCATTAAAAAATTTATATTTATTATGTTTAACACATATTTTTCAATGTTGAGCATTCACCATTTATCTGTAATATGAATAAGATGCTAAAATTGTTAATTTAATGGTGATACTGTCATCAAATATAATGGATGAGACTGTGGTGTAACAGAGTGTTTGCATTACACCACATGACAAAAGATTTACCCTGAATGATGAAACTTCTACTTCAGCTTATATTGCAGGCATTCAACTGGCCACCTATTTCAAACAGTGTACTTGACCAGTAAAATTAATCACAATTGTTTACAACATTATTATGTATATACAATTATTTTTTAAACTTAATTTTATGTGGACACCAAAATGGTAGTCTCGCATAGCCAGACCTTCAAACTGACGGCTGAAGGTCTGGAATTCATGGCAGATTTCTGGCCAAGACCCACCCATGAGGCCATTTGACAGATATGACAAACAACCAATCACAGTTCGTTTCGTTCAGGGGCACGTTTCAGAGCATGGAAATGTCACCACAATAACAGACCAGTGAGTAAAACTCTCTTGACATATTTTAAGGATTCTGTGCTGTGGACATTAAATATTTAAATACTTTTGAGAAACCAGCATTTAGTTGATCCTGATAAGTGCTCTTCTTCACAGTTGTAAACATGACGGCTTTCTTCTTACGTGAGGGGGTTTGGCGGCACAACATCTTTGTTTCCAGGCAGAATGTTTAAACGGCAGACTGTCCTTGCAACGTTTGAACTGCACCACTTTATAGAAACAGCCACTTTGCCACAGAGGCATTGTACTGATGCTGATGGTTCAGGAAACAGTCCTCATCGTCCCTAAAATGTGCAGCACACATCTGAATACTTGGGTTGGACTGTTCTGGAACTGTGTTGAAATACAACTTAACCACTGATTTCTAGTCGTGTCCTCTTTTGGATGGCCAAACAAGTAGTTTCGCTTTCACAACGAAACACAGGGTGATTCCACGGCAGTGGCAGCAAAGTGAGAATAAAAGGTACGCCTTCTTTTTCTGCATGAACATTTGGGCGGTGTTATGCAAATCTTCCCTCATAGATACATGACATAGACATGTGGGGGCATGTTAGAATGATGCATTTTAGGGGGGTTTGATTGACTGTTAACTTTTAGAAAGAATATCTCTTTGGATCTGAGACTTTAGTTTTTACAGCTTTACAGATATATCTGCGTAACATAGTACTACTTAAAAGTTACATACACCTTGGAGTGATAAGTAAACATGCAGTGTTTTATTTATAAACTATTAAGTTTGTGTAATATTTCTTGTTAAACCTACTGTAGCTGAATAAATTAAAAGTTTACGAAAACATTTATTTGTTCTATTGTGTTTGTAATTTGCTTCTTTTTCTTATTGTTCATAATAAAAATAAAAATAGCTATATATAAGAGTGCAACAGTTGGGCTCCGGAAGTAATTTTTTTTCTATAGAGTAATTGATTTTAAAGAGCCACACAGATGGGAAATCAAAAATTACCTGTATTACAGTGTATGATGTAGCTGTCCATCTGTGTAAACAATGTGCAAATAATTAAACCAAAAAGTACACGATTTATAAAGTTATTGGCTTCTAAAGTAAGGAGTCGACTCTGAATCGCTGAAACGAGTTGTTATAGATTTCAAATCTTTTGCCCATCTCTATGTACGTCACTAGGAGCACTTTGCATAATAATCTCCGCCTACCGTCTTGGGAGAAACGGAACTCTGACCTGCCCCACCCCCACACAGACGCTCTGGTTGGTGTGATAGCATCATGTCGAGGAGACAGTGTGTTTTTAATTATAAAGGCAAGTTTGTTTTATTTTCACTGCCAAAGAATGAAGATCAGAAGAACCAATGGCTAAAATTCATTTTCACCACAATACCAGAGCAGTACAACAAATCCCTTTTGAAGTGTTAACAACATTTCACTGATGACTGCTTTTCTAATCTCGGTGAGTACAAGGCGGGATTTTCAAAGCGTTTGGCCATAAAAGAGGGTTCATTACCAACTTTATTTTGACCAACGAGCATCTCCGAATCACAACGTGAAGTATGATTATGAAGTTATGTGTCTGTTTTCTCCCGAGCGTCTTATCAGTATGTGTGCTGTCTTCGCTGATCTTCATTTACAAACATGTCATTAAAATGAAGTGTAACTCTGTGAATACTCAACGAAGAGACATGAGAGAGATATCTATAGAAAGCTTGACATGTCTAAAACTAAACAAGTGCTGCCGAAAACAGATATTCTGTGATAAAGTAATCCATATGAAAACAACGCGATGTCCGTTTTTCACGTCTCCCTTCATTATATCTAATGTGACCACGCCCCCGCGCTGAACGCGCTATTCAGATTTAAACTGAAGCGTGCGGCTTGAATACACCCACACAGAAAGAAAAAGCAGCGGGACTTTTCAAGTTTTTTCTTTTACTGTTTGCTTCGCGGTGAGAGGAATAAGACATAATTCACCCCAAACAGATGCTAACGCATAGTTTACCGTGAAGTTGTGTGCGGAACAACCAATCCAAACCTGACTATGTTAGTTAACCAATCAGAACACAGTATGCTACCGAAAGGTGGGGTTTAAGGAAACTGAATCTTTTGAACAGCTTCGCGGGAACCGTTTGGGGATTTCTGAGAATTGAGGTAATTTTAAAATGATATTTTGACAAAATGACAATGTTTTTTAACCTTGGATGGATTTAAACCTAATGTACAGGACTTATAAACAGTGATAGGAAGCTTAGAATTTTCATCTTACTGGCTCTTTAAACATCAATTTCTAAACTGATAAAGTTTATGCTTCTGTTAAAGCTATCAGATTATATTTATTATTTAAAATGAGTTTAGCAGATTTTTGTCCCGTTAAAAAACAGTAAGTGACTGGCAGCACAGTTGTGTCTTGCTGTTGTTGAAATGTACAGTTTGTTTCTGTTTTTGAAAATTATTGCATAAAGCTGTTATTTCCTACATTAACGGTACAATAAACCGATGGTCAAAAGAATTAACAGTTAATGATTATATGCACTTTTATAACTGTAAACTACAAATATGTTATTATATTGAGAAACAGACTGCTAACAAATAAGGTGGACTTATTTTTCTAGATATTTCTTAGATTTTATGAATTACCCCTCAGGAGTCTTGCTATAAAACCATGTTTTAATACAATGTACAAATATAGCCTTTGAAACATAAAAAATTTAACACAATGCAGTCTAACTTCAAAACCTGTGTGTGGTTCCCTGTTCACTTTTAATATTAATTGTCCACTCTTGGTGCCTTTTTTTTCTGGATTTATACAAATGAAGCACCTGAGAAAACTATTGCGTACAATCAGAATTAGTGTGGGTAAAAGTTTACATAACGAGAATTTGAATAGAAATTAATAAATGAATCTAAGCATCTTACCTCTGAATGAATTCCAACATGGATGCAGCCTCAGCTTGGTACTCCACATTGAAATTGTAGAAAGTCGAAAACACAGCAGCAAGTCCAGACAGAAAACTTGGCTGGATGCCCTCACAGATTATTTGCCCCTCAAAACTAATCATGCATTTATGAATGCAGCTTCCTGGTTTTTCACCTAAAATATTCCAAAGAAAAAACAATGTCAGGCAGTCACATAACATAAATTTTCTTCTGCCAGATATTCCATCTGTATGGTATATCTCCAGCTGCTGACGTTTCTGCTCTACGGTTTCATCAGTCTCATCTGGTGGGAGATCAGGCTGGAATCTGATGCAGCCATATGTATCAGTAGGTTAATTTGATTTGGTAAATTTGTTAATTTGAATTAACAGTGAGATATAACCATTTCCTAGTGCCTAACCATTATCATGGAGATCAGCAAAACTTTGAGTATATTTTGGCAGACTGTGACACATTTTCCGCATGTTGGCCATTTGTCGCCGTGCTGCCGGTGAAGGTTTCTTGCCATCTGCCACTGCTGAATGAATGTCCATAACCATTGCAGTCCAAGGAATCTGAAATGTCTCTGGCCATGTTTTTTTGATTTGGGAGGATGGACCACAGTCTTCAGAGCTGCAAGATTTTTGATTTGAGAGTCCACTTGATGGACTGGAGCAAGGAATGACTGAAGGCAAGCCGACTACTGCAGTGTAGGGGAAGATGATTTTGTAGGTCTATTAAAGTATAAGTCTATTTATAAGTATAAGTTTGTATAGGTATATTAAATAGGAAAAGTAGAGGTAACTAACATGAGATTAACCAAGTTTTAAATTATAATTTAAAAGCAAAAGAAAACAAAAACATTGGTCGCCTTAAAGACCTGTAAATAATATGAGATGAACTATATGAGATTAACTATGTTTTAAATTATAATGATAATAAAACAATAAAATAAAACATTGGTCACCTCAAAGGCCTGTAAATAAATCAATGCTAACTTGAGCACAATGTACATTTACAACTATTTACAACTATTAGTATCCATTAGTACAAAGACAACTGGTAAATATGCAGGAAGTCTTGGAAATAATCAACTATACTTGTAAAATATGGAAGCATATGGGTAGCATTATTCAATTTGGGATGTAATATGCAAAATGACAATGCAATATGTAAAATGGCAATGCATTTCTGTATTTACATTTACATTTTCCAATACATTTGTGCAACGTTTGGTGCAAAATGAAAATGAAAATTAAATTACATAATTTTCATTTGCCATTTACTACACCAGTTTTAAAATGTAAAATGAATATTAATTTTAACGCTTTATAAGTTGCAAAATTAAAATGAAAATGTATTACAGAAATGATTAGATATGTCTAACATGTTAAAGCAAAAACTGTGGCAAAATGATCATTTAAATGCTATTTTTCTTAATTGCATTAACACTCAAAGTCAAGACACTTACGATTGCATTTTCATTCGGTGTCCCGCAATGAATGTAGCAAAATTCAATGTGCACATTGAAAATGCATTCCGAACCGATCACGTGTCCCCGCCCTCGCGCCACGTCAATCATTGTGTGAACAAGGCGGGGCTTACAGAAGGTCAGAGACTCAAGTCTCAAGAAGAGGATTCAATCAAGTGAGACAACATGGACAAGACAGTTGGTCCGTGTATGTTTTGATCATTTCGGTTTATGGCTTCAATATTTCATTCGGATTTGTGGGCGGAGCTGAAACGCTGCTTTCATCTGATTGGTCGAATCGGATCGGTTTTCATCTGACAGCCTTCAGCTCGGTCTTGTCATTCTTTCAGGCAGAATAAGAGTCAGTGCGAGTGAAGCACTGAAATGTCTGAAACTACGCTCACTGTTAATTAGCATAATATTTGAATCAGATGTAGCTGGGCAAATTCGTGCTGCTGAGACCTGCAAATTATTTCTAGGTTGTAGTATTGTATGAATATTGTCCCACTGATAAATACAGTGCAAATAGTTCTGTCCCTTTGGATAACAGTGAAGTGGAAATTAAAATCAATAATAGACTGAACAGTTCCATGTCTGTAACATTTACCACTCTCATCTTTTAAGTCATAAGGCACTAGGTATGTGTGTGTGTGACATTAATAAATAATTGTAAAAATGAATATAGTTACATTTCTAAATAAAAATAGTAAAATTAGCTCTATGCTGCTCAGTGCTCCTGTAGCCTACCCCAGAGCGCCCTCTCGCGGCTGTAGACGGTAATGTTTTCTCTTGGTCTTGAATAAATGTGACATATAGTCCAGTGCGACTTATATATGTTTTTTTCCTCGTCATGACGTATTTTTGGACTGATGCAACTTATACCGAAAAATACAGTTAACATTATTATTATTATTTATAATGAGAGTAATTGACACAGACTAGAACTTTAATGTTTCACCCAATTCAGCTCATATCTTTAGACTCGTCCGACTCGTGTTGCTTGTATAACTGGCCAGACTTACCTTCCCAAAAAATCCTATTTATTTTTATTTAATAAATTTAACTATATTTATTTCCACTTTACTGTTATCCAAAGAGACAGAACTATTTGCACTGTTTTTTATCAGTGGGACAATATTCATACAATACTACAACCTAGAAATAATTTGCAGGTCTCAGCAGCACGAATTATGTGCCCAGCTACATCGGATTCAAATATTATGCTAATTAACATTGAGTGTAGTTTCAGACATTTCAGCTGAAGGCTGTCAGATGAAAACCGATCCGATTCGACCAATCAGATGAAAGCAGCGTTTCAGCTCCGCCCACAAATCCGAATGAAATATTGAAGCCATAAACCGAAATGATCAAAACATACACGGACCAACTGTCTTGTCCATGTTGTCTCACTTGATTGAATCCTCTTCTTGAGACTTGAGTCTCTGACCTTCTGTAAGCCCCGCCTTGTTCACACAATGATTGACGTGGCGCGAGGGCGGGGACACGTGATCGGTTCGGAATGCATTTTCAATGTGCACATTGAGTTTTGCTACATTCATTGCGGGACACCGAATGAAAATGCAATCGTAAGTGTCTTGACTGTGAGTGTTAATGCAGTTAAGAAAAATAGCATTTAAATGATCATTTTGCCACAGTTTTTGCTTTAACATGTTAGACATATCTAATCATTTCTGTAATAAATTTTAATTTTAATTTTGCAACTTATAAAGCGTTAAAATTAATATTCATTTTACATATTAAAACTGGTGTAGTAAATGGCAAATGAAAATTATGTAATTTCATTTTCATTTTGCACCAAACGTTGCACAGATGTATTGGAAAATGTAAATGTAAATACAGAAATGCATTGCCATTTTACATATTGCATTGTCATTTTGCATATTACATCCCAAATTGAATAATGCTACCCATATGCTTCCATAGTAAAACAGTGCAAGTTAGAAATACGTTTCATGTACTTACTGTAGAAGCTTTAAGGGAGTAGTTCAGCTTCAGAACAAATATTTAAAGATAATGTACTTACCCCGTTGTCATCCAAGATGTTCAAACCTTTCTTTCTTCAGTCGTAAAGACATTTTTCAGGAATTATCTCCATATAGTGGAGTTCAATGGTGCCCATGAGTTTGATCTTCCAAATGACAGTTTTGGTGCAGCTACAAAGGGCTCTAAACCATCCCAGCTGAGGAAAAGGGGTCTTATGTATTGAATCAATCTGTCATTTTCTAAAATTAAATACAAATTTATATATATTTTTATTTCAAATGCTAGTCTTGTCTAGCGATGTGATGCGAATGTGTACTCGATGTAATACTGGTAAACACAGTTCGGGTAGGTCGAAGAACTACCATTTTCTCCTCCAACTTCAAAATCATCCAAAATAAAAATAAAACTGAGTTAGTGTAACTCATTTGGCACTACACAAGTCAACATGTAATGCAAGGTCTACTGCAGGGCACAAATGTGATGTAGGCACCACGACACACTCATTGTGGTGTCTATAAAGATGTGATTTCAAAGGTGCTATTTTGCAAATTTCCTGTTACAGCCCTGGATGCAACAATGAAGAAACTAGTAAAGGGGTATTGCTGTGAATCCTCATTTGCTTGACATAGGCCTCTGGAGTACGGCATTGCTGCCCATATAACTGACGTGTAAACATGCTTACAAGTCAAAATGGACAGTCTTTGGGTGCGTAAAAACTTAACTAAAAAAATCTCAACAAAAAATCTCCACCGAAATAAAATGTCCATTAGCCTACTGTACTGGGCAAAGTAACATTAGTGAGTGAGTGAGTATGCACTCCCCCCACCCACAATTCCGTCCGGCCCGAGACTAGAACTCACAACCCTTCGATTGGGAGTCCAACCCTCTAACCATTAGGCCACGACTTCCCTACAATACAATACAATTACAATACAAACCAACAACAGAAAAAAATTGAACAGGAAAATTCCATCGCGTAACTTATTCTATCAAGCTAACTTGGATTCGTAGCAATCCAAAATACAGCCAACATTAAAGAAACAAAACAGCAACACTAATGCCGCGTTTCCACCGAAATTACCCGGAACATTTTTACCAGGAACTTTTTTTCCCAGGAACTTTTTTCCCCCCAGACCTGTTGCTTTCTGCGTTTCCACCGCGGTGTAAAGTACCGGGAAGATTAGGCAAATAGACTGGTGACGTAGGTCTGCGCGCGTTTCTCAATACAAAGTACTGCTGATTTGTTTGTTTTTTAAAGTACGCTGATTTTGGACGTGCATCCTCGGTAGTTAGTTCAGACTTTGTGCATTCGACTCGGGAGTGTGATGTCCGCGACGACGCAAGTCCGGTAAATCTATAAACAGCAGCGTACTTGATAACTTCAGTCAGCTCGTCTTGGCTACTGCAATTTTCCTATTTACAATAAAACGAAATAGGATATAACATACCACTGCCTCCTTTGGTTTTCATTTAAGCATAATAACAGCTGCAGAAATGTACTTAGTTCAGGGATATGTGTATATGCAGCCATTACAATGAAACGAAATATTATATAAATTTGCCTTTTTTATTTTCATTTTAACATATAGATAAATTGAATACAGACCAAAGAAAACCTGTTAGATTTACCCCGCAGCTGAATTATATGTTATGTTTAACCACTAAAGACACATCAGAGCCAGCGGCACATATCAGAAGGTCTAGCCGATTTGAGGCTGCATCTCGGCGGATACATGAGGACTGAGCTCTCGCTGATCGAGTGGAGCTCACCGTCGCAGAGATCGGCGAAACACATTTTTTAAATAGGCACGGTCTTTATAAATAAACCATAGATTTGAGTTTTAAACAACTACATTCTCGCCTGAAATACTTTTAAAATTACATTTCATGACACAATAACAGTAATATTTGAAAATGATCCAAATAAATGGTGGTTGAACTCAACCAATGCTGCGTGAACTCAGATCGCTTTGGCTACTGCAATTTTCCCCTCAGTACATTTACAATAAAACGAAATAGGATATAAAATACCACTGCCTCCTTTCGTTTTCATTTAAACATAATAACAGCTGCAGAAATGTACTTAGTTCAGGGATAAGTGTAACGTTATATACAGCCATTACAATGAAACGAAATATTATATAGACTTGCCTTTTTTATTTTCATTTTAACATATAGATAAATTGAATACAGACCAAAGAAAACCTGTTAGATTTACCCCGCAGCTGAATTATATGTTATGTTTAACCACTAAAGACACATCAGAGCCAGCGGCACACATCAGAAGGTCTATCCAAGGTGAGGCTGCCTCTGGGCGGATAGATGATCACTGAGCTCTCGCTGATCGTGTGGAGCTCACCGTCGCAGAGATCGGCGAAACACATTTTTAAATAGGCGCTGTCTTTATAAATAAACAACAGATTTGAGTTTTAAACAACTACATTCTCGCCTGAAATACTTTTAAAATTACATTTCATGACACAATAACAGTAATATTTTGAAAATGTTGATCCGAATAAATGGTGGTTGAACTCAACCAATGCTGCGTCAACTCAACCAATCAGGATGTTTAGCGCCAAAGTCCCGCCCCCGAAAGTTCCTGAACTTTAAAAAAGTACCACCTCGCCAGCAGGGACTTTCTGGGGCGCATTTTTTTACCCGGAACTTTTATTTAGTTCCTGGTTCCTGCGGTGGAAACACACCAAGTACCGGACCAAGTCCCTAGTTCCTGGGTAAAGTTCCTGCGGTGGAAACGCGGCTTAATAAAGAAAAACTTCCCTCAGTATAGAGTTATGTACAAATTAGAACAACCTTACCCAAATTTGCAAGCACAACGTTATCAAAAATCAACATTTTGTCTAATATACACTATTAGGCAATAAATTAAAAGATGTCAAGCTAAAATTAGCAAATGTGATGATAATTTCAGCGTGTTAATAATATCTCTTATTATTGTATTTGAGCAGGACAGGGATGCATTTTGTTGACAAATAAAACATATTCCCAACATTGTGTCTTTTCCATCATGCTTGCAGATCACAAGCATTTCCTAATTTCACTTCAGAAATTTATTACACTTAATCTGCTGTTATATTTTCATACTGTGATCATTTGTAAAGTATATATATATATATTTACCTGTATTTACTTTACTTTGTTTTCATATTTGGTGACTTTTTTTAAATCAAGACTTTTGAGGATGGTTCTAGAGATTTTCTGAGGGAGGGGTTTGGCAACACTGGTTGAGAGCTGATCGCAGAAGCGAGGGAGACCTCCCCCGCATTAGGCACTGTTTTTAAATTACACCAAACTGCAAAAAGCAAATAATGCAAAAAGTGTGAAGGGGCGCTACACGATGCATCTGGCAGCCGAGCACAAAGGCAGAGTCTCCCCCACAGTGCTGTGTTTGCGCCATAGTGTAAAGTGATAAACAGCACAAGTTGCTTCTTCAGACTTGACACAGAATTATTGTTATAGTCGTGGTGTGTGATATATGAGAACATTAAAGGCTCTTTAGTGATTCTGGCTGAAAACAGCCACGATAATGAAATCTGCATGAAGAGGTAAACTGGAAAACGCCAACAGGTCTAAATAGGCTTGTCAATTCAGCACCATAGTAATTTACCATGGTTTTACTTCTAGTGACCACCATCTTACTAATAGGCCTAATTTTAAGCAAGAATATCTATCTTTAGATGTTTAGTTCTAATTAATTTTAATATAAATAAAATTATGTAATTAATTTTAAATTAAGTAATTTAATTATGTAAGTGCCCGATTAAATATAAATGGCCTATCAGTGTCTTTTATCAAGAGATTTTTGTCCATACAGTAGAAATCGTACATTCTACAGAAACATTCTACAAAATTTCTTCCTTTGTGTTTCACAGAAGAAAGTAAGTCATAGAGGTTTGCAATCACTTGAGGGTGGGGAAAGGATGACAGAATCCATTAGAAGTAGCCTAATTTATTTGGCATTCTAGCTCAAAATCATTGGTTTTGTGTCAAGTGCATTTATATCTGACAAAAAGTACATTTGCTTTGAATGTCAGTAATGTCTATCATTATTTGTTTCGGTCCTATTTTATTTATTAATTTATTAACTCCAACTGAAGGCCCTATAACCCAGCAGAACATTCATGGGGGAACTCGTGGGCTGGATATGTCCAGTGCCGAATTTGAACCCCAGTCCAGTCCTGCCTACATGCTGAAAAATCCCCCCTGCAGGAATTTATAATTTCCTTCCTAAATAATAAAATCAGTGTATAAAAGCATAAAATAAAACATAAAATTAAGATGAACATAAAAATAAAAAACATAAAATTCAGATGTGTTTCTAAAGCACTTTTCACAATGAATATAATTTCAAAGAAACATGTTGAAATTATAAAGAACTGTAATAATGCGTCGACAGATGGACTGGAACAACCTAGAAGTCATGTTGACTACTTGAAAAATAATCTTTTGATCAAATTTAAAGTGTACTGTATTGCTATTACTAAATTACTATTTAAATTATTAATAAACCAACATCAATAAAATGTGTGGTTGTGGTGTTGTTGTTGTTGTTTTTTTGTGGTGGGTTGGGGGGCGACTGGACAATAGTAAACCACTTTTTTCTTTAGGACTACACCATGGCCCATAGTTTACTGATAAGTTACGCAAAAGTCTCATGTAGCCAGACCTTCAGACTGATGGCTGAAGGTCTAGAATCTATGGCAGCTTTATTTGGCCAAGGCCCGCGCATGAGGCCATTTTGACAAACAATCACAGTTTGTTTTGTTCAGGGTCACGTTTCAGGGCATGGAAATGAGAAAATACATTAATAGGAGAATTAGCCTAATTTCGCCTTGAATATCAACAAAGACATCTGCTATCATCAGTACACAATATTTTCGTCTATCGGCACAACCCTAGAACACAAGCAGCAGTGACACTGAGGTCACATTATTAATCTGTACCTCACTCAGTCATCATGTGAATATAGCGCACTGCAGTAAATACTAGGGCTCATGTAGATGTAGATGTCGTGATGTTGAGTTAGCTGCAGATGTTCATCATACACGTGACTCACAAGTAACCGAGTGATATCATTTTTCACTTAATAGTCAGAGATACAGTAGTGTGTGTGTGTGTGTGTGTGTGTGTGTGTGTTCTTGTTTTTGTGACATATCAGGACACAACTCTGTATAATGACATGGGTATGACACAGGTATTACAAAGATAAGGTGACTTATGAGGACATAACCCTTGTCCCCATAGAGAATGTTTTTTCGTTTTTTTTAACTAAAAAACCGCGCTGACATCAGGAAACCAGAAGTGGTAATGCTAACTTGAAACCATGGTGTTGTGGTAGAAATAGTCAAATGCATCCAATACATCGTTTATTTCAGGGTTTGTACAACCTTTTGAGAGAGAAATTCAAGCACTTTTCAGTGACTTTCAAGCATTTCTCACAAGTATTTCCAGCATTTGAAAACTCTAAAAATATCCTGTTTCAATTTTATTTTTAATGGGATGAACAAAATATACGTTGTGGTAAACAAACAATTATTGAAAATTTTTAAATACATCAAATCACAATTATAAGCAGTAGATAGGAACAGAGGAGCACTTACTGGCTTATAAGTCATTCATTTATTTTTCTTTATATTTTGAAATTATAAAATCACTATTATAAAATATCAAATAATCTGATTTTGTCAGAATTTTACACTTTTTCTGTATGAAGTAAGAAAAGTCACAAACTTTTCTTCAATTTGCTATTACATAATCACTGAAGTTGGTCAGTTCCATATGCTAGAAAATAATGGTACATTTAATAAGAGTGGAATATATACATTTTCTGTGTAAAAAAAGTAGATTTTTCACCTGTTACTGTTGTTAACAGTTGTTTTTTTAATGCATCTTAACTCAAGATTAGTCAAATCTGTATAAACAATAAACAAAATAAAAATATACAAGAAATTAACATGAAATATTCTTAGTATCTGCACTTGTTAATGCAAAACAATAGTACATTTTGATTAAATTATCTTTTTTTTTTCAATCCCCACAACCCCACACACCCACACCCACATCACCCCCAGCGCTACCAAATCTGCTTCTGGTGTCACCATCTGTAGCTCTCAAATGTTAGTCTGAAGCCCTGACTCCAGGAGTGATGCGTCTGCAGCAGTCATGCAGCGACTGTTCAGCACAAAGTCTGTTTCTGCTGTGCGGCAGTGCACACGCTGAATTAAAGTGACAGCAAATGGTTTACGTTAAAAAATAACATGGATTGACATGAAAATGTAGTAATTATACAATAAATGCATATAATTAAAATGTCTACTGTTTCACAGTCAACACTTGGCTTTTTGGCTAGATTTTAAAACCAGGAAAAGTGCACTGTTAAAGGGACACTAAGTAGGAATTACTCCCATCTAGTGGTGAAATTGTATTTTGCATTCAAACTAATTTTGCTCTCCAGCGCCTCGCTTTTTCAAATGCGCGTTGCATCTACGGTAGGCGTTATGTACCTAAAAGCTTTGACGGGATGTCTTCTAATAGCACTTCGTCGAGTTTTCCTTCAGGTGAACAGGTGTGTTATTTCAAACAAACTGCAACATGACACGTAACGAATGTTACAGTATGAATTATTGACTGTGGAAAACATGAAATATTGTAATTAGTAGTTATGTCTTCTTTCTTCGTTATATTTTCTGAATAATGTGCATTGTTAGATATAAAAAAAATATTGTAATATAGATTGTAACACTGACTTACCTGTCGAGAAGAAAACTGGCCACTTCAGCGTCTCTTTTGAAATCTTTATCCAGCATTAGCTCTTTCCACCTAGAAAAAGCTTCCCGACATTAACTCTTGTTTTCTGTAATCTACGGTCACGTTTCCTTTTACGTTCTATTTTTGACTGTTTTGGCGACGATGTTTTCTTCTCCTGTGGCGCGGCATATGTATGGTCCATAATAAGAATGCAGTCCAGACTTTTAAACTTGCCGGTGCAGTTTCAAGCGCCTCTCACTGCTCTGCACCTGCGTTTCTGGCTCTGACCGAAAACGCGTTGTGGAAACGCGTTGGCTTAGTACTTTTTGTCCCTCTCTGCTATTATAGTTTTGCAAGATGGCGGAACTACATGGAAGCCTCCGACGACCTACCCGTCCCATGTATATAAAGATAATAAATTCTTCATTTACGAGGATTAGTTTAAACATTGGCATAGGTATTTGTACACCATTGAGGGCATATTTATGAATAAAAATATTGATTTTAGATAATAAAATACCTAAAAAGTTACTTATTGTCCCTTTAAATAAACAAGGCAATTAAAAGATGGCACTTGTGGAGGAAGGAAAACAAATATATATTTATTGAGTTTAAACGTGAACATGTCTATGAAAGATTGTACCGGACAATTTGCCTAATTCTCAGGTTGCATAAACACCATAAGAGTACTGGATTACGGGTTATAAAAAACTGGTTGTAATTGGTGTGCTAGCTATTTAAGGTGGAGATGACATTTTGAACAACTTGTTATGCCTAGATGTTCTAGTGCACAGAGATCTGTAGCATCTGCTTGAGGGTAGAAGTGCAAAAAGGCTATGGTTGAGAGTGATCTGTGATGTTACCCACCTTTTTTTTATTCTGGATATGTACAAGTCCTGAAGGTTGGGCAGGTGACCACCAGATATCCTCTGTGCTGTCCTAACAGTCTGTTACAGTCTTCTTATATCTGATTTGCTCTCTGACCCAAACCAGACACTTATAATAGTGCATAGAACCGAGTTAATAACAACTGAGTTAAACTGTGTCATTTGCACCTGCGGCAGATTTAACTACTTCAGTTGACAAAGGAAGTACAACCTCGGCTGGGCTTCTTTCAATTTGAGTGTCCCACTTCAGGTCCTGAGAGATGGTAGAGCCCAGAAACTTGAATGAGTGTATGCTGTTCATGATGTTCAGTGGGGGGGTTCTCCTGAAGTCCACTACCATCTTCACAAGAGATCTTCTGTGTTGTAGAAGTGAATCATGGGAAGCAGCAGATGCTCCAGTATCAGTGGGAGCTTTGATATCAGTGTGAAATGTTTCTGGTTCAGCATGAGTTCAGTGTGTTATGGTGCTGCGATTGTGATCTGATGTGAACTCTGATGAACCATGGACAGTTCAGCAGACGGCAGTGTGACGGCACTCTCTAGTGGACACTGAGGGTCACAACTCATTCACATCCTGTGATGCTGATGATGATGATGATGATGATGGTTGTGTTTCAGGGTTTGTGTTTGCGGCTCATGCTGTGTCGTTCGAGGTGACTGATGGAAATTCCACCTGCATTAAAGCTGAACTCAGCGCCAACTTCAGCATCTCCTACAACACCACCAATGGAACGGTACCAAACACACACACACACACACACACATGCAGACACGCACGACACACAAAAACATACCTTTTTTTGAAGCACCCTATATATATATATATATTTGTGTGTGTGTGTGTTTTTTTTTTCATTTATAAAAGTTTTGAAATAAGTTTCGGCCGTATGTCTATTGCATGCAATATCAGAGTGAATGAACAGCGCTTACTTCCACCCACTGCTTTGAGTGTGTGTGTGTGTTCATGTGTGTGTTCATTACTCATTGCTGTGTGTGGGCACTTGGATGGTTTAAATGCAGAGCACAAATTTTAAATATGGGTTATACTTGGCCTACACGTCACATCAATACTTAAGTAAAGGAAAGGGAAAAAAATACATATTTGTTAAAACAGATATAATTATTTGTGGCCCTGTAATGATATTTTTCTACACATGTTTGACCTGGGAGACATTATTCATTTTTTAAAAACATTTGCACATTTACTGTCTGACTTGAACGGAACAACTTCATACTAGGGCCAAAATGAAAATCTCTACCAATTGAGCTACAGGAACACAGTATACATACAATCTACATACGTATGTGATTTCAATTGTAGATATTTAACAATAGCCAAGGATGTCAATGCCTGACATGAAATCGTAACAGTTTACAATAAGATTCGGTTTGTAACATTATCTAAGGTCTAATAATAAAATTTGTGGAAGTATTGTTCCTTGTTACAGTGTGTTAATTTCAACATTTAGTAATGTAATATTATATATGCATCTATTAACATTAGTGAATGAACTATGAACTAACATTTAATGAAAAGTGTACAAATAATATTTATTAGATTTATTATTTATTTATTTATATTTTGTAATAAATTTGATTAATCTGTTATTGGCCAGTGTGGTCCTACCTTGTTATCGTATCAGTAAAATCAATCATATGACCTCTAATATACATAGTCAGGGAATGTTCTAGCTTTAGTCAATGAAAACTTACATTTAAAAACTCAAATTTAGTCATGCTTTTTATAATGGTTAAACTGATAATCAAAATAATTTTTTAATTGGGATTACTGATCATGATTGTCATCATTCAAGATATTATTTTATTTATTTACACTAGTCTAGTTTCCTGACTTTAATTATAACTATAAATAACAGACTCTATACATTATTAAAAAAACGGTAAAACTCGAAAGCTCAAGCAGTGAAATTCCTGATAATTGATTCCAATAATTTCATGGATGCTAGGTTATGAAGAGTAAGTTAAACTCTGGGCAGAAAATGTATCCTTTTAAGAGGATTTAAACTTCTGAAATCTTGCAACCCGAAGCATGAAAACTCATAGAAGTTTAATAAGCAGTTTCAATATTTTTTTTATTGTTTTCCTTTTTGTTGAAGAAAATGTTTTTGGTTAAGTATTCATCATTTTTTTAAAGTAATTTTTTATTCATGTTTATAAAGTCAGTGTTTTATGATTTCATTGTTGTCTCTCATTGTTTTGTCTTATGCTGCTGATACACAGGGCAACTTTGGGCAATGTTGCCATCGACAGGCAACCAGGTGAGACACAGGGCCCACGACTGATCTAAAGTATCCAGATAGACATTTGTTACCCATTCTCAAAGGGAAAGTGCCCAAGCAACATTGCTCAAAAAATCACCCTGTGTATCATCAGCCTTAGTCGTGGAAAGGTTGTCAGTGAACACTTCTCACCACACTTTTGGTTTCTCAAATGAATACAACATGTTTGTGTTTTCCCTCTGTTAAGAGTGTGGTGAGGTTTGCGCTACCGTCCTCCGCAGCAGTGGGAAGCAGCAGTTCCTGCGGAGCCGGTGATGTTCCTCCAGAGCTGGTGGTGTCGTTCGGTGCAGGTCACGCTCTGGCTCTTGTGTTCTCCAGCGACGGATCGCTGTACCGGGTCGCCAACATGAGCCTGCAGTACAATCTCAGTGACACCGCCACCTTTCCACAATCCTCCAGCTCAAGTGAATCTCTCTCTCACACACACACACACACACACACACACACACACGTTGCTATGGTGGATGAGTGTCTGCTCACAGGTGTTTCTCTTGCAGGAATTGTGTCGGTGATGACAAACGTGTCGGAGATCTCTGCGAGGATGAACAGCACTTACAGGTGTCAGAGCTCCACGTCAGTCAGTCTGAGCAACGAGGTCAACATCACCTTCTCAGGAGTTCGCATGGAGGCGTACATGAACGGAGCAAACCTCAGCACAAATGGTACACAATGGAAGCATGTGACCTTCTTGACATTGAATTATGTATTATTTTACTTGTTCTTGTTAATCCCACATCAAAAGTTGCCCAGCATACACAGTTGCATGAATCATGCAGTCCTCCTACGTGCAAATGAATTGTCCTTTTGAACGGGTTCTTTTCAGTGAACAGGTTGAACAGGTTATTTCATTTATTGTTTGAACTTCATTCTTGAATCAGACTGATTGATCTCTAAATTGGTCTTTCATTCATTTGTGGCTGCTAATGGGGGCTGCTGGGTAAACTGATGCTCCGAGCTGGAGTGAATGGAGTGCCTGACTCATGCAGGAAATAAGCTTGCTCTAATAGATCTAGTGCATAAGTTTACACACCCTCAGAGTCTGTAAAAAATTTCCATAATTTAAAAAGTAAGGACAGCAAATAAAGGACAGTTTTGTTATTTGTATCTAAAACTTTTTTTAAACACTTTATTAATTTAAATAGAGCTAAAATAAAATATTAATATTAGATAAAAAACCTGAAGATGAAACCTGAAAAACCTAAAAAATATACATTTTGCCTTGGCAAATACTTGAAATAAAAGTTTAACTATAAACTGAAGTTAAATAACAATAAATAAAGGAAATAAAATAAATGAAAATGACAAACGCACATAACAAAATTACTAAAACTTAGATATTTAAATGAAAACTGAAAATAAAATTGCTCTCTCTCTCTCTTTTGTGAGCATTCCCAGCAATGCCAAACAAGTCTATATATGTGTGTGTGTGTGTGTGTGCGCGTGTGTGCATGTGTACTAATAAACTCGATGATAGTATATAGGGGTGGGGGATCTTCCAAAAACATCTGAAACATGATCTTCCTAATTTTGAGATGAAATATCGAGAATATCCAGAGTGGAACAAGCCTATGACTTCCCTATTTGCACAGTTTAAAAAACACAGTATTGCATTAAACAATCAGATGTCAAAATGTTCATTAAAGTAAAAAAAAAATGTATTTAACTAAAACACTGCATGAATAATACATTTGTCTCTTTTGTAAATGTGCTCTGGAGTTGTTAGTTATGTGTTGCATTAGTTAGTTTGTGACACTGTCACTGAACTAAATTGGTCTGAAGAATGACACTATTGTCTTCTGTAGAGCTGCTTTACTGCTGAAATGGAATTAGTTTCATAATTGATGAATTTTGCATCATTAACACTGTTATTTTTCTGTTTATCACTGTGAATCTGCTTTGAATCTGTTTTGTATAAAGCACTGTTTGAATATATTTGATGTGTTTTTTGTGTAGAGAGTGTTTGCAGTGCTGATCAGACGGTTACGACCGCTGCCCCGACTACATCACCCAGAACCACCGTTGCTCCACCACCTGTCCCACTGCCGGCACCGGAGCGTGGAAACTACACCATCACCAATGGGAATGGCACTGCATGTCTGTTGGCGCTCATGGGGCTGCAGCTCAACATTACGCACCACTCAAAGTCTCTGAACAAGGTGACAAATGCTCACGGTCACTTCCTGCTGATGTTACCTGTTTGACGGCTGCTGATATCTGATCTGATCCTCCACAGACCATCAGTGAGGTCATGAACCTACAGCCCAACAGAACCACAGCCTCGGGGTCATGTGGGTTCCCCAGGACCACAGTGGTGCTGTCTGAGGATCTCACCAACCTCACCTTCACCTTCACACTGGTGTGTGTGTGTATGTGTGTGTTTTATGTGTCTGAATGTCTTGTAATCTTAATATGATGATAATCATATCATATTTTATCTGTTGCTGCAGAACTTGACCACACAGAAGTTTTATCTGAGCGCTGTGAATGTCTCGGCCTTCTGGCTTGACATGACAGGTACATTTTCAGTTCACTAGTCTGTAGGATTATTAGTCATTTAAATCTATTAAATTAATATCTGAAGTACAGATAGAGATGTCCACATATCCTTAAAAAGCATTCAAATGTCTTAAATTCACTTTTCAAAATGTAAAGTGATAGTTCGTCCCAAAAAACAAACAGTTGATGGTAACTTCCATGGAGAAAAAAAAAAATTAAACAGTGCAACATTTTGTAGTGTATATACAGCATTTCAGATTTTTTTCATTTCATTTTTTTCGATGACAAGACAGGCACAGCCATCATTCCAGCAATGAGGGGGACAGAAATGTCAAATGTAATACCATTTTTGTCCAATTGACAGGTTTTATTTTTTCTAATCTCTTACTTTTAATTGGTTAAGAAATCAAATATACTGTTGGAAAATAACCAATAATTTGCACTTTTTTCCCTGTATCTTCCTAATGACAATTTTATAATTGGTTTATATACTATAAACACTTTTTTCTAGTGTTCACAGGATAAGGAAAAAAAAGCATAGTTTCTATACTGTAATAAGTTGTCAGTACTGTAATGAAATGTCATTTAGCACTGCATTATTCATATACATTATTTATCAAAACATTTCTGGTTTTTATTCAGCTTAGCTATAGCCATAGCTGTATTCCTTTGTCCATATAAGGGGTTTCCTGTCACATCATGGGCCATGTACCAACTGGCACACATCATGTGCACTTGGGGTGCTTGAGAACTTACGATGGCTGCCACGTGCACGTCTGTTTAGTCCATGAGACCGTAAGGTGTCCCATTTTAGCTTTCAGGAGGGTGCTTGCAAGTGCCCCCCACATCACACTTCTACCCAACAGTTAAAGTGGTATTATGTCACGAATGTGTGGACTCAGAGGAAGACCACGAGGGATTAGGGTGCGATTTGGGAAAGGGCCATAAGTTATTACTTACATGATTATTTTTGTAACTTTCTGTGTGTGAGTGCCCTCCAGATTCGAACATGAATGAAACATAGACTGCGTGAGAGTGTCAAGCACTCTACAATGTTCACATCGCCTCATTTTGGATAGAAATAAAACATCAGGTCATGCATAGACTGTCTTGTTGTCTCTATGAATTTAAATTTAGATTTATTCCCACTGGCCCGTTAGAAACTCTGTGGACACCTCTATATATATATATATATATATATATTTATTTATTTAATTACTTTTTATTAATTTTTATTAATAGTGGGGGGAACACTTGCCCTGCATATTCTATGCCCATGGTTGACATTTATTAATCATATCCAGGGTTAAAAATCTGAATCATAATGATTAATGAATGGTTAATCATTAAATATACATATTTACCTTTGTTTTTCTACAGATTGGCTTAAATTCTTTTTAACATATTTTTGCATCTTGTCTCAATAAATGTATATTTATATTTTTTATATGATTACTGTAGAAAGGTTTGTGGAGGGAAATGGCTCTCTGAACTTCCTGCAGTGCAGCGTGGGCCGCTCGTACATGTGCAGTGCGGAGCAGAAGCTTGCCGTGGTGCCCACCTTCTCCATCAACACCTTCAGACTGCAACTGCAGCCTTTCAACGTCACTGCAAACAGCTTTGCTGCAGGTACTGGCCAGTGGTCATGTGATCGGATGATCAGTCGGTCTGTTTCATGTTCAGAGTCACTGCCAGACAGTCATTCCTTCTGATTCCTGAAGGGTGACACACTGACGCTCTCACAACACTGATCTGTTTGTTTGAGTGATGTGTCAACTTCTGACAACCAATCATGTGAGTTTGGGGCGGGATATATAAGACTGACTGACCAATAACAGACCAAGTGTTTGAAACATTCATAAATGTTGCAATTCAGTGTGTAACAGAAATCAAATTCAAATCAAATAGAAAGACATCACTAACCAGTCGCATGGTTTCTGCAGGTTCTTACAAAATATTTAAGAGTCTTACATTTTTTTTGGAGTGTTGCATAATCCTTAATTGTAATTTGAAGAAGTCTTACATTTGGAAAAACAGAAAAAGAGTTTCCAAGTTCTATACGGTTTATAAGCTTCTAAAGCCGACGCTTCAGTTCATTAGTGGAGTGCTGTACATTTCAAAGTCCATTGCAGCGCTGTTGCACATTCAACAGGATTGCCATTTTATAGCAGTTCACAATCAGTGAATGCTGCACATTTTTACAATTGTTTATATGATGCACCTTTAATGAATTTACAATGTTTTACAATGTTTTTATTAAATCTTGTAGATGGTTTTAAGATGCCTCTTATCTGTTTAAATAAGCAGCTCAAGTGTAGCCTGTTCAGTAGAAGTGTAGACATTTTAAAATAAATAGTTTTTTTTTATTTTAATTAAAAAACTGTGTGTGTGTGTGTGTAGCGGAGGATTGTCGTATAGATCAGGAGAACATGCTCATCCCCATCATCGTGGGAGCCTCTCTGGCCGGCCTGGTGCTGATCATCCTCATCGCGTATCTGATCGGCAGGAAGCGGACACACGCCGGATACCAGACCATCTGATAGTCTTTATCATCATCATTCTCAGTCTTCACTGTGGTCAACTGCAGCTGGACACACTGGAGTGAGAGTGAGTGTTTGCTGTAAGGTCAGAGGTCAGCTGCAGCGGTCACTCGTATGTGTGTGTTTCGGTGAGGTGAGGTCAGCTGCAGAAGCGTTAAGTGTGTGTGTGTGTGGTCTGTTATGAATGATTGAATGTGTTTGTGTGAATGATGATTGCTTGAGTTCAGACGTTCAGCACAAACTGAACAAACCAGTTACTCTGACAAACCTTCACTCATGGACATCCTCATCAAAGTCCGCAAAAATAATGTTTTAATTGTATGTTCTTTATTATGTTCCTTTTGTTCTAAACATGCTAAATGTTTTCTTTGTGTATGTAGTCATTTTAATTGGCTTTAAATAATATAATTTTTTGACTACAGCTCATTTTCATAAGTGTGTGAGTGTGTGTTCAGCAATTAAAATATGATTGGCTCAGTATAAAAACCATTACAGTGTGTGTGCGTGTGTCTGATGCTGGCATAAAATAACACCTGATATGAATAATAGATGTTTGTTCTTGTTGTTTCTCGAAACATGAAACCTGAAAAGAACCGCTGGTGAATTACCCATGATCCTTCACACGAGCACATGATCAGCAGGTGTAAGGGGCCATTCACACAGAAAGTGTTAGTGCTGAAAGACACGAAACGCTGCAAAAAGCCTTTTATAAAGTTGAGCACTGCAAATTGGAAAACGGTGTTTCATGTACGTGACGCTGAAAAAAACGGTCAAGCACAAAACAATGGAAAGGCAGCGCAGTAGAATGAAAACATGTTCTGTGTGAATCAACCCTAAAAACTCACTCGACTGATGATGATGGTTTAATTAATTGTTTGAGTGAAAAGGGAATCATGATGGTCTGGAAGGATGGATGAATGAATGAACAAATGTTATTTTGTGCTTTTCGAAGACATTTAAAGGGCGTGCCGTAATCATCAGCTTCCTGACAAGATTATTATGATGATAGTTCATCTGTAGAACAGCATGTTTAAGTAAATATCATGATGATTATGAAGCACACTGGTCATGTTTCATGGGTTTGACTTCGCTGAAGTTTCTTTATCCTGGTGATTTGATTGGTCACAAGACTCCAGCGCCGTTTGCTTCGGTCACTGACGCTCACTAATCAGGTTCACTGGTTTCTTCGGCAATGCTGTTATTTTTGTAATTAATGTTTGTTTAATTTTATGCATCAGGTTTTGAGGTTAATAAATAAATAATGACTTGCCCTCGTCAGTGTTTTATTAATGACTGCGTGATGAAAACAACAGCTGAATGTGTCGCTCATCATGAGCAGCTCCCATCAGTCTGGATCATTTCAAAGACATGATAATATGCGCAAATACTGTTGAGAGTAAATAAAAAGATTGAACGATTATTTTAGTATTTATAATATACTATAATAATTAATCATATTTTAGGTTAATTATGTTTTTATTTTCATTTGTGTGTTTTGTCGTTTTTAAACATTTGTTTATATTAGGGATGTCCCAAGCCCATCTCAGCCCTACACTTGTTTTACGTCAACTGTCCTGCATAATTGCTGTCTACCATTGTACCATGTCTACATCTACAAATGTCTTTATATACACACACACACACACACAACATACATTTTATATATACCGGTAAGTGCTGTCAAACGATTAATTAAATAGAAAATAGAATAGAAGTTTTTATTTATATAATGTGTGTACTGTGTATATTTGTCTATATAAATAGACACACAGACTATATTTTGAAAATATTTCTATGTTTATATTTATATTACTATAATTGATATCATATATAAATGTTTAAACATAACATTTAAATATATACATGCATTTGTGTGTATTTATATACATAATATGGGTGTACTGTGTATATTATCTAAACAAACACTTATTTTGGATACGATTAATCATTTGACAGCACTAGTATATAGATGTCTATACAGTATTCATTTTTATTTCAGTTTTAGTTATTTTTGTATATCAAGTTAAACAAAATTAACATGAGAAATGTCACCTTGGAAACTATCTTCAATAAAACACATTTTATTTAATTTTTTTACCTAATTTTATTGCAAACATCAAATATTGTTTATAAAACCCACAATATTCAATTGACTCTGATGGGGGGCATCCATTATATATATATAGCTTTAGCTTTATTTGTACTTTTACAATTCAACTTATTTCAGTTATATTCCAGTTAACAAAATAGATTTTTATAGTTTTAATTGTCTTTGATACAATTAATATTTTGTTTAGCTTTTTCGGTTTTTAGCATTTTGAATATTTTATTTAAATAAAAATTTAATAAAATAATTAAAATGCTAAAAACAAAAAAATATTGAACCTTTAAAAATGAGCACTTAATATGCTTTAAAAAAAAAAAAAGTGCTAAAAAAATCTAAATTATATGTAATCATTCCAGTTAACAATAACGACACTGTTTGGACACATGATTAATTTATCATGAGCTTTTAATTTTGTTTTTATAGGTGTTTGCTTAAATGATTTAAATACATTTTGTAGTGAAAGTATCAATTGTATTCTTGACAATTTAGCTTTAAAGAAAGTGAGTTCTTAGGATTGGAGCAGAATGTAAAGAAGCATCATGAAGTTCCATCTGTAGTGTAAAACCCTTCATGATGCACCTCATGAAGCAGGTTGAGCTAAAACACGTATATTTAGTCTGTAAGAGCTGCAAGTCAGTTTTATTTCACAGTAGTATTGGTCTTAAACTAAGAGAAAGAGAGAGTATTAAAGACATTGATTCCAGCACCTATGATTCTTCTACATCTATACATATCTCTACAAACATAAGAAAATACATCTTCATGAGTCTTTGAGTGCACACTACTAAGTGAATGCCACATCTGTGTGAGCGACAGACTCTAGATCGAGTGCAAACTATCAGTGGGAATGTTTGAGTGTCAGGATTCGTCAGCCGTGATCCGTGCACGGCAGCTCTCGCGCAGTTTAGTAACTGTGGACATGGAGAGACTCCCGGGCTCCTGGAAGATTCTCTGAGAGGACCAGAAGGAAACCAGATTTCAGTTCAACAGCTTGAACCAGTTTTAGAAGAAGCGTGATCATATAGATGCCCAAACCTGTTGCTGGAGATCCAGTTTTCTGGAGTTCAGTTCCAGCTGATAATGTGATAATAATGTGTTCCTGACGATCTTCAGGTGTGATTGAACAGGGTTGGAACTTAACTTTGCAGGAATGTGGATCTCCAGGAACAGGACTGGACAGCCCTAGGGTGGTCTTCTGTCTGGTTTTAGGTCAGACAGTCTGGTTTTTAAACACCATGTCCCTTCACTGGCGCAGGCTTGAGCCAGATGCCCATTCTCCCTGCTTTTCAAATCATCACTATTTTATCCTTTATCTAATGGTATATAAATTCATAAAATTGATAGTTCAAGTTTAAACTAATATAAAGTGACTGACATTTAGGACACAATATTGTCATTATCAACTATTTTTGCTCCAAAACTGGACTCCACAGCAGGACAGCAGCCTATTCATCAAAACTGGTGTTTGTTCTTGAATGATTCAGTGAGCGATTCAAAGATTCATTCATAAAGACAGTCCATACGCTTCATTTCTGGAAGAATCAGCCATTTGGAAAAAATTGGCTGAATTTCTGAATGAATCAATGACTCTCTCATTAAGACAGTAACTTGACTTGTTTTAGTTTCTTATTTAAAGTATAAACAATTCACATTTCTATATTCATAAAACTTAAATCTTACAACATTAAGCAGTGTTGTAAACAGTCCGAGTAAATACATCTAAATGTCACTTTAGACGCAGCTTCTGCAGTGCAAAGATGGATATAGTCTGATTTCATTCGATTGGTAACGATCCTATAATATCTTATTCTAACTATTTATTAAATATATATAAAAATGTACATGAAAGGAGATGCATAAATGTAAAAAGGTTAGAGGTGTTGCCAAAAAAAGGCCCTGGAATTAATTTTTAAATACCACCCCTTATTTTTTATCCTGCAAAATCTCCTTCTTCCTGGTGTTCACCTCTGATGTGGATGAATGTGACTGACCTGCATGAAAGCGTGGCAGTCCTCCACGAAGGCTCCTCTGGTGATGCGTTTGAAGCGCTCGCAGATGTCCGGCAGGTTCTGCGCCTGCAGGATCACATCCTGATGGTGGTGAATCAAAGTCAGAGCCACACGGAACACGATCTTCGAACCCTCGTAGAACAGGCAGTCCCAGATCCGCAGAACTGTCTAACAGAGCCCAAACACAGAGGATCAGTCGTGAGCCGATCGATCACATGGTCACACTGGGATGCTTCATTACCTCCACTGGCAGGATGTCGATGAACAGGCAGATGAACCAGCGTGAGACCACCAGAGTCCACATGACGCCTTGATCCTGCATGAGCTGCCACACCGCAGGAACCTTCATCCGCACCAGCTCGCCCAGGACCTCCTGATCCGCCTTCAGACCCAACATTGCTGGAGTGTAGTAATCTGAGAAGTGAGCCAGAGACCAGCGGTGAAACAGAGGTGAGGGTCAAAGGTTACAATGATGCTGCTATGGTGTTTGAAGAGACGTTTCCTCCTTAAAAAGCTTCACTGTCTGACACAGTCTTGTTAGTAGTTTTATTATAAAACAAAAGGAAAGACACTACAGGTGAATAGGGTAAAAACGTTAACTAATATACAAACCTGATTCCAAAAAAGTTGGGACACTGTAGAAATTGTGAATAAAAAGAGAATGCAATAATGTGGAAGTTTCAAATTTCTATATTTTATTCAGAATACAACATTTATGACATCAAATGTTTCAACTGAGAAAATGTGTAATTTTAAGGGGAAAGTAAGTTTATTTTAAATATCATGGCATCAACACATCTCAAAAAAGTTGGGACAAGGCCATGTTTACCACCGTGTGGCATCCCCTCTTCTTTTTATAACAGTCTGCAAACGTCTGGGGACGGAAGAGACAAGTTGCTCAAGTTTAGGAATATGAATGTTGTCCCATTCTTGTCTAATACAGGCTTCTAGTTGCTCAACTGTCTTGGGTCTTCTTTGTCACATCTTTCTCTTTAAGATGCACCAAATGTTTTCTATGAGTGAAAGATCTGGACTGCAGTCTGAACATTTCAGTACCCGGATCCTTATTCTACGCAGCCATGATGTTGTAATTGATGCAGTATGTGGTCTGGCATTGTCATGTTGGAAAATGCAAGGTCTTTCCTGAAAGAGATGACATCTGGATTATATCTGTAATTGGGCCTTTAAAAGTTAGGCCCGACAGGACCAGAGCCCGACAGATTTCGACCCGAGCCCGACAAGTAAATTTTGAGCTTTTCAAAGGCCTAAACCCATTTACAGCCTGACATTATTCAAATGTTCGCACGCACACAGCTCTTTTGCCTTTTGAGTCATTTATACATGTTTTAACAATTTATTCATGAATAACATTGGAAGTTGGAACAAATAAATAAAAGAAGTCCTCTGTAACATCTCAGCACTCTAAGGCATAGGCTCATTTAGCATATAAACAGACCAACGCACCAAAAAAAATTGTCTTTCTTAAATTAAATTTAGATAAATTTTAAATTAAGATGGGTATATGGCAATAATAAAATTTAGATAAAGGCTCCGCCGGATTTGCTTCGCCACTAGCAGCTAAAATGTCATAAAAGAATAATGCCAACATTAGCCTATACTCTGTTAACATTATGCATTCAAGACTCAATTAATATTTATCTATAATTTGAAAAACCTTTACCCACCAAGATTAGGCTTAGACATGTTTTTGTGGAGGAAAATTATTGAATCCACTGTAGATGGCTTCAGCGCGTTCCTGTGGTCATTGATGGTGCGTCATTATTCACTCATTATTCTCATTATAAACACGGTCAAAACTTTTCCACACCTCAGACTTTGCTTTAGTTGCTGCTAGTGCAACCAAAACGTAATCGCCAAAGGCAAGCCTCCATTTCACACACTCAGCATCTATTCTCACATCTTCCTCGCACTAATCGAAACACACCACATGATTGCTCATTTACCTTGCAAACTGGAGCATAAAGCCCGGCCTGAGCCCATGTAAGATGATATAAATTAAGCCTGAACCCCTTCAGGTCCCATCGGCTTCAGGCAAAGATCTTCAGCTCTAGTCTGGATCGAAGCATATGTTGTTCTAGAACTTGGATATACCTTTCAGCATTGAAGTGCCTTTCCAGATGTGTAAGCTGCCCATGCCACATGCACTCATGCAACCTCATACCATCAGAGATGCAGGCTTCTGAACTGAGCTCTGATAACAACTTGGGTTTTCCTTGTCCTTTTTAGTCCGGATGGCATGGTGTTCTTCTGACCACAGAACGGTTTTCCACTTTGCCACAGTCCATTTTAAATAAGCCTTGTCCCAGAGAAAATGCCTGCACTTCTGGATCATGTTTAGATATGACTTCTTTTTAGACCTATATAGTTTTAGCCAGCAACGGCGAATGGCACGGTGGATTGTGTTCACAGACAATGTTTTCTGGAAGTATTCCTGAGCCCATGTTGTGATTTCCATTACAGTATCATTCCTGTATGTGATGCAGTGCTGTCTAAGGGCCTGAAGATCACGGGCATCAAGTATGTTTTTCCGGCCTTGACCCTTACGCACAGAGATTGTTCCAGATTCTCTGAATCTTTGGATGATATTATTTACCATAGATAACTTCAAACTCTTTGCAATTTTTCTCTGAGAAACTCCTTTCTGATATTGCTCCCCTATTTTTCGCCGCAGCATTGGGGGAATTGGTGATCCTCTGCCCATCTTGACTTCTGAGAGACACTGCCACTCTAAGAAGCTCTTTTTATTCCCAATCATGTTGCCAATTGACCGAATAAGTTGCAAATTGGTCCTCTAGCTGTTCCTTATATGTACATTTAACTTTTCTGGCCTCTTGTTTCTACTAGTGTTGTCTAAAGACCTGGTACTTCAGTACCAAATTGGTACTAAAAAATTAAAATGTCACAGTACCAGATTTCTTTAAGTACCAGTGTTACCGAGCACCTGGTCAACCCGGTTCTTGGCGCATACAGCACTATGATTTTTGCAAAGCAGAAAACTCGGATGGAATCTCAAAATCATTACAAAACAAAATCATGAAAATGAAACTTACATTTTAATATGAACAGTCACGGAATTTGTCAAAGTTAGCATAAATCAAATAAAATCTCCATATGGACCAGTATCTGTAAATGTTCTGCGTGTCTCTGTGTGAATGATGGAATGGCAGAGATGTGCGGGTTTGTTTACTACATAGACTGGAGCGTAATGCTTGCAGTAATTTCAGCATTTGCAGTCTCAATGAGGACATAAATTCAAATCCGCTTCACCAATCGTTTTACTGTTGCATTTGAGTAAAACCAGTTTAACCAAAACCTTTAATCAATTTAAAGGTATTCACAGCAACCTGTCAAATATGTTCATTTTTACATAAAGGCATTGTGCTAGAAATATTACTATTATTTAGTAGAATGTATGTGATACTGCTACTATTGTTGAAAAAAATGTATAAAACTTAATTTTTTAAAGAAATAAATCACACAATATTTCTTCGATGTTTTAATTTTAATAGCAAATCCCATTGAAATCCAAAATGAGCCAATATTTGGCGTGACATTCCAAAATGTCTCACTTTCAACATTTGATATGTTATATTCTTTTGTGATGAGATTAGTAAATTATTCCATTCCTTTTTTACTCACAATTTGTACAGTGTCCAAACTTTTTTGGAATCAGGTTTGTAGTAGTTTCACAACTTTATAAGTAGTTTGTGGAGGAGCATCTAAACCTGTGGTTCTCTTCTATTAAAAATAATTGACTATTAAAACACTAAAACAACAAATTATTATATTTAACAATTCTTAGAACATCAAATTCCAAAAAAAACTAAAAATTGTATAATTATATTACAATAATTAAAACTTAAAATGCTAAAAACAAATTATATTATTTAAAAATGCTAATTCCACAATTATTCAACTAGATTTATTAGAATTAACACCAAAACTAATTTCTAAAAACAAAAAGATTACATTTTGAAGTGCTAAATAATTAAAATAATATTCTAACACTCCCAGTTTCGGTTTAAAAAAAATGTTTTCATACAGTTGAAATACCAAAGAAAATATCTATATTGTTTTGAACAATGGAGGGCTTTCAGATCAGAGCATTTGAGAAGCACTGGACTGGAACAGTGTTGAGACTAATGGAACAACAAACACTGACTATATCTGGATCTATACCTCACTAAACAGACATACAGTATTAATGTTTCATGATCATCTGTCATTCAGATGTGGCTCTGAACTCTATCAGGAACAGGAAATGCAGCACTGAAGGATCAGACCATGTGATCGGAGCACGGTTTATTCATAGACGTGAGCTCAGAATAGATCTACTCATGTCACACACACACATACACACACACACACTCTATGACCTCTAATGATGTGGTTTATTTTCATGAATAACCACTGTTATATGATCAGGAGAAAACAGGAAACATACCTGGCAGTATTCTGTCCAGCAGGGCCTCCATCAACCAGAATGACATCTCCTCATCTTTACTGATGATGATCAGATATCCTGCGATGAAGTTCATCCCCTAAAAGAGGGAGAACATCATTAAACACCTGAGACACTCATGTAATACCGACCAGATGAGCTTCAGGCATCTTTCCATTGAATCTGAATCACCTGATGTTCTTTCAGTCACTCGCATGTCGCAGCAGCAGTGTCACTCATTCATTTGCATTGCAAATATTGTGCAAACTTTGCATTGGATAAACAAACTGAAACAATGACTGACTATAGAACAGGATAGACAGGAGCTCGAAGTATTCCAGCTGGTTCTGATCTAATGACGCATCTGAACAATACGAATTCACCTGTCCTGAACACACCAGTAGCAAGGCTCCAAAATGAAGCCGTATGAATCACACTAAAGCAGCATCATGTTTGTGTGCCGATTCAGGGGTGTGATCATGTGACCGTACCTGACAGTAGCCCACAGCTTTATTATGGTGTCCATACGCCACCAGCACATTAAACAGTGCCTTCTGCAGACACGGATCCGCCGACTTACGGAAGTGAATGTTATCTGGGAAGGTTCTGTGCAGATCTACAGGAAACCAATGGTACAGGTGAATATAGGGTAAACACTGCAACTAACATGAGGGGTGTAACGGTACGTGACGGTACCTCGGTTTGGTATCACTGTTCGGTATGGTTTCGATACAGCAAGGGGGGGAAAAAACAAAATATAAAATAGCGTATTTTTTATAACGAATTGCTCTTTTTGTTACATAATTTCGATTCTACTTTTCATAGCGATAAAAATCTTCCTCAGATTATGCTCTAAACTATATAGGGAGCCCTTTTACATTACTAAAAGGTTACAACAGAACCCAAACTTAAATGATACTTAACATTTGGTTTACAAGCTGTTCTACTGACGTCTTTCTGCAGTTGAAACACTAAATGAGCGAATACATGAGGCATGATGAGATTGTCAGACATGTTTATTTCATATTAAAACTAGTAGTAAAGAGGAAGGGATTATCACGTTTTCTCACGCTCCACGCTGCCAATTTGACAGCAACCTTTCAAGCATCAAAACTACGTTTTGTTTAAATTTCCTCAATTTTTTTTTTTTTCTCAAAAAAAAAAACGTTTTTATATCAAAAGTAACAATCTAGTTACTCCCATGCAGTGAATAAAACAACACTGTAGTTCAGTACACAAGCGTGCCGAAAACAGTATGAGTACATATACCGTTACACCCCTAACTAACATACAGTATAACTCACCGTAGTTCACCAGTAGATTAATCACAGTTTTGTATTTGTTTTCTGAAATGTTTATGTATGCAAATGAGCATACATTGCATACATTTTCAACACATAAATCACATCATTGGATAAAGCCAGCTTCAAAATTTTTTGATTTTGCAATGTTTTTCATATTCGAGTTAAAGGTTTTTTCCAGAGGGTTTTTGGATTTCTCCTTCTATCACTCCATAAATCAGGAAATACTGTCAACAGACAGCAACAGATACATTTACACCAGGTTTGTGGGAATAAAATGTTGTATAAATCAGTGAATGATATATGAATAAACCCCTCAGTAAAGACGAATAAAACTGTAAAGTCTGGTGTATGCAAGAGAAAACTTTTTAACGATATGGATTGAAATCTAAATCTACAGACGCAAATAGATAAAATGCTATAAAAGAAACATTCAAATGTTTGTTTAAGATGTTTTCATTCCACTCATTTGAAGACAAAACATTGGCAAAACGGACCAAAATCTCAAAACCGCCCACCGCACGGAAAATTCTGGTTTTGCCTGTAGTTTCTCGACTTAAAAGGTAGGGCAGGGGGTTTTGGAAAGGTTAGCACTAGCAAGCTAGCATATTGGGGTGTGAAGAGACTTTCAAAAACCATAGCAAAACATTTCATTGAACCAAATCACCTACACCACCTTTAAGTGTGTAAAAACATGAAAACACTGTTAGACTTGGCATGATCAAACTGTTCATGGTAACATTTTATAATAACTTTCATTTATGAGTCATTACCAAACATTATATAACGCGTAACAGATCATTAGTTAATATATATATACATTGCTAGAAATATGAGATAATGTTCTTGTTAATGTTTACTAATGATCTTAACTAAACATTATCTAATGATTAACATATGATTATTTTATGTAATTTAAAATATCTTTACAAATGTCAGTAAAATTTCAGTTCATATGATCATCATTTGTTGGTCTTTGTTTGTTGTATAGACATCTATTCACACATTTTTACTAATCATCTATTAATCATTTGTTCATGTTTTTGCAGTAGCAAATCTAAAGTGGAAATTATTCATCATTTGTAAATGTTTATGAATGATTACTAATCATTTAGTATCTTTATGGGCGTTGGACTTTTAGCTGTAACAAGGTTTGTTTAAGGGGTGGCTGGTTAAGTTTAGCTAATTGCTTGCTAAAGACACAACAGATTGTAATTTTGGTGCAAAAAAAAAAAACTTTTCTTCAACACTCACATTAGATTACTACTCTTCAGTGTCTCATTAAACAGGATATTCCTTGAATCATAAATAAACAGTTTTTTAAATAAATTTTTAAGAAAATACTTTTTAATTTATCAAAACAATTTAATATAAACAAATTGAACCGTGTTCCCTTATAATAATCAAACTGACCCCTGTACACTGTTGACCCTTTAACCAACCCTTAAACCTGTCCAGAAGTGTCAAAAGTTTAATTCACTGTATAACATCTGTTCAAATCATTTGTAAAGAAGTATATATTTTCAATAAGTGCTTGATTATATGTAATTTAAAATTGAATGACATAAGCATTTTAACTTGCATTATTTATTTATTTTTTAAACATGATCTGATTTTAAGTTTATTAGCAAACATTAACAAGCACATTATCTCAAGTTTCTAACTCTTTTAATATATAAACTACTGATCCATTACGCATTATATAAATGTTTGTTAATGATTTATAAATTAAAGTTATTATAAAATGTTACCCTTTCCAATGATTTGACTCAGTGATTTATGCAGGACGTCTGTTTATGATTTTGTGCATCAGACAACAGAAGTGTATGAGATCTCACCGGTGCGGATGGTCTCCACGAGTCTGGGGTCGTGTTGTGCTTCCAGCAGAGACTGAAAGTACCCAGGGTTCCTCTCCAGCCGTTCCTGCGCTCCACTGGTCGTCATCCACACCAGTGGCCGGTGCTCATTCGGGATGCCCTTCCGCACATACCTCTTCACTGCACACACACACACACATCAACAGCATAGACAAGTACTTTTTTTAGAAAATGTATATTCAGAAATGAGTGGTTTCAGTCATTAGTGTGTGTGTGTGTGTGTGTGTGTGTGTGCGTGTTTTTGTGACATATCAGGACACAACTCTGTATAATTACATGGGTATGACACAGGTATTACAAGGAGAGGGTGACTTATGAGGACATAACCCATGTCCCCTTTTTTCAAAACACTTATAAATCACACAGAATTCGTTTTTTGAGAAAGTAAAAATGCACAAAGTTTCCGGTTAGGGTTAGGTGTAGGGCCATAGAATATACAGTTTGTACAGTTTAAAAACCATTACGCCTTTGGGATGTCCCCACTTTAAAAAAAAAAAAAAAGCATGTGTGTGTGCATACGATGGAAGTCAATGATTGGTTCCCAGCACCCTTCAAAATATCTTCTTTTATGTTCCACGGAAAAAAGAAATTCATACAGGTTTGGAATAAACAATAACAGGATAATCTTTTCTTTTTTTTGTGGATGAAATGTCCCACATTGTTGAATGCTCTTGTTGAAGTCACACACCCTTAAGGTTCCTGTCCACACGCCGCTTCCCCTGCAGTAGTTTGGACCACTTGATGGACCTTCTAGTGAGAACGGCCAGATACTCCGACATTAGCTCCTCATAGGACTCATAGTCGAAATCTTCTGATCGCTCGAACCCGTAAGGATCAACACTGAAACACAAACACACTCACATTCTGTGACTAATGACACTGACGCAGGAACACAGAAAATCTTGAGTGGTTTCTCAGGTGTGTGTTCTCAGGTCTGGGGATCATGTGACTCATGAAAAAAAATCTCAACCCTAAGGCTACATTTACAGCAACTTATCTACCACTGGTTAACTGGGTAAACAGAGTCATGGGTGAATCTCACACATACAGTCCAACAAACAGGTCATGAAGGTAAATTTAAACCTTTAAAAGTCAAGAAAATGTAAGAAATAAACTGGATGAAACAAATAATGACAATATTGTCTCTATAGGTAAATGTCTTGTATTTATTTATTTTTCATAGTCTTGTTTTTCAAGAAACTGGTCCAAATTAAACGAGTTTCATAAAAAAAAAACAAAAAAAAAAAAAACAAGAACAAATGTCTGCCAATGGAGTCAGAAAAATCATCTTAATAGCAATCTTAATAGTTTTATTTCCCATTGACATATTGTTGATTTAATCAAAAACTCGCTTTTTTGCATCGCAAGTAAATGTATCCTAATTTAACTTTCTTTAGATATTTATAATGATAAACAAAACAAAAATACTAAGACTGATGATTTAGTTTTTAATACATTGAACATTTAAAGCTATAATTACTTTATGAATTTAAGATTTTAAGGCGAATTAAGGCTTTTTAGAGATATCAGTGAGTCATTAGAAAACACCTGGGAAAACTGACACCTGTGGGAGTGTTTCTATTGTTGATTTAATTTTTTTTATCCACATACTGCATCAAATGGAAAAGGGATTCATAAATTAAATATCGCGTTAATTTTATTCGATTTTTCTAAATCTTTGTATTATGACGAGCGTTTAAGCTTGTGTTGTATGTTGTGTAGTTAGGACAGTGTGTAGTGTGCAGTATGTAGTGCAGTACCTGGCCGCTCGCTCTCTGGCGGTGCTCGGCACGTTGATACGCAGCTGCGGCTGATTGGAGCTCCGCGTCCCATTGCGTTGCTCCATAGTCAGACCTCAAAGGTACGGGACTCCATTCACAGCAGCTCCGAGTTGCTCTGTCGCTGCATGGAGGCCGATTATTCCAGACGCGACGCTATGCAAAATCCTTTCTCCTGCGCGTCACGTATGTGAAACTTTTCCCACGCCGCCACAGTAATGGCCCCTTCTCCTGCGGGACAGCGAGCCGCCGATCAACCTGTCGTGCGCTCCAGTAATAACACCCACTCGGAGCTCAACAGCACTAGAACTTTATCACATCCGCGCGTATAGTTATTGCTTTAAGCACGTGTTTGGACGCATCATCCATATCGAGCACTTTGCAGAGCAACACTTGCGATTCATTTCTCCAGGGAGCTCAAGGGCACACGACACGTCCATCAAATGGAGGGCGTGGCTTTGATCGAAAAGTCCACGCCTCTTAGCACGCAATCTTTCGAACGTCAGTCAAACCGAGGGGCGGGATTTACGCGCAAAGGTTACGCCTCTTTGTAATTCAATGTTTTACGAGAATTATGATGAGAGATAATTAGACTCCTGTATGAGCCTGTCTTTAATTGTAAAAAGAGTTTGTAAAAAGACATTGCTACAAAATGGCCCATGGAGGTATTAAGCACCAGAAATCCTACATATGTAATATTTAAATATCATGGTATACAGTTAGTCCAAAAGTCTGATATAACATTGACATTGAAATGTAAACATTTAAAAGTTTTAAAATGTTGAAGAAAGTGATTTTCAATTAAAAACTTTATTCAGTGAGGGGCCTCTTTTTTATTTACTATTTTTGTTATGTTCACTATTAGTTTATTTTTGAAAATATATCAATTAGAATATAAACATATATTTCAGAAGCATTTAAAAATACATGTTGCCCTCCATATATTTCAATAATAATAATAATAATCTCAGGGTTATTATAAAAAAAATATTTGAAATAAAATGAAATATTAAAAACCTGAAACAAAAATGTATATAGACAAAATTAATAAACTATATAGATAGAAAGAACTAAAACTAAATATTTTAAAAATACAACCTAAATCATGACATATTCCAATGAAAAATTCTTTATACAGTGGACTACAAGAAAAATGTATAAAAAATTTGACTCTTTGACTCTAGCATGTTTTACTTAAGTGTTTTCTGACATTATCAAGATGAATTTGTTCTGACAGTTTAACTCTTGAGTTTATTTTAAATAAACCATTTTCTACACTATAGCGAAAAAAAAAACTTTTTTTGAAATTATTGACTGAAATTATTATTATTATTATTAGCATCTATAGTGTGTCCAGTGATGTTTTACTGTCCAAGCCAATCGTGCTGATCCTGGACCAGTTGTGGCCAGTGAGTTAAATGGATTAACCACAGAGCCACCCGTCCTTGATGTTTTATTATTCCAAGAACACAGACTCCATGTTTACTTATTCCAAACCCTTTTTCCACATGTTTTCTTTGAGGAGTTTGAACGATTTGAATTATGTAAATCTACTGCAGAAAGGAAATGAGTGTTTTTGCTAATTTAAGTGTAGATTTGTTCCATATTTACCCTGTCTATTTTGATCAGTACTAGACCGTATTAACCACCTCATACTGTTTCCACGACTTGTTTTTTAAACAGGTGAAATGAGGTTGGTCGGTTGAACATGCAGCATGTGCAGCACGGCCTCCTTAAACCAGTCCCTAAACTAATCCTGATCAGATTAACTAGAACACATGGTGTGTTCTGACAGATGAGATGATCAGCAGATACACAGCAGTCCGACATCCGGAGAATCATGAATCTCTTTTTGACACACATATAAAAATATTCCCTTCGTGTTTTCTGAGTAAATTACATAATGCTGCCGTTTTCTGACACACCTTCATGATCCGGGTGTGTCTGTTTATTGAGCTCACGCTGGTTAGCGGCTGAGTTTAATCCATTTACCCACATGAAAGCATTTGGTGCTCTGTTTGCCAGCATTTCCATTGACTGTGAATGAATTCAGATCATATGCACTAGCGTTTAAAGTTTGGAATAATCAAGGATGCTTTAGAAATAAGTCTCTTCTGCTCACCAAGGCTGCATTTAATTAATCAAAAATGTAGTAAAAACTGTAATATTGTGAAATATAATTACAATTTAAAATAGCTGTTTTCTATGTGAATATGTAAAATGTATTTTATTCCTGTGATCAAAGCTGGATTTCCAGCATCATTTACTGCAAGAAACATTTTAGATTGTTTTGTGGGAAACAGATACACTAGCATTCTAAAGTTTGAGGTAATTAATTAGCTATTATTATAATTTTTTCAAGAAAATTATTTTATTGATCATTGTTGCGTTAAATTAATCAGTATGGACAACAAATCAGCATATTAGAATAATTCCAACCTTTAGATCTGTAGTTTTTGAGACTAATTTTTGTGTTTGCATATGCATGATGAAGCATTTGTCTTGTAGAAGCAGACGTTGATTGGTTGTTTTTTTTTGATGGTTTCTATCAGGGTTTCCATGGGTCCTTAAAAAGTCTTAAATTTAGTTGTATCAAATTAAAGGCAGTAAAAAGTCTTAATTCTCATTTCAATTGATCTTAAATTTGGGGACGGAAAGACAAGAATCGTGATAGACTTGGTCTGTGTCCAGTCATAGCTGGGGCATGGACAGGGCCGGCCCAAGTTGGTGCCTAGGCCAGATTTTACATTGCTGGCTTTAATGATAATTACTTTATTTTATATGATTTACAATTATTATCATTATATTGTTAATTATATCTATAATTATTATGTGATTTATACTATTATTAATCTGTTAGACACTAGCAATTTTAGTTTAACAATTATTATAAAGCACTTATTTTAATTGAACACTAATATATACAGATCATATGTAATATAAATAAGCTGTAGAAACAGATAATGCTTGAAAAATGAATACATGTGACCTTACATGTTCAAGTCTCTATACTATATATATAACTAAACTAAACTACTGTATATAAAACAACTTCACAAGTTTCACTTGTGCTGCACTGATAAAGCAAGAAAATGTACTTTCTTCAGTGTAAATTCGTTTAAATTTCTAATATTCTTCAATCTCTTAAACTTTATCAAAAGAGTTTTGAATCTTGCTTGCTCTCTCGTGCGAAGTCAGTCACACTTTTTCTGTGTTGAAAGACATGTGACTGTCTGCCACTGATGTCACACATCCATGCGCACACACTCAGGATCAAAGCCTGAATTGACAAAGAAAGTTGTTACCAACAAAGCCGGATTGGAGTGGTTTGGTTTTCTCAACTCGAAACTAATCCTGTAACTCTTTTCAACGACCATCATGGTACAGGACCCAGATAAAGACAGCTAATCTTGTAAGGAAAGGCCCATACTCTGAATTTGTGCTTTGCATTTCACCGATACATGTGCACACACACAGCAGTGAGCAGTGATCAAGTGTAAAACTGAATTATACGGGTTGTATTGGCCATTTAAAGGTATTTCAACAGGTAAAAACTGAATAAATTATAATCTGTCAATATAACAACCATGAATGAAAGCAAGTCATTTTGAGGCAGAAGCTACGTTACTTCATATTTCACCTGGTAAAAAGTACTGGATTGGTCGGTAAAATAGTTTCTATTACTGCATAATATCACGTAAATATAATGCCAGATTATGCTATAAATGGCAAACACTTCTTTTGATTATTCCTTAACAAGAACATGTCTTTGCTATTAGCACGGACACAAGGTTATGTGTATTTGCAGGTTATGGCCATTTGATCCTGATAAAAGCAAATGTAGAACTGGGGCGATACACCTTTAACATGCTGTGCACGCTCCCGCAGTCGGTCATCAGTTTTCGGCAGACAGTCACTGTTTCTGCATGACCCCAGAACCACACGCATCTGTAAACTAGCGCAATTTAATTCTCAAACATTTTATTTATAACTCCTAACCAGCTATGTTTGAGGAATGATAACCTCAAAATGTACAGTAAGTCGAAATGCAGTTTTCCCTATTGCTTGCATGCCAGTGATGCTGATTCCTGTCTTATATTATTTTATCTGACTGTAATTTCAGTCTCCCAGGGTCCTTCAACAGTCTATATTGTTATCTCATGTTCATTAAAGCTATGACATAAAAACTAGTGACTTAGCAATTTTCGACAGTAGCAGCAATGTTACTCAGTGCTATTAGCCTATATCCGGCGATGTGCTATATCACACAGGAATCTAGAGCAGGAGTGGTTTGCTTGAGTGGTTTAACATAACAAAATATCAGGGAGCGACATTTATTTATTTAGTCGTGAAGCCGGCTCTGTCTGGTTGTTCGCCAGGATATACTTCATATTGTATATTTATTTATTTATTTGTTTTTTACTCATTGGAGGTGTAGAATGCTAAACAGTCACTATTCATCAAGTAATTCAAGTAATCAGGGGCGTAACAGCCATTTTAAAAGTTTGGGGGAAAGTTGTAAGGTCATTTATCATGATTTCAGGTCAAACAAACTGCAAAATGGACACACCTCTTTTTTTCCACCTTGCTTTTAAAGAATTCCGGTCAAATAAATATTTGACTCCCCCGTTCATCAATACCAGTCCACTCTACCTTGATATCCAGTCACAGGTTCTTGTATAGATCACCTGGATGACAATGTCTTTTAAAGGAGATAAGCTTTGATAAGCTTTTGCTGACTGTTGAAGATGCCATCTTTTCTTGATATTATGAACATAGAAATGTACATGGATAAATTGAAACACTTGGTAGCTACCTTGCCATTCTGTTTACCTCACAAACCACTGTCAAAACAACCAAGACCAGTCAATGAAGCATCTTAATGTTCTGCAATGCACCTTACAAAGAAAACCTGAGATGACCAAACACTTGGGGTTTAGGCAAAACATTTTAATCAACAAACATGCAGACTAGCTCCCCCATTGCTTCCTGGCAAAGAATGCTGGTATTACCAATATTTGGTGTGCACCACCCCATGAAACCTGGGAAGATTAGAGTGGTCTTCGATTCTTTGGCTCAGTGTTGTTACAAGCTCTCCCAGTCTAGGTTTGGGAGAGGGGGGTAACAGGAAAAATTAACCAAAAATAAGCGAACAAATAGAAAATGTGGAGGATTACTACATTCAGTCCTCTGTCCTAAAAATATGACAACCACTTGTTATTTTTAAAGAAAGTGGAAGCAATTAATCTTCAGGAGAGTGTCTTAGCCAGTGCAACAAAAAAAGTGTTACTAACTAACGGAAGGAGAACTAAATGACCTACAGAAAAAGAAATAAACAACATAAGCTTTCCCCTACTTCCTTACTAACCAAAAACAGGGATAAACATGTTTCAACATAAAAAGTGGCACCCTCTCCCTACTGCTTCGTATGACACACTTTACTGCTCCAGGTGTGTGTATATATGTGTGTGTGTGTGTGTGTGTGTTCCCTACTCACTGCTGTGTGTGTGCACTTGGATGGGTTACATAAAGAGCACCAATTCTCAGTATGGGTTACTATACTTGGCAAATGTCACGACTTTCACCTCACTTTTCACATAAAGCTGCATTTCCACTGCTGTAACTTTACCCAGGAACTAGGGACTTTAGGATGGTACTCCATGTGTTTCCACAGCAGGAACCAGGATCTAAATAAAGTTCTGGGTAAAAAAATGCCCCTCAGACAAGGTCCTTTTGCATCACTTTCTAGAACTAAATGTCCAGTACAAAAGTACTTGTACGATTTTGCGTGAACTATTTCTCAGTACCATATAAAGGGTTGCATTCGCACCGACAGTGTGTACTAGGACGTGACATATGCCAGTCAGTCGACAGCAATGTCATTTGTGCGTGGTGTTCAACAACTTTAACAAAGAATAACAACATTAACAACAGGAGGATGGACGATGCTGTGATCAGAGCTGTGTTAGAATCTCCATTGATAACTGGCAGTGCTACATTTGCTACAAGTGCCTGCACTTCAGCATCCATATATTTATCACTGTTCATCTTACTTGCAAAATAAGTTGACACAATGTTTACAGTATGTTACACGACATTTTAAATCATGGCAGGTGAGTGTGTTTTCATACGCGTTTGGCCAATCAATGTCTACTTATGTCATGGATAGTACCAGCTGTGCTGGTAAGACCCTGCTCCAGAGTAGGAGCTAATTTGGTTCCTGCGGTGCGTAAACGCCCAAAAGTGGGTAGTTCCATAATTAGTTCTGGTACTGTGACAAGGTTCATGTAGTGTGAAAGGCCCTAAAGCCCTGCTCGCAAGGTTGAACTTTTTCAAAAATAGGACTTGGGCAATAAACATGCTGATTGGTTGAGTTCATGCAACATTGTGATTTCAACCACCATTTATTCAGATACTTTTCAAAATATTACTGTTATTGTTTCAAGAGATTTACTTTTAAAAGTATTGCAGAGGAGAATGTAGTTGTATGAAACTCAAATTTGTGGTTCATTTGTTTCGCAGATTTCGCCGATAATCAGCTCCATGCGATCAGCGGGAGCTCAGTGCTCATGTTTACCAAAGAGAGCAGTCTCGACTCGGCTAGTCCTTCTGACATTTGCCCCTGGTTATGATGTCTCTTCAGTGGTTAAGCATAAAATATAATTATTTTTGTACAAATCTAATAGGTAATCTTTGGTCTTTATTCAATTAATCTTCTAAATCTATAAATTTCTTCACAAATAAAACAAGAACCATCAGTGACCAATTTTCCACACCGCAGACTGAGGACAACTTCACAATGACCGACGCACACTCTTTCTCCTCCTTCTCCCCACTCTCTGTGATGGACGTTTCCAAATTTCTCCTGTCCAATCATGCTACTACTTGTCCACTTGATCCGATCCCCACTCACCTCCTTTAAGCAATCTCTTCTTCAGTCATACCTTCGCTTACTCACGTGATCAACTCCTCTCTTCACTCTGGAACATTTCCATCAGCATTCAAGCAGGCTCGGGTAAGGCCACTGCTCAAGAAACCATCTCTAAATCCAGCGCTTCTTGAAAACTACAGACCGGTATCACTTCCCCCATTCATTGCAAAGACACTTGAGCGAGCTGTGTTCAACCAGCTTTCTATGTTCCTTGTACAGAACAACCTTCTGGACAGCAACCAATCTGGCTTCAAAAGTGGCCACTCAACTGAGACTGCTCTGCTCTCGGTTACTGAAGCCCTGCGACTGGCAAGAGCAGCTTCAAAATCCTCAGTACTCATCTTACTGGACCTGTCTGCTGCTTTTGACAACGTTAATCATCAGATTCTCCTGTCCACCCTCAGAAAGATGGGCATCTCTGGAACCGCACTCCTGTGGGTTAAGTCTTACCTCTCTGACAGATCCTTCAGTGTGTCTTGGAGGGGTGATGTTTCTAAGTCACAACACCTTGCTACTGGGGTTCCTCAAGGCTCAGTACTTGGACCACTTCTCTTCTCCATCTACAATACGTCATTAGGATCTGTCATTCAGAAGCATGGCTTTTCTTATCACTGCTACGCTGATGACACCCAACTCTACTTCTCATTCCAACCAGATGACCCGACGGTAACTGCTTGAATTTCAGCCTGTCTGAGTGACATTTCTAGCTGGATGAATGACCATCACCTTCAGCTTAACCTTACGAATACCGAACTCCTGGTGATTCCAGCTAACCTATTGATTAATCACAACTTCTCTATACAGCTGGGCTTTACTCCATTACTCCTTCAAGGACAGCCATAAACTTAGGAGTTGTGATGGATCAACAATTAAGCTTCACAGACCACATTGCTACAACGACCCGGTCCTGCAGATTTGCCTTATACAACATTAGGAAGATTAGACCCTTCCTGTCAGAGCAAGCCACCCAACTTCTTGTCCAAGCTCTTGTTCTCTCCAGACTGGACTATTGTAATGCTCTCCTGGCAGGCCTTCCTGCATGTACTGTCAAGCCTCTGCAGTTGATCCTGATTGCAGCAGCGAGGGTCGTCTTCAATGAGCCAAAAAAAGCTCACGTTACTCCTCTCCTCATCAGGTTACACTGGCTACCAGTAGCCCCTCGCATCAAATTCAAGGTACTGATGCTTGCCTACAAGACGACCACTGGCATTGCACCAACATACCTTAACTCACTGATTAAATCTTATGTGCCCTCCAGAAATTTGTGCTCTGCAAGTGAACGACACCATGTGGTGCCATCCCAAAGAAATTTAAAATCACTCTCAATGACCTTTTCCTGGACTAAGCCAAGCTGGTGGAATGACCTCCCAATCTCAGCACTTTTTTGCGACAGCACTTAACCAACTAATACTAGCACTTTTCCTTCTTTTCTTTTCTTGTCTTTTCATTTATTAAAAAAAACACACCTGGCTATGCGTTCTGTACTAGACTGAGACTTGTCATGGCACTTGTATACTGTTGTTGTTCTCTTGTTGACCTGAATACTTCTATTTTTCTCATTTGTAAGTCGCTTTGGATAAAAGTGTCTGCTAAATGATTAAGTGTAAGTGTAAGTGTAATATGTTAAAATGAAAATAAAAAAGGGCAATACTGTTTGATATAATATTTCATTTCATTGTAATGTAATGTAATGTTAGGCTATATATGCCTACACATTTCCCTGAACTACATTTCTGTGGCTATTAATGTGTTTAAATAAAAAGGAAAGGAGGCAGTGGTATTTGATATCATATTTCATCTTATTGTAAATATATAGTGAGGAAAATTGCAGTAGCCAAGCCGAGGTGACTGATGTTATCAAGTACGCTGCTGTTTGCTGAATTACCAGATTTGTCGTCCCGTCCGTGGCTCCGAGTCAAACTCATAAAGTCCGAACTACCGAGGATGCAAGTCTGAAATTTGCATACTTTGTATTAAGAAATGCACGCAGACCTACGTCACCAGACTATTTGCCTAATCTTCACGGTACTAAGACCGCAGAGGAATTGAAGAAAGCAACAGGTCTGGGGAGAAAAGTTCCTGTGAAAAAAAGTTCCTGGTGCAATTGTTCTGCGTAATTTCGGTGGAAATGCATCTTAAAATAATGAACAAACAGTAATCACTGACTGATGGCCACAAGACTGATTTCACATAAGAGCACATACAAATCACAAGAGCCCTTTTCACACTGCACGTCGGACCCGGCATATTGCCGGAACATTGCCAGGTCGCCTTCTGTTTCAAAGCAACCACGTCCTGGGATTGATTCCCGCATTGAACCCGGGTCGGGGACCTAGTAACATAGCCGGTTTCATCCCAGGACGAGCGCTGTGTGAACAAAAGCCAGATCTAATGCCGTGTCGAAGTGATGACGTGCGTTATCGCACGACTCTTTTACCGGCTGTTTTGAAGGAAGATCAAAATTTGCGACGAAAAAATATGTGCAAACTGTAATGAAGCAGAGGTCCTCACTTTCCGCGCTGACGCCGAGATCTTTCGCTTGCTTCAGTGAAAGTATAACGTGCCTAAAATTTTCGACTCGTACATTACACGTCACACCCTGATGTCACGTGTCGTTACGGGATCTTTACGGGTTGTGTGTGAAAGCACGCATATATCCCGGGTAATCACTGGCAGTGTGAAAGTGCAAAATCTAGCAACCCGAGAACAATTGCTGGAACACTTGTGTATTTGTGTATTTGTGTATTACCTGTGTATTTGCCAGAATGGCAGTGTGAAAGGGGCTAAGGTGTCCAAAGTAATGGCAGTAACAAAGAAGATCAGCACAAAATTCTACACTCAGTATCTGGAACACACCAGTGCAAGTCCAGTGCAGGGGAGAAGTGAACCTACTCAAGCTGTGTTCACGCTGCTCTTTTGAAGCAGTACACTCTGCAGGACACTCCTTACAAGCAGGAGGTGTTGCTAATTAACTGCAAAGCAAGCAGAGTGAGAGAGAGAGAGAGAGAGAGAGAGAGAGAGAGAGAGAGAGAGAGAGACAGAACTCAATAGCAAAAAGATCCCTGTTCTCTTTTGAATCCCCTTGTGCAAGAATATGAAAAAGGACGGAAGTCAACAGCATATAAATGCCAAATTGTAAAATGAGTTATTTTATGCATTTTTTACTTTACCAGTTAACGAAAAAGTATTGCGATGTGAGCAGAGTAAAACAGCTGACAGGACACGAAAGTTTGTTTTTCTAAGTTTTACTGACATATAGCCAAATGACATCTCATCAGACCACTGTTCACTATTGTTCTACTGAAGCTCATTTAGCACCTATACCATTTTCCACACTCTTTGACTTACGCCTGGCACTGAAGCGTAGATGAAGTGCGTGTCTGAAAAGTCTCTTGTTTGTTGTGGTCATAAAGAGATACTGAGGTTCCGTGTCTTAATAAACACATTTCTTGTACAGAAAAAAAGAGACAGAAACTGCAGTTGTGAATGGCCTGACTGAGCTTAGGTCAGTGGTGGCCATGGCCACCCCTCTGCAGGGGTGCTGCATAATCTCAGTTTTTTCCAGTTTAAACAGACTAAAATAACTATTGTACCATATGATAACCTTTTACAGCATATATTTAAAAAATATATCAAAACACCAACATATGAGCATGTCCAAGTGAAAATATATAAGTGAAAAAACACTGATATATTTCATACATATTCAAAGCTGCAGTCGGTAACTTTTGACACTCTAGTGGTTAATAAACAGAACTGCTTGCGTCTTGCGGAAGAACATCGTAGCCGGAGCTACTTCTCTCTGTTTATGTCTATGAAGAATCACAAAGGTACTGGGTTACTCCGCCGCGGTACCCCTGAAGCAATCTAAAATAGTCAGAATATAAACACTTATTATAGGTGCACCCTAGTGATTCAGGACAGGCTAAAAACACGGTTTGGAAAATGGATTCATGGTGTACTCGCTTATTATATACATTTTGTAAATTTTGAACACATAAAAAAGTTACGGACCGCAGCTCTGATTGGTTGTTTTCTTATCGGGAGCGATGGATTTCTGCAAATGGAAATAGGACCACTGGGAGGAGCCAGAGGAGCTTGATTTTTTTCACAGATTATCTGTCTCATATTCTACTGTCAGTACATAATGACAGGTTTAACAAATATGTAAAAAATAAATTTTTACAAAAGTTAACTACTGCAGCTTTAAAGTTTACATTTTTATTTAACTCCAATTGGACTGTTCTCAGTAAAGAATCACCCCGCTGACCCTTTGTACCAAGTATAGGTCTCTGCAGGAAAGTAATGGGAGTTACTAGATCAAGGTGTTTTTACACCATGATACCTGATTGGTTGATGTAACAGTGACGTTAGGTTTAGGGGTGGGGTTGGGTAAGGTGGATCATTTAGATTGCATGATTCAGAAACACCCAGCAGTTTGAAAACACCCACATGGTGATAAACGCCCACTTTTGTTCTGCAGAGACCTAAGTCTCCTTTGTACTGGTGAAAGCTCAGTGTTATATTTCACGCAGTGATTGACAGGATAGAGCAAAGATGGATAAATTTATGTTTAAATAAAAAAAGCTGAAATGTCACAGCCCAGAAGACCGACATCAACCCGGAACCCCCCCCCCCCCCAACCCCCTCAAAAAATGCATCCTTTTAATCCTCTCTCATCAGAATCAGCTAAGATTTTGCCAATCAAAGCACAAGAAGAACTGGTATAACTCTGTACAGATCACACTTTACATTTTTAATTTTGAGAAATGTCTTTGGTTGAATTTTGGCTGCATATGGAATATAAATACCCATCTATCTCAGAATGCACCGTCAATGTGCTGTTGTCGTTTTCAAACTCTTACCATTGTGAGCTAGCGTTTTCATCTGTGGCATACATGAAAAACAAAAAAAGGCAGTGCCTGTCAGTGGAGCACAATCTACGAGTTCGATCCTCAATCTCTCCCCGTATCAAGAGGCTGTTCTCGCAAAAGCAGGCAAATGTATCCCATTAAAATGCTCATGACACCGTTCCATGCACAGATATTTTAGTTTCATTTTTTAAGTTATAAGGTCAGGTTAAACAAAGCAAATGAGAAACAAATAAATAAGTGGTTTATTATTAATTAAAGAGTTAAGTATTAATCTTTAAATGTTATGTTCCAATGATTCTCACATACAGTAAATGGTTCAAATGAGTGTTGACATCTTGTTGTAAAAGACAGACTGTTCATTTGAATGGGTTGTTTCACCTCATATTATGTCTCTTGCGATGCATTCATAATAGATTCACACTGCTCTTTATGCTTAATATGTTGTTTGCTCATCTGGATTTAATTTAATATATATATATGTACGCATATACATTTAGTTTAATTGGTTTGGGGTGACATGGGGAAAAAACACTACAAAGGGGTACATGCTTTAAAAAATGTGGGTAAACACTGCTCTAGACAGAGGTCAGAATGAATTTGCCAAGTAAGGCATGTTCCTGTATCAACACCTTTTGATGATCCTGGATCCACATTTTTGCCCAAAAATATAGACTTAACCTAATCCCTACCCCTAAACCTAACCCTATCCATGATTCATTCCTAAAATCAGTGGGAAATGATAGATGATTAACAAGGATGTAGAAGGACCTAACCCTGATTGTAAGCCTAAAACAGATATTTCCTGAAAAGTTTATATCTCAGTTCTGATTGGTTGACCTGGAATGTTGTTCCAGGATCAACAAGGATGTAGATCCAGGAACATGTTGTACTTGGTGAAATCATGCTCACCTCTAGAGAGAGGATCTAGGATAACATTTTTTCTGTGTTAAATAATCCAAATTAAATTCTTAGACGATGACAGTTCACCATAGTAATTACTGGTTGGAGTCTGACATTCGTGAAAGGAATACCAAAATGTTATGCTCAGTGTACACAATGACATGATTGGAGGATTGAACTCCCTATAAATCAAAATAATGAAGAGCAAGCAATAATGCCAGAGATTCCATTTCAATTGCACTAAAGTTACATTGGGTCTTTTGAGAACTTTTTAGAAAAGTAGAAAACAGGATGTTCAATATGGTTCCCATTCTCCTGTAGCAGAACTGTACCAGCTCCTATTGCACTTGCATCTACTTGCAGTCGGAAAGGCAATTGGAAGTTTGTAGCAGACAGGACAGGGGCATGGCAGAGGAGGTCTTTGGCAGTTTCAAATGCAAGATGACATTGGTCCATAAAAACCTTTTGTTTGTACAAGGAGGTTTGTGAGTAGACAGATGTGGGCAGATAAATTGGGTAATATCCACTCATACCTAGGAAGCCTCTCAGTTCATGTTTGTTACAGGGCAAAGGGATTTCGAGTATGGCTGAAATTTTAGCCTTAGTGGGTTTAACTATTCCTTGGCCTACCTGCTTGCCCAAGTTTGTCGCAACTCCTTTTGCAAACTTGCATTTGGCAAAGTTTAGTCAAAGAAGCTGCAGTCACGCATCTGAAAACCTTTTCAATGGTCTTCATGTGATCTGTTTAGTTATTTGAATACACTACAATATCATGCAGAAACACTTCACTGTATTGGCACATCTGACAGTATCTGATGTATCTTAAGCTGAAATGTAGCAGGCACATTTTGCATCCCAAAAGCTAGGACCCAGTATTGTAGGAAGCTCCAAACTCTTCAAATGAGTAGAGAAAAGGGGAATATTCTCTGCTCATCAAGCCATCTTTCTAAGAGTAATTTGCTACCATGCCCACAGTGGCAATAGAGGCAGCCAAGACACTCAGTCTGATCTGCACCCAGTTCAGAGTGAGCCTTGTCTACATAGGCCTTAAGTCTGTTTCCATGACAAACACAACTTTTACAATTTTGGTCAATACTGGCGACAACAATGTCTGTGTCATTTAACTTCCTTTTTAAACCAGGTGAAACCATGGAAAACAGAACCAGGGCTTGGGAGTAGAACCAAGATAGGATTGCCAGGATAAATGTCTAATTTTACAGTCTTTTTTCATCTTAGTCTGAGCAGTGGACAAATTATGTTCTGCAAGAAGTTGGGCTTTGTGACACCTCTCTCACAGAAGTGACATAATCATCAACAGGGACAGGTTTAGAACTCTGATCTGACAATTGTTCACTTTTGTGAGCCACGAACTGTATGGCCAAACACAAGTACAGTGGGACTAAAGCCAAGGGATTCTTGCACTCTCTTATTGCAAACATTAACATATAGTCCTCCATGTTCGCTGCATTCTCAAAACTCTGGCAATTTGATAATACCTAGAATATCAAAATCAACTGCAGGCAGCAGATCCTTTTCCTATTTAGTAACTAAACTCTCTAATAACCTACCTAACATTTTGCGGGAGGCAGAAACACTTTCGCATTTTAAATCTAGATTAAAGACCCATCTCTTTAACCTGGCTTACACATAACACACTAATACGCTTCTAATATCCAAATCTGCTAAAGCATTTTTAGGCTGCATTAATTAGAACACTTCCGATAACACCTGATGTACTTGCTACATCATTAGAAGAATGGCATCTACGCTAATATTTGTCTGTTTCTCTCTTATTCCCAGGTCACCGTAGCCACCAGATCCAGTCTGTATCCAGATCAGAGGGTCACTGCAGTCGCCCGGATCAAGTACGTATCCAGACCAGATGGTGGATCAGCACCTAGAAAGACCTCTACATCCCTGAAAGACAGCGGAGACCAGGACAACTAGAGCCCCAGATACAGATCCCCTGTAAAGACCTTGTCTCAGAGGACCACCAGGACAAGACCACAGGAAACAGATGATTCTTCTGCACAATCTGACTTTGCTGCAGCCTGGAATTGAACTACTGGTTTCGTCTGGTCAGAGGAGAACTGGCCCCCAAACTGAGCCTGGTTTCTCCCAAGGTTTTTTCTCCATTCTGTCACCGATGGAGTTTCGGTTACTTGCCGCTGTCGCCTCTGGCTTGCTTAGTTGGGGTCACTTGATCTACAGCGATATCATTGACTTGATTGCAAATAAATGCACAGACAATATTTAACTGAAAAGAGATGACATCACTGAATTCAATGAAGAACTGCCTTTAACTCTCATTTTGCATTATTGACACACTGTTTTCCTAATGAATGTTGTTCAGTTACTTTGACACAATCTGTTTTGTTTAAAGAGATATGTAAATAAAGGTGACTTGACTTGACTTGTGTTTTTGACCCACCACCTACTGAGCATTAATGTGCTGGACATTTAACTGCAATATATATATTTATATATATATTCCTTTCTGTGGCTGATTTAATAGTTTAAACCTTGGAGATATATTTCTGTAAGTGTTTTAATAAACAGTGAGTCTATGCCCAATGGTTTAAGACAATTACTGTTTTTGTTGTATGCACATTTGATCTTTGTTGCAAAAATGCTATGCAAGCAGTAGAACAAATGTTATAATTTCACTGCTATTCTATACAAATGTATGTCTCATTTGAATAGAATTTCCTCATTTGTATATTACTTAAGATATGTACTGTATAAAAAGAAACCAAATGCATAAGCAAACTGTAATGTTAATCTGGTTAAACTAAACATGTTGTAAATGTGAATGTAATATTCATGTATATATTTTCTCTTTGTTTGTAGTTTTACCAAAGGAAGCAGAAGAACAATCACCAGTAAAGTCACTAAAGTTACCAAGACTGCTTTCTGGGGTATGCAATCTGTTAAGCTTGTGCTCAAGTAATGCAATTGGTTAGAACAGAATACCCTGTTCTATAGATTTTTTGTCTGTTGTTTGTGTGATTCCTGCTGGCACAGCTGTGAACCAGATAAACCCACCAGAAGACAGTTAGTTCAATTTATTATCCCAATGCTGGCAGACGTAGTTGTCTTTCTAAAACAACTACTTTAGATTTGTATTTAGTTTTCTTCTTTTTTTGACCACTGAAATCCTGTTTCCGCCATGATTTTATTTGATTTTTTTTAAAGTTAAGTGTCACCTTTTTATCTCACAATTCTGACTCTTTTTCTCTCTCTCTCTTTCAGATTTGGGAAATGTCAGGATTCAGAATTTAAACTCAAAATTCAAAGAAAAATAAATACATCAAAATTGTGAGAAATTCAGAATAGAAAACAAACTTGCATCTCACAATTCATTTTTTTCACCACAGAATAAAAATAATAATAATGTGGCATTTCTTGAATTGCGACAATTCTGACTTTTTTCTCAAATTTCGAGTTTTTATCTCGTAATACTGAAAAAAAAACATCAGAATTATGTGACAAATATGACCTTTTTAATTTTTTTCTCTTGTGAAACAAACTCACACACCACAGAAAAACAGCATCTGAAAACAAAAACAAATTGTTCTACATGAGCCTCACAGCTACTGTTTAGTGTATGAAATATATGATGTGGATAAATTCGATCTGACATAACCGTGATTAAACCTGCATCTGATGGATGTGACACATGCAATAAATAATGTTAATTCTGACATGCACAAAAAATCAAATCAAAACACGTCTTCAGAAGTTGAAGGTGTCAGTGAATCTGATGGTTTTGGGGATGTAGGTGAGTCTCACTGAAGGGTCACAGTAATTCATACTCCTATACTTTGGTGTTTCTCCTTTTGAAAGATGACATGCGTTTTCATCCTTTGTTTGTTGGTCCTTCATTTCCACAACCTTCAGCTCAGATGAAATCTGCCCATCAGAAGCACTAACGATGAGGTCACTTGTATCGTCTGAGTTCTTTAGTACTCCAGGTTTCTGTAGAATCTGTGTGTTCATCTCTAAAGTCTGTCTGAGAGTTGTTTTTGAGTTCATGTCCAAACAAACCTCAGGAGATGAACCGACTGAGTCCAGATGCATCTTGACTCCATTGAGACACTGATGTCCTGATCTTTCCTCAGCTTGACACTCTTTCAGAGTTGCATCAGAAACACATGCATCCTTCATTTCTAGACTGAAGGTCTCACTCAGCTCCTGAAGTCTGAGCTCTTTCTGTCCTGCTGAGTCTTTGTCACTCGCTCCTGTAGTTTGATTCCAGTGTTCTTGTGAATCAGTTGATTTGTTCTCATCTTGATTTATTACTTCTTGTGAATTTGGTGGTTCATTCTTGTGTTGAATTAGTACTTTTTGTGAATCTGATAGGTTGTACTTGTGTTGCTTTAATGTCTCTTGTGAATCGGTTGATTTGTTCTCATATTGCATTTGTGATTCCTGCAAAAAAATGGATTCATTCTTGTGTTGCTTTAGTCCTTCTTGTGAATTGGTTGATTCATTCTTGTGTTGCTTCAGTACTTGTGAATCAATTGATTTGTTCTCATATTGCTTTAGTGCTCCTTTTAAATTCACTGGTTCATTCGTGTGTTCCTGTAGTGATTCTTTTTCGTTGCTTGATTTGTTCTTTTGTTGCTTTAGTGCTTCTTGTGAATCAGTTGGTTTGTTCATGTGTTGCTGTAGTGCTTCTTGTGAATCAGTTGATTTATTCTCACGATGCTCTAGTAGTTTTTGTACATTCTTTGATTTGTTCTTCAGTTGCTTTAATCTTTCTTGTGAATCAGTTGATTCATTCTTGTGTTGCTTTAGTGCTTCTGGCACATCATTTGATTTATTTTTCAGTTGCTTTAATCTTTCCTGTGAATCAATTGATTTGTTCTCATATTGCTTTAGTTCTTCTTTTGAATTGGTTGGTTCATTCTTGTGTTCCTGTAGTGATTCTTGTTCAATGTTTGATTTGTTCTTGTGTTGCTTTAGTGCTTCTTGTGAATCAGTTGGTTTGTTCTTGTGTTGCTTTAGTGCTTCTTGTGAATCAGTTGATTTATTCTCTTGATGCTCTAGTGGTTCTTGTACATCATTTGATTTGCTCTTCTGTTGCGTTAGTCTTTCTTGTAAATCAGTTGATTCATTGTTTTGTTGCTTTAGTGTATCTTGTAAATCAATTGATTTGTTCGGGTGTTGCTTTTGTGGCTCTTGTGAATCAATTGATTCATTCTTTTGTTGCTTTAGTACTAGTGAATCAATTGACTTATTCTCATATTGCTTTATTGTTTCTTTTGAATCGGTTGATATGTACTTGTGTTGATTTAGTGCTTCTTGTGAATCAGTAGATTTGTTTTTGTATGGATTTAGTTCTTCTTGTGAATTGGTTGATTCGTTCTTGTGTTGCTTTAATATTTCTTGTGAATCAGTTGGTTTGTTCTTGTGTTGTTTTAGTGTTTCCTGTGTAACAGTTGATTCATTCTTGTGTCTCTTGATCTTGTGTGTCAAATCATTTCTGCTGTGCTCCGTCACTAGAGTCTCAAATCTCTTGATTAAACTGCTAAACATGATTCTGCCTGTCCGTCTGTTGGTTTGTGGTTTCTTTATGGTGTTGCTCTCTGCTGCTGTAAATCTCTCCAGCATGTTCTGAACCTTGGAGGTTTTTCTCTTCATCCCAGGTCTTGAATCAGCTCTCAGTCTGCTCGTGTCTTTAATATGCCACTGTTTTGTGTTCAGAGAGCCCACCTCTCGTCTGCGGGTGAGTGCTGGCTTCGGCACACTCCTCAGAAACTTAGATCTGAGCAGCTGGAAGGCAGTTAGACGTGGACCGGCTCTTCCTAAGGTTGCTGACGGAGAGTTTGGAAGGTCTTGGTTTTGGTAAAGCAGAAGATTCTCCAGAATGGCCCTGACCTCCGGATGTGTTGTGCAATCCAGGATCAGCTGTTTCATGGCTCGCCGATCCAGGGTTGAGATGATGGAGAGCTGCTGCTTATCCCTCTGAGCTCTGTGGAATAAAAGTGTTTTCTGTGCACTCAGAAAGGAGTGACAGAACTTATATGTGACTTCTTCTGTACAGAATAAGAGTGAACCAGCCAAAGGGAAGAGTTTATGACTAGTTATGCAGTGAGATCACCTCAGCTTAGGCATACATACAAATAATAACTGTACTATGAATGAGAAGAAAACAAAACAAAACAGAGGTGTGGTATATGTTAGTTATGTGCCATTATTTCATTATTTCATTACTACTATTTCTATTTTCATTTTACCTTTATTATTATTATTACTGTTATTATTATTGATATTACTGTTGCCGTCAATGCAAAATATTATCATCATCGCCATCTTTATCATTTATTATTAATATTGTTATTATTGTTATTGTTATTAATGTTATTATATTATTAATGATATTACGATTGCTGTCGATACAAAATATTATCATCATAACCATATTTAGTATTACTATTGTTATTGTTATTATTGCTGTTATTATTGTTGCTATTATTTCTGATATACATTTTATTATTATTATAATTATTATTGATATTAGCCTACTATTTCCGTCCACACAAAATATTATCACCATCATTTAACATTAGTATCACCACTGTTATTGTTATTACTGTTGCCGTCCTCACAAAATATTATTATCATTATTATTATACATGCTATTACTATTTAAATACTCCTACTTCTACCCATTTGTCATTTCTGCTTATTTTTCATTACTGTTACTATCATTGTTGGTTTTGTTTTTTGTTGTTGTGTTCACCCTATGTTGAATGTTTTTGCACTCCTAATAGGAAGAAAAAAAAGGAGAGAGATCAGGAAATAGACGTTATCCAGAATTATTACCACAGTTAGTTAAAAGTCTTTAAGATTCTATAGGGAAAATATTTCAAGTACATAAGAGTCACTGAAGAGATCATAAAAAAGACTTAAGATAAATCTTTAATCCGTCAATAAGTGTTCAAGTTAAGAGAACTCTGTGAGTGTAGACATCGAACATCACTTTGACCACACCCCCTTTCTCCTAAACCCCACCTTCCATAGATATAACAGCCAACCCAGTGTCAGAAAACATGATTGACAGACACAGAGCATATCTGATTGGCTAAATAGACTCAGTGCCGTTTTCATAATATATAGTGACTTCATGTCATGTGACTTCATGTGTCACTTCATTGTTACTACAAAAACATCACAAAAGTCTGGTAGATTTTTTAAAACTGATATTATGATAAATATTTCATGTGCTAAACACGCTGAAAAACTGATAACATTATTTTATTAGAGTAATGATGTTGAAGCAGCCAGCTGATAATATTGAAGGATGGTAATACTCAAAGAGCTTTTTATTTACTAGGTAAACATGAGTTACAGCACAGTTAAGAGTTTGGTGCCACCTTGTGTCAGTCACATATAAGGTTATTCATATTCACAATATATCTGATAACACTTCACAATAGTTCCATTTGTTAACATTAGTTAACTACATTAGTTAACATGAACTAACAACTAGAACATGAACTAGAAAATAATTTTAAAGCATTAACTAATCCTAGTTCATTTTAATTTCAGTATTCACGGTGTAGAAAATTATTTTTCTAAGTTGTAAATAAAACAGAGGCTGTAGTTACTGAAGTACATTTTATAGTTTTATATAGTTCAGTCTTTATACTTCTACTCAATGTTTTACTTGCCATTTCTTTGCATTTATTTAGGAAATTTATTAACTTCAATTAAAAAATGAATAAATCCTACATCGATATTTTTGTACTAATACATAATTTAAATAAAATGTTTCATCTGTTAATATTTAATGGACCTGAGATAACATGAACTAACAATGAACGGTTTTATTTATTTTTATTAACTTATTTTAAAATGTATAATTTCTTAGACATGCTCACAGTGAATTCATTAAATAACATTTACTAATAGAACCTTGATGTAAAGTGTAACCGAATATATTGATGTCCCAATTCATAATTCTTTTCAAATGTTCACGTATAATCTCTTGCAGAAATAGCACTTTTATTATTTTTGTATATTTTCCAAATGCTACAGGTTTAAGATAACTAAATTGCCTAAGTCCATTGAAATGTGGGATTAACTCGAAGGTTTGTTAATAAAAGTGGTGGCACAGACATCAGCTTTACTTCTCTACTGCCGCGGCTCGGTATAATCGTCCTCCCAGTTCTTCCAGTTTTTGTCTTTTGTCCAAATCCTGATAAAGTCCAGCGGGAACCTGGTCGATCCCGTAGAGCAGCCCGTAAAGACAGCCGGCGATCAAACCAGTCGCACTGCTCTCACCTGAATAAACATTCACAGTGGCACACAATCTGACTGTCAAACACACACACACACAGTGAATCCACATAAAAACTAAAGGCTTCTGATTAAACGACTGATGTTTTATACACAAACAAACTCTGGATCAACTGAACCAATCTCTTAAAAAAATAAAGTGAATTAATATCTTTTTAAACTGATTCTGTCCCAAGTACAAACTGAGCAGCTGATGTTTCTGCTGTGATCCATGTGTTTCTGAATGGTTCCTGACCTCCGTGAAACATGGCCCGTTTGCACAGCTCCTCCCAGCTGGATCCGGCTGCCAGCAGAGCGTCGTACGCAATCATAGGTGCATCGTGACCCCTGCGTCCGGGACAGCCCTCTGAACTCCAGCGCTTGTACATCTGAACACAAATACACGGCAAAGATGTATTGATCAGGGCCTGTATTCACAAAACATTTTTCTTACCACTAAGAGTTCTGCTATATAACAGTAAAAGATTTTAGCTAAGAGTTTTCTCTTAAAACCTATTCATAAAGCTGCTGAGACTGGCAACGCCTTCGCTACATTTATAGAACTAAGACAGAAATTTAACTTAGGAAAAGAACAGTATTACTATTACTTACAAATCAGGAATTCTTTTAAAACCACAATTGGAAACAAAGATATTGCACAACCTCCCCCAATTCTAAAACATATCACCACAATTAGTAATTCATCAAAAACACACATCTATAGACTCTAAAATAGTAGCACCAGTTAAACAATGGGAAAAAGATCTCAATATCAACACAAACGATGAATTTTGGAAAACAATTTGTAGAAACATCCAGTTAATTCAGAATAAATTTATACACAGAACACGCATAACACAGCGTAAGATGTTTTAAATGGGACTAGTAACTTCTGATAGATGCACTAACTGCAGTGTAAATACACCAGACACTTTCCTTCATGCATTCTGGCTATGCCCTCCAGTTCATCAGTTCTGGATAAATGTCGCTAATAAAATATCCAATTTCTTTAAAATTACAATTAATGCACTCCCATTATTATGTCTTTTAGGTGACACATCTCAAATTAACCCTCCCCTTGAACATTCAAAACCTCTGCTATAAACAATACTACTCAATTGGAAAAATAAATACCAAATATCAATAACACAATGGCTACATCTATTAAGGGATCACATTATTAAAGAGAAGCAATCGTTAGCAAATAAAAATCATCTATACAAATTTAATCAAATTTTCAGTTCATTGCTCTCACCCTTAAATATTGATTAAAACTAGCTAGGTAGTCGATGTCTCAACTTAAATCTTGGGTATACTAAATGGATTAATAATAAAGAAGTGCAATATGCATAATTATAAATTATTTCTATAATAAATAATCTCTGAGTATTATTAAAGACATCAATCGTGTATACATATACCTGTAAGTGTTTATATTGTGATCTATAAGCTATATTATTTGTTTTACATGTAAAAGCTGCATATTATTATTATTTATTGTTGTTGTTGGTAAGGATGGTAGTAGGGACGATGATATTTGTATTGATATTATAAAACCATTTGTATTATTTTCTTTAATCTGGGTCAGGCAACTATTCTGGGTGCTGTCGGTGGGTATGACTAGCACGTCCTGTCGGCATATTCATTAGTAACCCGATTCATGGATTTTCTGGCCTCTCATTTTTACCGCCTTTGTCCCAATTGTAGGCTTCTGCTATGCAAAATAAATGTGTTAGAAGGATATCTGTGCTGGATGTGGTGTCTCTGGCTAGGGAGCTAACCAGTGCACGCTAGGGTCCAAGCCATAGATTACCTAAAAGGAAAAAAAAATAAAATAAATGGACTTTGGTCCTGTCAGGTCACAACCAGACTAGGGGAGCCGGGTCTGGAGGTGCCTGTAATGGTGCCATAGCATATTTTACTGAAGAAGACCCAGCAAAACATAGAAGCTTAACTGATGGGGTTGGGTGATGGGGGGAGCCAGGTGGATCGGTGAATCCGAGGGAGGTGTCTTTGTTGGAGAGGTCTTTTGGTTGTGCTCGCTGGCAGTAGAAAAATGCCCCCCAGGCATAGAGAATAATGTCCTAAATTATGGTATTAGTATTATTATTATAATTACAGTACTGCCACTACTACCACCGTTACTATTATTATCATGTATATTAGTATTACCACTATTACCACTACTATTGTTACTACTATTGTTATTTTTGTTTTAATTATTATTATTAATAGTAGTATGTATACTACTTTTACTACAACACTGTCACAATTATTATGATTTTCCTAAATTGCCTCTATCTACATCACTAAAATTTCTCATTGTTTAAACCTACCAATGTACCTGCATATATCACTATATTGATATTTATATCTAGTGTTTTATTCTTTGTTTTTTTGTTTTTTGGGGTGTTTTGTATGTTCCTCTGTCTTCTGTATGTGTATGTATGACATTGATATTTTATCTTGTATAAGATACAATGTTTTAGCTTGCAATAAAAAAATAAAAAATAAAAAATAAAAATAAATAAATAAAATGGGCCACCACCTCCAAAAAAAAAAATACTAAAAATAAATAAAAATAAAGCTGCTGAGATAAACTTGTACTAAGGAATGAAGAGAAGTCTTAGAGAAAGGGCGGGGTTGACCTCGTTGCTTTGGATGATGTTAGCGTGCTTACTAACTATGCACACAGTGATTGGCTGATATTCTCTGACAGAGATTTATTCATGGAAATATTGTAGAGCAGATGTTGCCATGTACAAAGATTTAAAAATAAAAATGTTGCCACATTCAAATAAAGATTTCAAAATGCAGGCTAAGTGTCACTAATTAAACAAGTATATGTCCATCTAATTGTCAGCCTCTTACATGTGTGCTTCTCGTAAACAGTTAGTGAATATGTATATAAACAGCCTTTTAATAAACAGAGTAGAATAATCATGGCTGATAGTAATACATGCAAAAAAAAAAAAAAAAAAAAAACTGGACATAAGAACAGATGTTACTTCTTGCCCAACTGGTTAATGAAAACAAGGATATAATCAAAGGAAAATTTAGAGTTGGGATAACCTCCCAAACCAAGGTGATACCTTTTTGAAAGGTCATTATCATCAAATGTTTCTAAATTGTTTACATTCAGAGACAAATCGCGGGCAACAGCCACTTTAGGATAGTTTGTGGTTTGATCTTAGTGACTTAGGACTCCTATTCACTACTCTTAACCCTTCACAGATTTAAGAGCTAGTTTTCGAGCTATAACGCTTTGTGAAACAGTCTTAGAGCAAAAATTTAGGATTCCTAAATTTAGGATTGACACAGCCATTATTTTTAAGATTTTCTCCTACGTTGGCGAGTTATGAGCTACTTTTAGCCTTAAGATGTTTTGTGAATACAGGCCCAGATCACCGTGAGCACAAGTACTCATGATGAGTGACTTCTCCAGTAGTTTAGAAATTATGATAGAACTAGTCAATTATGACAAAGTTGAAGTTATGAGATAAGTCATAATTATAAGCTAAAGGGCTCTATTTTAACAATCTAAGGGAATGGTCTAAAGCGCAGGTCCAAATCCACTTTTGCTAGTTTAACGACAGGAAAATGGTCGGCGTGCCCGGGTGCATGGTCTGAACGGGTTGTCCCTATTCTCTTCATTAGTAATTGATGTTTTCTGGGTGGAACGTACAATAAACCAATCAGAGTGACATCTCCCATTCCCTTTAAGAGGCAGCTGCGCTTATGCCATGGCGGATTTGCTATTTGCAAGGCGGAATTTGTGAGCGCAAAGACAGAACACGTCTCCAGAGATGAAACAGAGCTGCTTGTGCGTGAATAAATAGGTAGCCTAATTCTGATACAGGCATTTTTATATTCATGTAGCTTAAACAATAATCTTTTACAATTTTATCTTTTATTGTTTCATAGTTAAAAATGTTTAAAAAAAAGTGATAATTATGTATATTAATTATATATAATATAATTTTGAGATACTAAGTCAAAATGATAAGATAAAGTAAAAATATGAGAAAGTCCCAAGTATGAAATTATTAGATAAAAAGTAATTATTATCATAAAGTCAGAATGGTAAGATACTAAGTCACAGCTAAAAGATAATTATCAGGTAAAAAGTCAAAATGATTTTGAAATACTAAGTTATAGTTACAAGATAAATTCAGAATATGAGAAGATAAATTAAGAGTTAAATTGTCACCACTATTAAACAAAATCTAAATAACGAGAATAAAATGGCACAATTATGATACAAAAAATTTGAGTTTTGGAATACTAAGTCATTAAATAAAGTCAAAATACATGATAAAATTTTTTTGGGGGGTCATAATTATGACAAAAAAAATCAAATTAAAACTGAAAATTTCTGATTGTGACTTGTGTCTGTCTGTTTGGTGAGATTAGTTAATGTGATTAATCCAAAGGACTGTGGTGCGATAAATGTGTCTGTCTGTGTATGTTTTACCTTGTCTGTCTCTTCAACATCATATCGGTCAGGGAGTATCGGTTTACTTTGACCATCTTCTATTCCTCTCTCCTCCAGATAAAACTGCCATTTGGCCTCAAAGTAAAACCACTTCTCCTGATATTCTAGACCACAGAGGCAAATGCATTGTCAAGACTTTCTGTCCTTTTGTTCTTTTTTTTCAGATGTTTATTACATTTATAAACCTCTGATCTACTCACCTGCCATATGTCGGATAGTTTTCCTGCAGTATTCCTCCGCTTTGGGAATGACCGTCATGAGGTCACGACCCCAGCTGACCAGCGGTTTACCCTGGATGGCATATGAGGCGAAGAGAGCCGTACACAGAGAGCCCAGGAACCCTGCACACAGAACAAGACACATCAGTAAAAGACTGACTGAGAACAGATGGATGTTCATATGATGAAGCAGGAGCAGATGAGGCACCTATGGGGTGATTGTGGGTCATTCGGCCCGTCTCTATGCTCACTTCAACCAGATTGTCCAGCCGCTCGGGCTGCCAGTAGCGCATACCCACACACATGGCTTTAGTCGCAGCTCCGTGACCAGAACCTGCATGTACAACAACATGCAGATCATTAACTGAGTGTTTCTGTCATTAACTGATCACAGATCAGAACTGGAATACCGCTCGTTCCTGCAGTTCTACACAATTCCGCCCCTTGCTTTTGCGTTGATTCAATGTTTTTGTTTAACATGATCATCAATTTAACACATTTTACCATATTTCAGTCCAGCATATTGAGCTCCATTCAGAACTGAATCGAGAATGTCTTTGAATTGCAATTCGATTTCAGATTTTGAATTGAGGGAGCAAACAGAATTGCAACATGACTGTAACAACTCAGAATTAAAATCCAAAATGTTGTGGCCAGTGCAATTCACATTCAAACCTACTGAATGAATTACCCCATTCAGTTCCTCAGTGTGATTCACAGTGAGAGTGTGTGTGTCCCATCTGTACCTTTCTCATTGAATGGTGTGTGCCAGGCTAACAGGAAGTTGTGTGGCTTGAGGTTTACGCATCCCTCCACAGTACTGGGCTCTGGAACTCGGCCCTGCAGACGCACCATGGCCTCCACATAGAGCCGCACCAGCTCCCGGTACAGATCCTCCAGACACCAGTAATCTAATGAGACATGATCAGATCCTCAGGCGCTTTGAGCATGTGTGGCATCCACAGGAGCAGTCATGTGTCAGGACTAATTTAGCCGTGATTAACCGCAGCTGATTAGAGTGTTTATGTGAGGTGGATGTTAGGCATTCTGAGGGCATTAGTGCTCCTCTGGGGCTTCGAAAGCAAACAGATGAAGGCCAGATGAAAGCTTGTGTGTCCATGAACCAGCAGGAGCTGTTATTAGGTCTTGGTAAATCCTGCAGATTCAACATAATCAATATGAGACAAAGATACAGTCTCCAGTTTGTTTCATTTGCGGTGGTTGTTTTTTGTCTCTGCAATCAAATTGTGTTGCGATGCGGATGAGTTTACAGAGGCATTGCATGCAGAAAAAAAAAGAAAGAAAAGAAAAAAGTAAATCGTGCATGACTAATTATTTCCCTTGTTTTAAGTAAGTCGTTGTAATTAGCTCTCTTTTTTTTTAAGTAAGTGCATTTATGAGAATGCGGAAAGGAATTAGAATGAATATTTTATGAGGGTCAGAGGAACTAATTATTATATCACTTTACGTAAAACAAGGGAACGAATAAGTAAATCAAGTGCAAGTTAAAAGAAAATTATGACATTGCGACAAAATGATTGTAAGGTCATAATTGTCTTTTGAACAAAGTTATAAGATAAAAATAATGATATAAGATAAAATAAAAGTATAAGATAAAGATATTTTGTCATAAATATGCCTTTTTGTAGATTGTAGATTTATTTAAAGTCATTGTACCAAATGATATATATATATATAGCTAATAAAAGTTGTATTTGTCTTGTATGTCAAATCGTGTGGAATGTGGATAAGAAGTGCTTTTGAAAAAATGCAGTTATTACATAGAAAGCTATAACTGACAAAATCAAAGTCAAAATTATGAGATAAGATATACAAGATTATAAATGGATAATTATTGACAAAGTTGAAATGATGTAAAAAGTTGAATTGATTTGTGTGTAGATAGACTGTGGCACTGTGATCCACTGACAGTCATCACGACCCTCGTGAGCTTTGAACTCAATCCAGCAAAGCGTGAAGTGGCTCGTTCGAGCAGCAGGAGCCAGTGTTGTCTGCGGTGAGGACCGTGGTCACTATTAGGGTCTATTTCGGGTCTACTGTGCCGGGAATGAAGCGGTTTGGTGGTACTGCTGGATTACAGCTCTCTTGGACCTCACTAAAGCTCATGTTATTTACGACGCTCCCAGAGATTAGCGTGTGTCACGGATGCAAACGGATCGCCGTGACCCGCAGCTCTATTCTGGGTTCGTTATCAGGCTGTGTGTGTGAGTCATGTGGAGGAAAGCATCCGAGTCATGTCTGTGTGAGGAAAGATTGCTGTATTATCATCAATTCACATTTCAGAGGGAGTTAGTGAGGGTCGCTGTGGCCAGAAGAGGGATTTACATGGATTCATCCCTATTCTGAGAGCAAACACAAGCGGAAAGAGCTTACACATGGACTTAAGTGTTACATTTATAGATATGGAACAAATACATTCACATAGTGTTCTGAAATGAGAATGGAAAGTTTCACAGAATTAAGGCAAAAAATTTTGTAATGTTTTTTACTTATCCGGTTAAAAGTTTTGGCATTTGTACGTTTTTGAAAGAAGTCTCTTCTGCTCACCAAGGCTGCATTTACACGATCAAAAATACAGTAAACAAAAATATAATATTATAACAAATTAAAATAACTCTTTTGTAAATTAACATATAAAAAAAATAATTTATTCCTGTGATCTCAGCTGAATTTTAGCATGATCCTTCAGAAATCATTCTTATATGCTGATTTGCTTCTCAAGAAACGTTTCTGATAATTTTCACTGTTGAATTCACTGTGCTGCGTCATATTTTTGTGAAAACCGTGATACATTTCATTTTCCAGCGTTCTTTGATGACTAGAAAGATCAAAAGAATAGCATTTATTTGAAATATTTAGATAAAAAGTCAATTATGCCAAAAAGTTAAAAATTATGAACTATTAAGCCATAATTATGTGATAGAAATTGAAAATTATAAAAAAAAATTATAAAATGTTATTTTATTTTAGAATTAAGACTTTTTAATCACATAATTTTGACTTGTATGGATTAAAGAAAGATATAAAAAATAGGTATTATTAAATACTGTCACAAACAGAAGAAAGGACATAAATATGAAAATCATGAAAGAAACTTGTAAGCATTTATTTTAAATGTTAATCTTTTGTGACATTGTAAGTCTTTACTGACGATTTTGATTAAACTTAATGCATCCTTGATAAGTAAAAGGATTAATTTCTTTAAAAAAAAAAAAAAAAAAACTTTTTAAGGCCTAGTGTATATAGTTTTGTTTCGGTCTCCCTCACCAGTGATCAGGGCCTCTGCAGTGGTCATGTGCATCAGCACTCCGTCACTGAGCGGCCAGTTATCAGCGTCTAGCTTCAAGGCTCCAAGACCCCCGAGAGTGGCCAGTTCCTGCTGAATCTGTTTCCCTGAGATACACATTTCCCACCGGCCCTTGCGGTATCCCAGGGCATCTCCCACTCCTCCGAGAACCAGAGCAGCCTGGAACTTTTCCATGAATGTGTCAGAGATCCTACAGCATCAGACTGAGCTCCTCAACGGCTGGAGGTGACTTTCTTCAGCGCAGACACAACAGCTGTACGTGTGTGTCTCTGGAAGCCCTGCCCACTGTTTACTGCTGCATGGCTTCATCATCTGAACTCGCTCCAGGCGTTATCAGCAGCTCTTTGTGTGGCGGTGCTGAGCTGCGATCAGGTGTCTCCTAAAAAGGCAACAGCTGTGGCACCAGGGTAAGAGGGTCACTCATCTGCTCCAGGACACTCAGAGCGGCACATTACTGTCCCACACACACCAAACACACAAGATCTACTGAATAATTATGCAGCTTATACTCCAGCTGGAGTCTATTCTATATTGTATGTACACATATTTGCATTGATTGGACTGTTCTCTGTTGATCAGCCTTCTCGCAGACCACGACTGGCTGATTATGTTCACTGCCTGCAACACTGTTGGTCAACTATTTTTCAGTCATTACCATCAGCAAGTATGAAACAATAGGAAAACAAAGCCAAAACCCAGATGTTTTAGGAATTTAGGAACTCCCAGTCACGACATTATGGTGACCCTAGTTTTTTGTGATTATTTATTAGTGTTTGTTATTCTAATCAGAATGTAATGATATGCTCTTTCTTTTCGGCTGAACTCCTCCTATCACATGACTCCAATCGTAAAGCCTACTTTTCACAACCCTGTCAATTCCAGTTTCCTCATTCACTGTCACTCAGAAACATGTTACAGAATTTAAATGGGTTGCAAATGTTGTTAACTTACCAGTTTATCAATTTCTATTTACATTTAATCATTTAGCAGATGCTTTTATCCAAAGCGAAATGTGCCATGACAAGTCTCAGTTAGTTTAGCACAGAACACGTAGCTATGTTTTTTTTCTTACTTGAACCACAGCATTAATATAATAATAGTGGAGAATGAGTTTTGTTAAATAACCTTTATTTACATACATACATACCTACATACATAACACTGTTATGATGTGCTGAACTGAACTGACACTGTGAGATGACGGATATCACAAAGTGTAGAAAATAAAGTGTTAGAAACTCATCCAGACTAACAGCAGACACAGAGGGTGATCTCTGATTTACACACTCCTCTGACATCACAGACACCTGTAAACGAGTCAAACCATCTGAACAATCAGTATCTCATCAGCGTTTGAATGATGGCTCTTATCTTTATTTCATTCATGATCATATTAATTCAGAAACCAATGAGAATGATGTCCATTAGCGTTCAAATTGAATGATCACTGAAACACAGCAGACGCATTAGTCCAAATACTTTTTTTCTTGTCCTAGATATTTCTATTTATACTCTGAGTGTTGTGATAGTGCTGCTGGTGATGTGAGTGGAGATTAAAGGACTAGTTCAGCCAGAACTGAAAATTCACTCACCATCAGGCCATGCAAGAAGTAGATGAATTTGTTAGTTGAGAATTTAGCATTTCATCTATTGCTCACCAATGGATCAACTGCAGTGAATGGGTGCCATCAGAATGAGATTTCAAACAGCTGATAATAACAATACAATAATCCACACTACTTCAGTCCATCAATCAAGTGTTTGAAAGAAACAAATTCATCAAAGCATTTTTAACTTCCAACCGTTGGTTGATTCATTGAGTCCATAAGCAAGCGTGGATTATAGTGATGTTTTTTATCAGCTGTTTGTAATCTCATTCTGATGGCACCCATTCAGTGCAGAGGATCCACTGTTGAGCAAGTGATGTAATGCTACATTTCTTCAAATCTGCTTCCATGAAGAAACAAACTCCTCTACGTCTTGGATGGCCTGACGGTGATCATATTTTCAGAAAATTGGTGAAATCATTGGTGAAATCTCAAAACACAACCTAGACCTGTTTGATTGTCGATGTCACATGACTAAATGAAGCCTATTTGCTCTTTCTCATGGTAAAGTTCTGCACAGTTAATACTGTATAAATGACAAGATAACTGGACATGCATCTATATGTTGAGCTTGTGACATGCAGTTGACTCACTGAGACTGAATACACTGATGTAAGTGTGCTATGAGGCTAGACAGATCCAGGTCTTCATTGATGACAGTGCACACATGATCATGGTGATGTATCTCAGTCTGGGAGGCCTCTGATCTTAAGCCTCTTGACAGCAGCAGACTCAATGTACAAACTCTCTCTGTTTATTAATATATATATTTTTTAAATATATTTGTTGTTGTTTTTTTATTTAAAAATAAAAAAAAATCAGTATAGAGAGGCCTCGCTGTAAGCGCTCAGTATAGAGTCTTGTGATTTGCTGCAGTCACGATCGGCCGAGCGAATTCCACAAAGTCATCAATGAGCACCGGCCACGCACCTGATGACAAAACAATTAAACACGGACATAAAATCTCAATTAACACTTATTATACATGTTATTGTGAACAATTCATTGATGGATATTATTCTAAGAATATATACTATGGAGATAAAACTAGAGAACAACCTATAATTTCCTAGGTCTTCAAGGTCTCTGTTTAATTGAAGTTATCCTAACAGGAGTGGAGGGTCAGTTTTTAAGGATATTTCTTAAATTAAGTGTATAGGGGGAAGGGAAATGACCCTTTCAGCCACTGCAGGATAAGTTGATCATTACAAATCTGTGACTTCTTGAATACTGCAAGTTTACAATGACACTCATTCATTCAAGTCCCCCAAAAAACATAAACATAAGACAAATACAGAAGAAGACAGGACAATACAGAGATTCTCAATGGGGAATCGGTTCAACACTGCAGCTGGAATTGGTAAGGATCTGTCTTGACACGTTTAGTGATGAGAGAGAGTTTCATTTATCTGGGTCTGATGGGAAATATGTTCATCAAACTGGGGAAAGACTGAAGCCCAAGTGCGTAAAGAAAGTCAGTGGCTACGTTTACATGCAACCAAATAATTCATATTTAATCAGATTGATGGCTTAATAGGACTGAAAAGCCTTAATGTAAACTCCTTAATCGGAATGAAATTTTGATCGGATTGAAAGGGGTGCTTTATTCCTCTTCTAATATGATTGAGAGTGCATGTAAACACTCGATTGGATTGAACCACGAAACGGAAAGGACTGTGCAATTGTGCAATGACGCAGAAATAACATATGATGCCCGAATGAGCAGTTCTCTTTCATCATCTCGTGTTCGAGATCCACCTATGGGAAGGGCATCCGTACCTGACCTCTGCAGAAGCATCCAATTGCACCAAGTCTGGCTAGACAGACAGAAGCGCGCAGCCAATGCCAGGTAAGGCCCCGCCCCCTTACCTAGGGGTATAATAATGGCTGCAGCGCTGTTATTCTCCAGTTGACATTCGCTTCTCGAGATCTCTGCATTGACACAGTTCGGTTGGATTACGCTGCTCACCTTCGTGTCTGCAGGAGGACATATCGATCGATCAGCCTCCGCCAGATGTGACTGTCGTCTTCTGCATTCAGAGCCGCTCACGCTCTTGTCTTTTCACCTGCTCCCACGGCTGCCCGCCACGGATTTTTCCGTTTTCTTCTCTGGTATGTTGCTTTCTAAACCTACCGTTTCTCCGGGGAATAGCCTATCACGGGCCTGCCCGGCCGCGTGTGGAGCGCTAATCAATGCTAAGGATCTTCACCGGTTCTGCATGGTTTGCTTGGGCCTTAAACACGCTTAAGAAGCCTTGGAGAACCCAGAAAATTGCAGTCATTGCCTTATGCTGCCCAGAAAGCTTTTACGACGGCGTCTTAATGTTGCAGCGACCCAGTGCGCCGGGCTCGGTTTTTCTGACTCAGATGGGGGACACGGTGACGACAACGCGCTACCGGGGGACGCCCGGGGCGCCTCCTCACCTGGGCTGACCAGCCCAATCCCGCATTCCCCCGAAAAAGGACATCTTCGTGGGCAACCTCATGCTCGCCAACGGACCGGCCGGTTCCGGCGATGAGGATGATGCGGCCCTCCCATACATAGACGAGGAGGCTATCCCCCCTCTGGTGTTCCCCAAGCTAGTGGCCACGCAGCCCTACCTCAGTCCATCCTCCTATAATACAGGGATACAGACTGCAGTTTGCAATGAAACCCCCGCATTTCAATGGCGTTCTCTCTTCACACACGGAAGAGAATGCCTCACACATTCTGAAAGAGGAAATATCCTCCCTCCTAAACAAGGGAGCAATTCAGGTGGTGCCCCCCAGTCTGATGAATCAGGGATTTTATTCTCGTTATTTCCTGGTCCCAAAAAAGGATGGCACTCTCTGCCCTATTTTGGACCTTCGTGTGTTGAACAAACATTTGAGGAAATACAATTTCAGAATGCTGACCCATGGCTCGCTCGCTCGTGCCATAAAACAGAACGACTGGTTCACATCGGTCGACCTGAAAGATGCGTTCTTCCATATAAGCATTTATCCGCCACACAGGAAATTTCTTCGTTTCGCCTACCAAGGCACATGTTACGAATTCACAGTTCTGCCGTTTGTGCTCAGTCTAAGCCCTCTGTGTTTCTGTCTGCGCACGGAGTCAGGTTTAGCACCCATGAGAATGTCAGGTCTGAGGATTCTGACATACATAGACGATTGGCTCATCACAGCCGAATCGAAAGAGAAAGTGTTGCAGGACACCTGAACATCTCTCGGGTTCAGAGTGAATGTGAGCAAGAGCAATTTTACACCCAGTCTGAATGTCATTTTCCTGGGTTTGGAGTTGAACTCTGTCTCCATGCGAATGCGTCTCTCGCAAGAGTGAGTTCTCTCTCTAATGAACAGTATGTTCATTACTCCTGAGAATGAGAGCGTTCATGAAATGGGTTTTGTTACTACATTTAAGCCCGATCTTTGCCGCTCTGTAATAGTGACGCGCGCCTGCTCGGCAGCCTTGTGCCACTGGAAGAGAGCAGACTTTTACGCACAGGGAACGCCTCTGAGGACGATTATGATGCGAAAAGTTGTGATGACAGATGCGTCCTTAACAGGCTGGGGCGCCACCCAGGAGGGCAGAACGGTGAATGGTCTGTGGCCGAGCAGACTAAGGTTAGCGCACATAAATTATTTAGAGCATATGGCCATATGGAAAGCTCTGAATCATTTTCTGCCTCGCCTGCAGGGAAATCATGTGCTCGTACGCCTTGTGCGAAAACTACTATTGTCCTATGTTCTTCTCGCTAAAGGATGTGGACGCGCCCCTCAGGGTAGATGCACTGGCCCACCTGTGGCCCAGAGTGCTGCTGTATGCATTTCCTCCCCTGTGCCTGATAATTCCTACACTGGCCAGGGTGAGAGAGCAGGGCCTGTCTCTCATTGTGATAGCACCCAGGTGGCCCAAAGCACCATGGCTGGCGGAGATAATCCCCCTGTTATATGCCGAGCCGTGGCACCTCCACCCCTGCACGGACCTATTGTCCTAAGCGAACGGGGAGATTTATCACCCGCACCCGGACAGGGTGGCTCTTTGGGCTTGGCCCGTGAGAGGACGAACCTAAGCGCACTTGGGGTTTCGCCGCGTGTGATTGCTAATATACAGAATGCCAGGGCCGTTCTACGCGATCCTTGTATGGCAGTAAGTGGTGAGTGTTTGAAGGGTGGTGTGATGGGCGTGGTCTCACATCTTATCAGGGCTCAGTTCCTGATATTTTGTGTTTCCTCCAGGACCTCTTGGAAAAAGACAGGCCTTTTTCCACAATTAAGGTCTACTTTGCTGCGATTTCGGTCTGTCATGTGGGCTTTGAGGGCTCAACAGTCGGGCAGCATCCTCTAATCCGCAGATTTATGAAGGGTGCCCGTCGCAGCCTGCTAGTCATCAGAAGGACTGTTCCTGAGTGGGATCTCTCCATGGTGTTGGAGGCTCTGTCTCAATATCCTTTTGAACCTCTTGGAAGTATTTTCCTAAAGCTGCTGTCCTTCAAGACAGCTTTGCTCTTGGCCTTGGCATCAGCCAAATGTGTCAGTGAGCTGCATGCACTTTCGGTTCATCTCTTGTGTACTAAATTCTCTCTTAGTGGAGATATGGTTTCCCTTAAGCCTAATCCGGCCTTCATGCCAAAGTGCTTCCCTCCGTTTACTTCGGAGGTGTTGGAGCTGTCCGCTTTTCACCCTCCACCTTTTTCCTCCCCGGAGGATGAGAGGCTAAATGCTCTGTGTCCCGTCCGTGCTTTACGGACATATATGAACAGGACCAGTGCTTTCGGGAAGAGCGACCAGCTCTTTATTTCATGTGCACCCCCTCATGGAGGGAATCCTATTTCTAAGCAACGCCTCTCACATTGGCTTGTGAATGCTATAGCTTTGGCTTATGAATCAAAGGGAATGCAGCCACCAGGGGGCATCAGAGCTCATTCCACGAGGGGCATTGCCACCTCTTGGGCTTTGTTTAGGGGAGTGTCGCTAAAGGACATCTGCTACGCTGCCAGTTGGGCTTCTTCTCATACCTTTGTGCGTTATTACCGGCTGGATGTCACCAGTATCTCGGTAGCACATTTGGTTTTAGGGGTGGGGTCTTCTTAGCCCTTCCTTGCAACCCTGTTGAAAGTGATGAAGGAGTGAATGGGCCGGCTGGCCATGCACATCCCTGTCACTAAGCATGTTTTTACAGTCCTTTTCTTGGTGTAATTATATGCACATTGGTTATCATGTGTGTGATGATAACATATTTTTTTTTTCATGTGCTGCATATGCACAGTAGTCACGATTGTGCATCAGTATTGCACGTTCATGAGTATGGGACGTGTCAGGCACCGCCTCTTTGGGACGACCGTCCTTCTCTGGCTTTCAGAACCTCACTGTGAGTGTATTGGGCAATCGGGGAGCTGTCCATGTCTCTCCCATAGGTGGATCTCGAACATGAGATAATGAAAGAGAACAATAGGTTACTGTCGTAACCCCTGTTCTCTGAAACATCAAGTGGAGAGATCCACCAGCTTTGCCCCGGTTGCCACACGAGAAGTGAATATACTTACTGGAGAATAGCAGCGCTGCAGCCATTATTATAACCCTAGGTAAGGGGGCGGGGCCTTACCTGGCATTGGCTGCGCGCTTCTGTTTGTCTAGCCAGACTTGGTGCAATTGGATGCTTCTGCAGAGGTCAGGTACGGATGCCCTTCCCATAGGTGGATCTCTCCACTCAATGTTTCAGAGAACCGGGGTTACGACAGTAACCTATTGTTCTTCCTTTTGAATAAAATGTTGTATAAATGCGTGTCCAGTCATAATAATACTCTCCTTTCACTAAGCAACTGTGAAGTGGTGCAGGACAACCTTGTTTTGGATCCTCATCCACAGGCAACCCCAATGAATTCCGTCCGACTGAACCACAAATTGTGCAACTAAACGTAGCCACTGAAAGGTGGAGGAGGAAGTGTCATGGTTTGGGGGTGTTTTCTGCAGCAGAAATTGAGACTCTTATGCCACGTTTCCACCGAAATTACTCAAAAAATTTTGTACCAGGAACTTTTTCCCCCCAGACCTGTTGCTTTTTGCGTTTCCACCGCGGTCTAAAGTACCGAGAAGATTAGGCAAATAGACTAGTGACGTAGGTCTGCGCGCGTTTCTCAATACAAATTGCGCTGATTTTGGACTTGCATCCTCAGTAGTTCAGACTTTGCGCATTCAACTCGGGAGTGTGATGTCCACGACGACAAAAATCCTTCAAAAAAAATTCAGCAAACAGCAGCGTACTTGATAACTTCAGTCTGCTAACCTTGACTACTGCAATTTTCCTCACTGTACATTTTCAATAAAACGAAATAGGATATCAAATACCACTGCCTCCTTTCGTTTTCATTTGAACATTATAATAGCTGCAGAAATGTACTTAGTTCAGGGAAATGTGCATATATACAGTAATAACAATGAAATTAAATATATCAATTTGCCTTTTTTATTTTAATTTTAACATATAGATAAATTGAATACAGACCAAAGATTATCTGTTAGATTTACCCCAAACAAATTATATTTTATGTTTAACCCACAAAAGAGACATCAAAGCCAGTGGCACATATCAGAAAGGTCTAGCTGAGGTGAGGCTGCTCTCGGCGGATGAATGAGGACTGAGCTCTCGCTGATCGTGTGGAGCTCACGTCTCTGAACTCGGCGAAACACATTTTTAAATAGGCGCCATATTTATAAATAAACCACAGATTTGAGTTTTAAACAACTACATTCTCGCCTGAAATACTTTTAAAATTACATTTCATGCCACAATAACAGTAATATTTTGAAAATGATCCGAGTAAATGGTGGTTGAAATCACAATGCTGCGTAAACTCAACCAATCAGGATCTTTAGCATCCAAGTCCCGCCCAAAGTTCTGGAACTTTGAAAAAGTACTACCTCGCCAGCAGGGACTTTCTGAGGGGCATTTTTTTTTTACCCTGAACTTTATTTGGTTCCTGGTTCCTGCGGTGGAAACACACCGAGTACCAGGCCAAAGTCCCTCGTTACTGGGTAAAATTCCTGCGGTGGAAACGCGGCTTTATACAGCTACACTGCAGAGTGAATGCAAATGTTTATCAAAACCTCCTTTAGTAACATGTAGTAGTTCCTTCACTGCAAACACCTCCCAATCAGCCTGCAATTTTCATTCAGAACAATGTCTACTTCACACTACAAAACAGTCCTGATCTAAATCCACCTATAAATCTCTGGAAAGTCCTTGGCAACAAAGTTTTGGCTAAGAAATCCACAACAGTAACAGAGCAATTGAAGTGAGTGGAAGAAGAGTGGACCAAGATCACACCAGCGCAGTGTGAGAAACTAGTGATGTCCTGCAGCTTCAGATGTGCTGAAGTCATTCAAAGCAGGGGCTTCTACAATTCCTACTAATTTTTGACAGCTGTAACCCTCCAAGATTTTTGTTGTAATCTTCTTTCGTGCTGAAGTGATAACTGTTCTTTAATTTTGATCACTGTGCTTTCCATAAAATGTAGGTTTTTGTTGAAATGCCTTGGTTATTTTGTCAAAAATGTTAGTATAACTGTGGTATACCCACAGTTAATATTACTTAAAATTTTGAGCGAACAAAAGTGAACAATATTTCAGAAAAATATTTCAGTCTTTATAGATTGTTCTCAAATTTTGATCTCTACTGTATAATCTTCATCCATTCACATGGCTGTTATAAAATCAAGTCCGTCCTGCATTTTTCTTCACCAAATATCCAGTTCAAGTATGTCCTTTATAAAAGTAAGTTCATGAATAAGACTCACCCTCCTCGTCGTAGTTGGACATGTCATCTGCAATCATGTTTCCAAAGTCCAGCAGCAGGTTCCAAGTGTCTTTAGGGATGGATTTTTTATGATGCTCCTTTGCAGAAACAAGATGGATGAGAAGCAAAACCATCATCAGTTCTTCAGTGTTCTCATCATGCATCAAGTGTCTCCGCACATGTATAGGAACACGTGTTTCAGAAACGCATCAGCCTCAAACTACAAACTACTAAAACTAAATCAGCCTCAAATATACAGAGTATCACCAAAAATAGAATGTTTTGGTTCAGTATGTAGATCGGATCAGTGATGTGGTGAGAGTGTTCCTACTGCACAGAGGACACTTGTGTGTGTGTGTGTGTGTGTGTGACATGACAGAACTTGTGGATTTATTATATTTATTTAATAAGTGATGTACCAGAAGGAAAGTGTTCCAGAGGTCTAGAAACTTAAAGCGTCCGGTGAGAATGAGATTCCAATAGGCCACAGCCATCTCCAGATCTGAGGCAGAGCGAGACACTGTGAGAACTGGGTGAAGAATCAAGGTCACTGCAAACCCGAGGAAGCTTGTTTTCACCACAGGATAAAAAAATAATAAAAAAGGTAATAGTGAGGGTTTTTTATCTTCACTTATTTCTCGCTATTATGAGAGCCAGAATTAGAAGATATAAACTCATAATTCTGAGAAGAAATTTTGGAATTGTGAGATATAAACTTGCAATTGTAAAAAAAAAAATATTGTTAGTAGTATTAATATTTTATTTATTTTGAGGCTTGAATAAATAATAAATAAAATTGCAAGATGTAAACTCATAATTGAAAGAAAAAAAAGGCTGAATTGTGAAAAAAAAGGGTCACAATTACCTTTATTTTTTTCCGGTGATAGAAACAAACTTCCATGGAAATCAACTAAATACAGTGGTGTTTCTATGCAAACACTGACACTACTAGAGCACGATCCCTGTGTAGGGAACAGCACTAATCACTCACCTAAACCCTTCTGACCAGGATTCTTGGCAAAGCTAAACGTGAACTGATAGAAATCTTTGAACTTCCCAGAATCCTTCAGCTCCTGCTCTAGTCTGGGTAAAAGACTCTTCAGCTTCTCTGGACTATCACACCTAGACAAACAAACACATGAAAAACACATAAATTCTGTCATGTCAAATTGCCTTAAAACGTCATTGTAAGATCTAATTTCTTATTTGTAGTTTATTATTTAGTTTTATTGTCTTCTGTAGAGCTGCTTATCTGCTGATGAAATTTGTAACATTAATACTGTTATTTTCTTGTAGGGCTACAATGATTATTTTCATAATCGATTAGTTGGCCGATTCCACACCATCACAATCTGTAACCTGTTACTGTCATGTCTTTATTCTGTAAATGTAAGAAACGTCATACATTTAAATTCAATCACACTCGGTTATCCCATTACAGTCACTATCATCAGATACGCTCATTCAGTGAAGTCTGAAGTTTAACGCAGACTATCTGGACAAACCTTCATGCAAAATGTTTACAGTCTATAATATTACTGTAAAAAAGAAAACATATCTCACACATTATACATAACAGGCCTTGTTAAACATTACGCAAATGCATTAGCTTGAATTTTAAATTAAATCACTCATGTTTCGGGCAGCACATTCACAGTTTCATCCGCTATTTTGAGATGCACTTCGCCCATAGTAATGCTGTCATTTGTCGTGACTGGCGAAAGTTTTCTGTGCGGGGTGGGCAGATGCGACTAATCGAGAATGACATTTCTAATTTTTATTAATATTGAGAACAGTTGTGCTGCTTCATATTGTTGTGGAAACTGTGACATTTTATGTTTCAGGATCTATTTACTGTAACTTCTGAACAATTTTATGTGTCAGTGATAGATGGATAAAAAAATGTTATAAAAATGTATATATATATATTTTTTACTAGTGGGTGCAGGACACTATGTGATGATAACCCTCTACATTGCGTTGTAAATCACTCGCATGTGCGACTAAATCTTCACTCTGGCAACTAAATAATGTTCATTTTCTCCAGATAACCCTGAAAAGAACTTAAATTACACTTTCAGTTTTAATCGTACAGATAAGAGCAATACATTAATCGAATCTGTAAAGGGTCTACTTTTTTTTGGATACAGACCTAATAACAACAAACCTTTGTGCATTTATAAAATAAAGATTACATACAAGGTGTGCTGTCTGCAGCCTTTGTCTGCGGTGATCTTCATTTAGATACGCGTCATTAAAATGAACTGTAACTCAGTGAATACTCAACGAAGAGACATGAGAGAGATATCTATAGAAAGCTTGACATGTCTACTTTTTGCAGATATTCTGTGATAAAGTAATCCATATGAAAACAAGGCAATGTCTGTTTTTCACGTCTCCCTTCATTAGTTCTAATGTGACCACGGCCCCGCGCTGAACGCGCTATTCAGATTCAAACTGAAGCGCACGGCTTGAATCTGCCCATAACAGAAGAAAAAGCAGCGAGACTGTTCCTGAAGTTCTTTTATTTTACTGTTTGCTTCGCGATGAGAGGAATGAGACATAATTCACCCCAAAAAGATGTGATGTGGTTGAGGATTTGAGAAATGGATTTCCTCAGAAAAAAAAAGAATGAAGCACTTTATTCAGCAGAGATCATAACCGGAAGTAAGTCTCTTTTTATTTATTTATATACTTGCACTAGTTTTCACATAACGTCTTGAATTCTTGTTATATTTTATTACCATTTTATAAACTATTGTGAAAAAACGGTGATAATGTGTGAAATGTTGAAGGTGTCTGAATAAATGTTTGTTATCCTGTATATATTTTTTATGTATTTTGGGTGTTTTCCAAAGATTAAGACTAGGGCTGTGAAAAAAATTGAATGCCAGGGTTGCCAGGTTTTCACAACAAATCCTGCCCAGATGCTTCTCAAAACTAGTCCAAAACTAGCCCAATCGCGTTTCCAGGAGGTTCCCAGATTAAAAAAATGCTTCCGGGGGTTAAATTATACGTTTTGTTTTTTGGCATGGATGTCTTGGTAAAATTCGCATTTTAGGGGCTAAATATCACGTCATTGGTATTGGGGTTGTTTCAAATCGCGGACATGAAAAACAATCGCAGACTTGGCAACACTGGTTCAGGTGGAGTGGCAGTTACTGCACAGAGCTGTAGTCTACCGACAACTAACACAAAATTGCTTTCAAAATCGACAAAGGATCGCCTGCGATTTTAACATCGATTTTGTGTAGATTGTCAGTGAATTACGGCTCCAACCGGTGTTGCCAAGTCTGTGGTTGTTTTTCATGTCCGCGGGTCGAAGCGACCCCAATACAAATAAGTGATATTTAGACCCTAAAATGCGAACTTTACCAAGGCAACCATGCCATAAAACGTAAATTTTAATCACGGAAAGCAATTTTTTTTAGCGGGGAACCTCCTGGAAACGCGATTGGGCTAGTTTTGGACTAGTTTTGAGAAGCAACTGGGCAGGGTTTGTTGTGAAAACCTGGCAACCCTGATCTGAACACACGTGCTGGGGATATACTTCTAATTACAGGAGCGTCTTTACTGATGAGATGTGCATGAAAATTGCATTCGATTTTTTGCACAGCCCTAATTAAGACAGTGTATTTATTTGATATTGTTAAATTGCAAACGACTCACCCCAGCTCTGACATGCCGTCCAGGAACTCTTTGCGGCTGAACTCGCACTGCGTCGCCGCTCTAAATTTCCATGCCACAATCAGGATGCTGACACTGGACGGATCCAGCATGAGGTCGTCACAGAACTGCTGGACCCCGTCGATGCCGATCTTATTCTCATCCTGTGGATCTGCAGACAGAAGCAGCATAAATAAAGATGCAAACACACAACAACACACGCTCAGTGCCACTCACCTTTATAGCGGTTGTACAGCTGATCCAGCTTCTTGCGATCCACTGCTGTTTTCATGGAGTCTTTGCGGTAGATATCAGGGTTCTGGAAGTAGTTATCGGTGGCCGTCTCTAGTCTCCAGTCATTGTGGGTCAGGCAGTACAGGGCGGTTCTCTCTGCAGCCCGCGTGAAGGACATAAATTGACGGATCTTTTCCTTCTGTGACGACTTCAATTTATGCTGGGGAACAGAAATTAATGTGAGCGCTTGCTTTCTGAACAACAACACCAGCCTCCGTAACCTGACTGCCTTACTGTTAAACATTAGTTACAGTAAACACTGGTAGTTAATTAAGTACGTCCTCACTGTGTGAAATTTCAACATTACACAATTGTCACCTTGCATGGAAGCTTGTTTCCAAAGCCTGCTTTTAAAAAAATAAAAAAGACAATTACGACTTTTATTTTCCCAATTCAGGTTTTTTCCTTTCCTTAGTTTATATTTTATATTTCACAATTCTGTGTTTTTTTTTTTTTATCTTGGTAATTGTTGGGGTGGGGGATTGCAAGATATTAGCTGAGAATTGCGAGAAAAATCCACCATAAACCAATATATAAACTTGCATTTGCCAGAAAAAGTGTGAGATAAATAACTTTTGTTTTTAATTCTGTAAACTGTGTTGGAAACAAATTCAGAATTATGATAAGTCAGAATTCTGATTAAAAGAAAAAGTCAGAACAGAGTAAATGTGAAGTTGTGAGGGGATAAGTCAGACTTCTGAGTAAATATATGTTAGAAAATATATATTTTCTAACCCTAATATATGTAAATATATGTATAAATAGAAGCAGAAAATTTCACTACCCATTATAATAACCATTATATTCATACCAAAATACCAGTTACTACAGTAGTATCAGCTGATTAACATTCATAGTGATTGTTAGTGACACCATTGAATTATTTTTTATGATAATGGTTACCAGTTTACCATAGTAAACATTATGTGTAGAACAAGAAGTTTTTTTGCGTAACTACGTAAGTATATGAAATTATGATTATTCAAAATGTATACATTGTAACATATACACGAAGAGCCTGATCTGAACGTTAAATCAAACCTTTATCATAAGGTACAGTGGTTGTACCAAGGTATACTGATGTATCAGCAGGTAGGTAATACAATTACTGATTACCACATTCCCATATCATAATGATATTTACGTGGTATTACCAGAGTACACGTATTATTTTGTCTCTGAAGGGTTAACGCTCTTGGTATCCGTGTATTAAACCGGTTCCGGTGAGGTCCTTTGATTAAAACGCCTTCATCTGACCCCCCATTTCCCTCATAAACTGACGCACGGAAAATATTGTGAGCGACTCGAGCGCAGAACGAGCGTATGTTTACAGTCATCACACTGCCCCCGATAAACACTGCTGCCCCCCTGCACGAGCCTCTAGCTCGCTCACCTACCATCTTTTCACGCGCTGCTTCATCTCCAGCGGAGCTCCCTGCGCGCATGCGCGGAAACCAGCACCGCTCGCGCTAAGGGGAATTCTGGGAGTTGTAGTTTTTCCACCTGTGCGGGCTCTCGAAGTAAGCTGACCGTAGTTTCACTTACAGAACCTCTCATATTTAATTTTATGCACAAATACGGCATTTATATAAGTAGATATGGAGTAGTAATTCATTCTGAATTATTTGCAATTACAGAGTTTGGCAGAAAAAAAAAGTCTGAATTGTGAATTCTTTTTTTTTCTTTTTTTTGGGGGGGAGTTTACACTTTGCAATACTGAGTACACTGCTTAATTCCACCAAGGAATAAAAATAATAATTAATAAGTTAGTTGCAAAATTTTATCTCACAATTCATTTTTCTTCCTTTTGCAATTTCGAGTTTATATCTCACAATATCTCTGACTTCTCAGAATTGTGATTCTGAAAATTACAAAATTTCGAGTTTTGAGATAAAAAGGCGCAATTACCTTTTTTATTCCCTGGCTGAAACAAACTTCCATGATACTTCTGAATTTCTTCCTGGCGCAGATTGAAAACTACAAATCCCACAATGCACGCGCTACTGTCATGATTCAGAACTCGTCACTGTTGTTTTCAGACCTACTAAAATAAAACACAGGTGAAACACAAGCACCGAACATTGACATCCACCGATCTGTGCGAAAACACAAACGCGACAAATGTTCGTTAATCTTCCGCGAACTTTCCGTTAAGTTTAAATCTAATATGAGAGTGTCTAGTTTCGTGGAGTCGAGTCTGTGAGGATCTATCATTATCTCCCACGAACCGAGCCCGTTACCTGCACCGGGACCCGAAAGTAAATTACCGGCGGAGGACTGACCGCCTGTCCGGGAGCCTTATGTCGTTTTAAGAGCCTTCTGAGGTCGGTGTGCGCGCGCAGCGCTCGCTCTTAGTATGTGGCGTCACAAGAGCCCGATTGTTTCCTTCATTCACTGACGAGTTCCTCCAGTTAACAGCAGTTTACTTACCAGGTATGAGTTAGTACTCCCTTTGTTTGTATTGTCGCTGATATTATCTTACAGAATGTAAATTGTTAAATGTACTTGAAGTGGATGATTTAGACAGCCGTGAGTATTAATCTGCGATGTAAAGCGTTTGATGGACGGATCATAGTTCGGCATAGATCTGACCTATGATTTTAAATAATGTGATTTAAATAAGTGGTGATCATTCGCGAGAAGTCAGTTGACATTGGCTAGTTATTAAATGAAATTATTATTAAACATAAACAACACGTCATCGCTGTGCTGTATGCAAATGCCTGCCATTCTCTATAATAATAAATGTAAATGAAATATCTCGCCTCTCGAAAATATGATTCTTCTTCCTGTCTGTCCGCAGTATTACTAACCATTACCCTGTTAGGATTAGCTTTTAACTCTGTACTTGTCCAGCTGCAAAAAATAATATAAAATATTATTGTACAAATACAGTAAAAGCCTCTCTATGTCACTAGTACCCAGCAATTCTATTGTCAGCTCTAATATTTTCTAAGAAGTCATAAAATACTTTCCAGATGGACCAAAATGTAAGAAGTTTGTTTACATACAAATAAATAAATAAAATTCTAAGGCAAGACATAAGGTCACCCTGTCTATCTATTCATGAGACACGTTGGGTGCTTGTTATTCCAAATGAAGTTTGTGAAAGTTTGTTTTCCATTAGGGCAAAAAATGGAAGGAGGGTGGATTAGAAGAGGGATAACAATTTGGGTAAAATTTAAATTTATAATTAAAAAAGACATCCAGTTAAGGGAAATAATGAGATTATTCCACCTGTTCAGCAGAGCAATAATAGGTCTGGATAAGGGCTTAGAATTAGTCAATATAATATAATTCTTAATTTTATACCCTGAGAATTCCCCCAAAATTCAGCACATTTTATAAATGAGATTACATTCTACATAAATCTTTTACCAGAATAAAATTATTTCATGCATTTCATTCTTGACAGAAAACGTTTACAGCAAGCATAATATCTGTATAATTTTTAGAGATGTTATTGTGACATCCATCTTATTATGCAACACTATATTATCATCATTTCATCAGTATTAGCTAATGAACTGAAGTTTGCTGCTTGAGCTTGAGTCGAGTTGTTTTGTGAATGATTGACACGTCTTTCTCGTGATCCAGTGTTGAAATGCGGATGGGTATCATTCTACGTCAGTGACAGCTGTGTGTCTGAACCAGTTTTTCTGCAGGATGTAGGTGTGACAGGAGCTACACACTTCAGGGTTGTTTGTCTAGTTAGTGACACACCTCATACCAAAACAGATTTTAGTGTTCATCTGTTTGCTGGTTCGTGCTGTTCACACTGTTATGAAACAAACATACAGCGGTAGTCAGTGTTAGCCATACATTACTCAAAAGGCCCTTTATTGCAATATTTCTATGTTTAATGTAATAGAGTTTGTCTTTCCTTGTTTAAAAAAAAAACAAAACATTAATTTTAAAGTAAGAGGGAAATCCAAAGATCTTTTATTTTTATTACAACACTGGTTTATATTGAGCCCATCATATGAATGTGTGCAAAAAAAATAAATATTTTTTTTAATATATATATATATATATATATATCAATGCCACAAACAAATTAATTCATTCCAACAACATGTTCCATTGTTTAAATTAAATTGTGGCCAACTTGCCATGAATTAAGATTTATTTCCTTCATTTTATTAAATTGTGGCCACATTTTAGTAATTCCCTCATTGTCATGAAATCAAAACAAGAAAATGTGGCCACAATTTAATAAAACTGTGAAACAGGTTTTAGTCTGCATGTCATGTGAGGCTCCGTTTTATTTCCTCTGTCTCATTTTAGTCATTTGAGGAGTGATTCATCGTTTGTTTCTCTCTGTGCCGTGGTTTGTGTCGCTGCTCTGATGTCTCTGTCTGTGATTGTGCAGAGTGTCGATGGGATCATGCTAGCTCTCTGTGCAATGCTGTGTCTGGGCCTGGGGGTGGCACTGCAGGCGAATCAGCAGGTCCACAAAGTGCATTCGGGCATCCAGGGTCACCAGTGGGTGATGGAGAACTGCAGGCGGCTCTCTACCCTGCTGAGGCAGAAGCAGACGGCCGTCCGGAAACTGAGTGCGGCCGGCGTGGCACTGGAGCGGAATAAGATGCTAGAACCGCCGGAGAAGCTGTTCCGCATTCACACACTGGAGGTGTTTCAGCGCGAGCTGAATGAGAGCGAGCGCTCACTCTTCCAGGCCGTGGAGGGGCTGCAGCGCGTGCTGAAGGGGAACCTCAGAGACGTGGTCAACATGAAGGACAGCAGCCGGCAGAGACTGCAGGCGCTCAGGGAAGCTGCCATCAAGGTCAGTTGTGTGATGTCATATCCTGCAGGAATCTCACCAGCTACAACATCAAGCCTGTTTTTGGGCAAACCAGATCTTTGCATTCTCACTTGACACTTGAAGGGCTAAACAAAGCTTTCCTCCACTGACTGCAGGTATTTTCTCCAGGTTTGAGCCGAGAGCTAATATACTAAGACAGTGATATTAAAAGACCAAGCTCAGTCTACACTTTATTGATGATGTAAACTATATATGGGAGAGCAGATGAGCTTAGAATAGGAACAAAACATGATAAATTGCAGTATTTTCCAATAGAGAAACATTATAAAGAAAGAGAAATTACTGGACCATATTCGATATACAACAAAGATTATTAACCTTCGCTTACTGACTTTGCTCACAAAGTGTACAACAACCCCCCACACCAACAGAAAAATTATAATTTTTGTACTTTTTTAGGATTTTTTTCTTCTTACACCAGTTAAAATTGAATGGCCTACAAAAATTGCTTGTTAGACTCTCATTAATGCTATATCATTGTCAAATGTTTTTATCAATTGGTTTTCTTTAAATTAGCACAGGTTTTGGATCTGTTTCAGTTGTTTTTGGAACTGACTGATCGTAGGCCTCATTGATCCGAGCTTGTCCACCTCAGTTTATGAATAAATGTTGACAATTATCCAGACATAATGTTTTTGTTTTCAAAAACTGAATGGTGGCCAAATTATTCTTGCTTTCAAAAATGGAATATTAACAAAATTATCCACAATTTTTTTTATTCATGCAAAAACTGAGGTTCATCAGATCGATGAGGCCTTAAGTCATTCAGTTCCAAAAAGAAATTCAAAACCTGTGCTAATTGAAAGAAAACAAGTTGATTGATTTCATTATTTGATGGTAATATAGAATAATGTGAGATTTATAAGCCAGTTTTAAAAGGCTGGTCATTTTTGACAAGGAACAACAAATTATGTTAAGGATTATTAGCACAAGGGATAATAATAATAAAAAAAATTACTAAATATAGGAAGGCAAATAAACACAGAATGTGAATGCAACATGCAGTTTCATAGTATGCATTTTCCTCTATGAAAACATTAGAAGGACAATGTTTAATGTGTTCTTTAATCTGGGTTTATCTGCTTGCTTTTATACAGTATGTATCAGCAATAAGGTTTGATCTTTTAAAATGACTGTTTTAGTCCATTAAGCCTCATGAAAAATTTTAGCAAGTGCTGCATATGAATCACAAGAGCCCAAAACTTACATATTGTTCACAGACATTTGTTTTCTTATTTTCTTCTTTCTCAACTTAAAATGGGTGGAAAACTGACAGAACTGTGCTGCAGTTTATGAATGATTTGTCCTACAGTCATGCAACATGTCTCAGTATGTTTGTTTAGTTATTTTAGCAAATAGTCTTTTTGGCATCCCAGTCGTTGAGTGTCTTTGGGCGACTCATGAAGCTGATTCGAGCAGGAAATGACTTTAAGCACAGTGAAGCACAACACCAGAAGTGTTTCCTGTGACTTTAGACATGCACACATGACTGAACGTGTTTTTCCAGGAGGAGCAGGAGTACATGGAGCTGGTGGCAGCAGAGAAACACCAGCAGGAGGCGCTAAAAGTGGCACAGGATCGGAATAAAACCCTGTCCATGCTAGATGAGATCCTGGAGGATGTGAGGAAGGCCGCAGACCGTCTGGAAGAGGACATCGAAGAACACGCCTTCGACAACAACAAACAGGTGCAGGTTTCATAAACACAGCTGTTCTAGATGAAATACAGCGAAGAAACACACACACATACAGTCAACAGCACTGTGTTTTTATTCTGAACATGCAGTACTCGCATTTAATTCAGTCACAGCCTTTTGACATATAAAAACCATGTATCAGGCTGTATTACGATTCCCGTTTCTCTATCTTAAAATAATGATTACGTTTTTTGTTTAAGGTGTTTTAGATGTTTAAGACTTCTTATGGCCTTAAAGCTGCGGTAGGGAACTTTTGACGCTCTAGCGGTTAATAAACAGAACTGCTTGCGTCTTGCGGAAGAACATCGTAGCCGGAGCTACTTCTCTCTGTTTATGTCTATGAAGAATCACAAAGGTACTGGGTTACTCCGCCGCGGTACCCCTGAAGCAATCTAAAATAGTCCGAATATAAACACTTATTATAGGTGCACCCTAGTGATTCAGGACAAGCCAAAAACACGGTTTGGAAAATGGATTCATGGTGTACTCGCTTATTATGTTCATTTTTCTACATTTTGAACACAAACAAAGTTACCGGCCGCAGCTCTGATTGGTTATTTTTGTCAGGTATTGGTAAGGGAGGAACTCAGGTGCAGACAGGGATTCTCAACACAAAGGGTTTATTAAATACAAAAAGGGGAAAAACAAAACCCACGAGGGGGAAAACACGGAGCAAGGTAAGGACTAAATAACTAAAACAGGACTGGACTGACAAGATAAACAAGGACTCTAAATACTAACTATAAACAAACACTCACGGTAATACAAACACTTCTTAAGGAACAATCACAGAGTGGAACAATCACAAGTACAATCACAATGACATCAGAGGTACAATGAACCGACGCAAGACAGAGCACACTAGGAGATCTAAATAGGGGTACTGATCAAGACACGACAGGTGTTACAGATAGGACAATCAAGACACGACTAGGTTAACAAGGGGGGCGGGGCAAGGGAACGAGACAACACAAGCACATGGCCCAAAGACAAGGCCATGCGCTTGTACACAAAACATGGGTCTGTCATGATCCTGCCTCAAGACTAGGAAAAATCAAGGACACGAGGGCAGAATCATGACAGAACCCCTCCCTTAAGGAGCGGCTTCCAGACGCTCCTCAAGGGAACATCAAACACGGGACACGACTGACATGACAGACTGGGACACAGACACAAACCAACAGGACATGACAAATAACAACAAAGGCAAACATGAGTACACGACGGCAGGGTTAGGGTGACAAATCAAAAAAAACAAACAGGGAAGGGGAGGAGGCGGGACCACAAAGTTCATGGGGGACAGACCAGGGTGGGTGGGGGGGGTAGGAATCTTAGGAGGGTAGGACGAAGGCTGACGACGGGGGGTACGGGCAGGTCTGGGTGGTGAGGGGCGGGGAGGGGTCTCGGGACTACTGACGGGGGACATGACAGGAGCAGACAAGGGACGCGGGGCAACAACATCTACTGGACACGGGGCAACATTAACGGGACACGGGGCCACATCCACAGGACACATGACTACATCAGCAGGACACGGGGCTACACTCACGGGACACGGGGAGACGACATCTACGGGACACGGGGCCACATTAACGGGACACGGGGCCACATCAACAGGACACATGACTACATCAGCAAGACACGGGGCAACACTCACGGGACACGGGGAGACGACATCTACGGGACACGGGGCGACGACATCTACGGGACACGGGGCCACATCAACGGGACACATGACTACATCAACGGGACACGGGGCCACATCAACAGGACACGGGGCCACATCAACAGGACTCGGGGAGACAACGGCTGGACACTTAGGACTTCTGGGGACAGGGTCAGGGGACAAAACAGGACTGACGGGGACTTCTAGGATTTGGACAAGACGGGACAAATAATCAGAAAAGGCTTTAGCAGCCAGGACAATTGGCATCTCCTTACGAGATGAGACAGACTGTACAAGAGTCTTTGCTGCAGAGTCGGCCGCGGCTCTCTCCTCCGCTCTCACGACTGCAGACTTGAATACGGCTTTCTGTTTTGCCGGCTCGGGCACGCCAGCGCTCACCGCTGCTGGCTCGGGCACGCTCACCGCTGCTGGCTCGGGCACGCTCACCGCTGCTGGCTCGGGCACGCTCACCGCTGCTGGCTCGGGCACGCTCACCGCTGCTGGCTCGGGCACGCCAGCTCTCAACGCTGCTGGCTCGGGCACGCCAGCTCTCAACGCTGCTGGCTCGGGCACGCTCACCGCTGCTGGCTCGGGCACGCCAGCTCTCGACGCTGCTGGCTCGGGCACGCCAGCTCTCGACGCTGCTGGCTCGGGCACGCCAGCTCTCGACGCTGCTGGCTCGGGCACGCCAGCTCTCGACGCTGCTGGCTCGGGCACGCCAGCTCTCGACGCTGCTGGCTCGGGCACGCCAGCTCTCGACGCTGCTGGCTCGGGCACGCCAGCTCTCGACGCTGCTGGCGCGGGCACGCCAGCTCTCGACGCTGCTGGCGCGGGCACGCCAGCTCTCGACGCTGCTGGCGCGGGCACGCCAGCTCTCGACGCTGCTGGCGCGGGCACGCCAGCTCTCGACGCTGCTGGCGCGGGCACGCCAGCTCTCGACGCTGCTGGCACGGGCACGCCAGCTCTCGACGCTGCTGGCACGGGCATCCAGCATTGCCTCCTGTCTACTGAGTTCCATTGTGGTCGGTTCATTCTGTCAGGTATTGGTAAGGGAGGAACTCAGGTGCAGACAGGGATTCTCAACACAAAGGGTTTATTAAATACAAAAAGGGGAAAAACAAAACCCACGAGGGGGAAAACACGGAGCAAGGTAAGGACTAAATAACTAAAACAGGACTGGACTGACAAGATAAACAAGGACTCTAAATACTAACTATAAACAAACACTCACGGTAATACAAACACTTCTTAAGGAACAATCACAGAGTGGAACAATCACAATCACAGGTACAATCACAATGACATCAGAGGTACAATGAACCGACGCAAGACAGAGCACACTAGGAGATCTAAATAGGGGTACTGATCAAGACACGACAGGTGTTACAGATAGGACAATCAAGACACGACTAGGTTAACAAGGGGGGCGGGGCAAGGGAACGAGACAACACAAGCACATGGCCCAAAGACAAGGCCATGCGCTTGTACACAAAACATGGGTCTGTCATGATCCTGCCTCAAGACTAGGAAAAATCAAGGACACGAGGGCAGAATCATGACAATTTTTTACCGGGAGCGCATGACTTTCTGCAAATGGCAATAGGAGCACTGGGAGGAGCCAGAGGAGCTTGATTTTTTTTCACAGATTATCTGTCTCATATTCTACTGTCAGGACATAATGACAGGTTTAATAAATATGTAAAAAATATTTTTTTACAAAAGTTCCCAACAGCACCTTTAAACTTCATAAATAAAGTATTTTACACTTTAAGAACCCACAGGGGATTTTTTTTTATTTGCACACATCCTAAAGATTTTAAATGTAAAAAATAAATTAAATTTTACAGTTTGCACAAATCTGAACATTTTGCACATTTTGTATTTTGATTTTGACAGAATGTGACTGTTGAACCTCATATAATTCAGTGAACACATACCTGTCAATCATCATCTTTTTTTTTTTTCATCATTTTCATTTAGTGGACTTCTGCTTTAAAATAGTTGGCAAACAGTTGTTTTTGATTTATAATGTGAAGTTTACAGGCCATAAGTTTGATATAATTAGTTTGTAATCATTTAACATTAAGGATTTTGTAATGTTTTTGAGAGCAGCATCTTCTGCTCACCAAGGCTTTGAGTAAAAAAAGTAATATTGTGAAATAATATTACAATTTAAAATAACTCCTTTAAATGTGAATATAATCAAAAAAAAAAGTTGTTATCTGATTAATTGAATAAATAATCAACAAATTAAACAATTATCAAAAAATCATTAGTTGCAGAATTACTGTTTTCACTACCTCAGTATCCTCAGCATCATAGTGGTGAGTTTTGCTCACATATTTCTCAGAAAACATAAGCATTCTAGCTTTAATTGAGAAAGAGTGAGTATTAAGTGATTCATAGAACTTATTTGCTCATCAACCCATTTGTAGTTAATTTTTTAATCTCTTTCTCTTTCTCTGTCCAGATGAAGGGTGTGAATGTCGAGGCCGTCCTGAGAGTACAGGAGGATGAGGAGGATGGTAAGAGGAAGAATGAGTCAAGACAGGTGGACAAAGGCAATTTGGGGCTCAGCATGCTGATCGACTCCCAAAACAACCAGTATGTGCTGACCAAACCACGAGACTCCACCATGCCCCGTGCCGACCACCACTTCATCAAGGTCAGCACCTGACCTCTGACCTCTCACTTTGTGTCCTCACAGTTCACTGGAGCCAATCGCAGCCTCAGCGCTTTCACACAAATGGGAAATCATATGTTATTCATGTATTTGTTTGCACAGGATCTGGTGTGCGTGGTCATGTTGTCTCTACCATGTGGGTGGCTCTGTACGCTGATGGGGTTGCCGCCCATGTTTGGTTATATCATCTGTGGGGTTCTTCTCGGCCCATCAGGACTCAACAGCATCAAAGTGAGAGATGAATCTCTTCAGATAGATGTGTGAACACTGCATGATCTCAGTTGGACATATATGTGATATTATGTCTTCTGTTCTGCCTGCAGTCTATGGTTCAGGTGGAGACATTAGGGGAGCTGGGTGTGTTCTTCACTCTTTTTGTGGTTGGTCTGGAGTTTTCACCTGAACGCCTCCATAAGGTAAAAAGAAGTGAAGTTTGAAAACAACAAAAGATAAAATAAACCGACTTAAGAAAATAAAATTATTAAAGGGATAGTTCATCAAAAAAAAATCATAATTTTAGTGTTCCTGTAGCTCAAGTGGTAGAGCATTGCATTAGCAAGCGCAAGGTTGGAGGTTCAAACTCCAAGGAACACATGTTAGGTGAAAATTTTTAGCCTGAATGCAATGTAAGTCCCTTTGGATAAAAGCGTCTGCTAAATGCATACATTTATTTACTTCCATTCACTTCTTCCAAACCTGTCTGAGTTTGTTTCTTCTGCTGAATACAGAAGAAGATATTTTGAAGAAGTCAATGGCTACTGTCAGCATTCTTTAAAATATTTTCTTCTGTGTTCAACAGCTGAAAAAAAATGAATACAGGTTTGGAACATTAGGGTGAGTAAATGGTAACAGAGTTTTTATTTTTGGGTGGACTATCCATTAAATAATGTGGGTGGAGGTGTGTGAAGAGTCACAGTAAATTCCTCAATAGTAAGAAAATGAGCTGAATCTCCAGTCATACTAGAGACATATCCTCTAGTGATGAGGAAACATAGCAAAATCCAAGAACCAGACATGTTCCTCATCTGTGTGCTACTGGAAACACAGTCTGCCGTTATTCAGCATTTGGTTTCCTGTTTATGATACAACAAAATACAAACCAACCACTGGTTACTATGTCTCACTTTCACACTGTCACTCCTTATACAGAGACCATATTTGGCATGCTTCACGCCAGTCAAGTCACCTTTATTTATATAGCGCTTTTATACAGATTGTGACAAAGCAACTAAACAGCATTAAATAGGAAAATAGTGTGTCAATAATGCAAAAAGGCAATTCATCATTGAATTCAGTGATGTCATCATCCAGTAAAGTTCAGCTTAAATAGTATCGGTGCAATCAAGTCAATGATATCGCTGTAGATGAAGTGACCCCAACTAAGCAAGCCAGAGGCGACAGCGGCAAGGAACCAAAACTCCATCGGTGACAGAATGGAGAAAAAACCTTGGGAGAAACCAGGCTCAGTCGGGGGGCCAGTTCTCCTCTGACCAGACGAAACCAGTAGTTCAATTCCAGTCTGCAGCAAAGTCAGATTGTGCAGAAGAATCATCTGTTTCCTGTGGTCTTGTCCTGGTGGCTATCAAAAGCCCCTTTCACAATGCGATTCCGGAAAATAAACGGGTAATGTGTCCGGGCAATTGTTCCCGGGTCGCTAGATTTTGCCCCTTTCACACTGCCGGTGATTACCCAGAATATGTGCGTGCGTTCACACACATCAGGTGCCGTAATGATACGTGACATCAGGACGTGACGTGTAATGGGTCGGATTGAAACACCTGAATTAAAAATTTAAGTTCCAACACTTATGTCCGTATAAGTTTAATGATAGATAGAGAGATAGACAGAGAGATAGAGGTGTGTGGTATGTGATGTGGACTGATCCAGTGGACAGCAGATGGTTGATGTGTGATGGTTGTTGTTGTTCAGGTGTGGAAGATCTCGCTGCAGGGCTCTGTAAATCTGAGTCTGCTGATGGTGGCTGCTGGACTGGTCTGGGGTCAGTTGCTCGGCCTTCATCCCACACAGACCGTCTTCATCTCCAGCTGTCTATCGCTCTCCAGCACTCCGCTGGTGTCTCGCTTCCTGGCTGGAGGATCCAGAGGAGAATCAAAAGAGGGTAAGATTATAGCCATCTCCATTCATTTGACCCCTCCGTGTTTGCACTAGTTCCTGTGGAAATGTAGCAAAGATTTTTATTTCAAAAAGAGCGTGTACAGACAAGGAGTTTGCTTGGTGGCAGAACAGTGAACCGTGTCTACATTGGACACGACAACACTGCGTCAAAACAGGTTGAGTCTGTCCATTGTCTCCACAGGACATTTGAACTCTGTGTCAGTAGCCTACCTCATAAATAGGACGAGGCAGTTTACTGTCAGAGATTTGTCATGTCGTGCCGTGCTTCATCACTGATTTTAATAGTATTTTGTTGAATGGGGTGTGTTACATGAGGGAGACAGTGGTGGGCTGCAGGACAGTTTTGAAAACCATTTCAGAGACATTTTAAATGTGACTCATATGAAACATATTTCATGCATGCACAGTTTTAAGGCAGCTTTAATCATTTTTTCAGTAAGTTCATTACTTAAAGGTGACATATCATGAAAATCTGACTTTTCAAGGTTTTAAGTGCTATAATCAGGTCCCCGGTGCATCTACCAGCCAAGGAAACGTGAAAAAGATAAATCCAGTAACTTTGTTTTGGTAAGCCTTTTTTCTGCAAGCGTCTGAGATAACGAGTGCGTCTGATTTCACTCCCTTGTTGACGTGGCAAAGGAATCTCATTATAATATTACCGCCCTTAATCTGTAAGCTTCTACCCACGGTGCCGTCAGTTTGTTTTTGGAAGCGATGACGGTGTCGTGCCATGGTGAAAGTTTGAGCAAAACATGCTAACTGTTCTGTCTTTGGCTGCACAGATGAGCACAGGACACTGTTTAGAGTCCCAGCCTCGGAGGTGACAAGAGCAATGGAATTATTGATTTATTTACTGTATATTGCTGCTGCCACACAGATGTAAAACCATCACAGACATAATAAACAGTTTTTGTAACTCGTGTATGTTTTTAACGTAAACTTGTGTGTGAATGAGAACTTAGTTTAGTACTCACATGCTGTGACAGATGCTTTCTGTCCATCTGTTTCATATGTGTGCACTCGGAAATCCCTATCATATGGTGATGCATCAATTGATATAATTATCTAGTTAAAACAACATCTTTTCTCGTTAAAACAACATATTTTTCTCTCAATAATGACATTTCATAAAAAGAATATATTTTCCCATTATGGTACATTATGAGAGCGAGCTAAGCGACTGTCTGCGCTGCTGTTGCCACAGTCTGACCTAAACGATCGAGCATCTACACGCTGCTGAAATTGTTGAAATATGCTGTTTAAGTTTAATAAGTGTAAAATAAGTGTATTTTAATGTGATTGTTTTTATTTTATTTTTTTATGTAATATTTTAATGTACTTTTAATTGTAGCGGCATGTTTGTTAGGATTAATTTCCAATCTCTCTAAAATATAGTGCTATCCAATAACTGCACTCAGACCCATGACTCAGGCTATGATCAGGTCAAAACAGTCATTTCTGAATAATCGAGTCAGGGCTTAATGTTTCTTTATTTAGGCCAACCTAAACTAGAGAAAACATTTATTTCACAAGGAGATTTTCTCCCCACTTTGAATTGTTTACTTCAATGAAAGGTATACATTTTTAAAAAATTAAAGATCCAAAGGATAAACAATGCAGATTTATTTTCACAGCTGCCTTTGCTCATATTTACCAAGCGTGCCAGTCATAGTGGAGGGCTGTGTGTGTGTGTGTGTGTGTGTGTATGTGTGTATAATAGGGCTTGGACTTATTCATATTGTTCACACAGGTGAGCTGGACTACAGCAGTGTTTTGCTGGGCATGCTTGTCATGCAGGATGTGCAGCTTGGCCTGTTCATTGCTGTGATGCCCACATTAATTCAAGGAGGAAATGGAGACACGGAAAGGTGAATCAGCATGCAGATCAATCACTGACAGTTACATGATAATGATATATGTATGCATGTATGTTTGTATGTGAGAATAAATGTGAGAAGAAGAGACTTCTCTCAACAACATTTAAACAACATTTAAAATCATAATTATTTTGTATAAATAACTTTTTGATGGCAGTGTGTTCACTGGCTGGGTCCAAAACAAGGCTTCATTTTCTTAGATAATTTTGTGTTTCTGATTGTGGAGTGAAAATGAATCCTTGTTTTTCCACAGTGTGCTGATGGGAGCGCTACATGTGTTTGTTCTGCTGGCTCGGGTTCTGGTGTCTCTGGTGGCTGTGCTGCTGTTGTGTTGGCTGCTGCGCTCTCATCTGGTTGGTCCGTTCTACAGGAAGCTGCATACGGAGAGCAAAGGAAACAAGGAAATACTAGTGCTGGGCACCAGTGCATTTGTGTTCCTGATGCTGACGGTAAGCGGCTCCTTCATATAGGTTTGTCTGTCCCTTGAATTTGTGTTTGCTCTTGCATGAATCGCCTCACCTCAGGTGTAATGTAGCATGCTTACATTTTATCGTGTCAGGTGACCGAATTCATGGACGTGTCGATGGAGTTGGGCTGCTTCCTGGCAGGAGCGTTGCTGTCCTCACAAGGTCACATGGTCACCACTGAAGTCATGAGCTGTGCTGAACCAATCAGAGACTTCCTGGCCATCATCTTCTTTGCATCTATTGGTGAGCTGATGGTCAAGTAGCTTTGAATTATTTGGAATTTTGCTATAATATTGGACAGCAAATATGGTTTGATCTACAGCACTAAGATGAATATCTGATGATGTTTTCCACAGGGCTACACGTGTTCCCGACCTTTGTCCTGTATGAGCTCACCATCCTGTTGGTCTTAACCTTCTCACTAGTCATTATGAAGGTAATGGTGTTCATATTAAACTTGTTTCTTTCTATCAGGGTTTCTGATGGTTTGATGAAGGAATATTTAAGACTTTTTAAGACCAAGTAAACCGAGCGGAAATTTAAATGTCTTGTATTATCAAAAGGTCAAAGTTAGAACAGGTCTAACTTTCAACAGATATCCATTATTTTTTAAATTCACTGTAAAAAAGAAAAGAAAAAATGCAAGTCTTGAGTAGCTCTCCTCTCAAACACTAGAATGGGGTGAAATTTTTTTTTTTTTTAATGTACCTTCTGATCACACTGCAAAAAAAGTGATGTTCTTCATCAGTATTTTTGTCTGTTTTTCAGTGCAAATTTATAAAGATTATTAAAGGGGTCATATGATGCGATTTCAAGTTTTCCTTTCTCTTTGGAGTGTTACAAGCTGTTCATGCATAGATAAAATCCCTCAAGTTGCAAAAACTAAAGTCTCAAACCCAAAGAGATATTCTTTATAAAAGTTAAGACTCGTTCACGCCCTCCTTAAACACGTCCCCACATGTGTACTTCATGAAATGGAAAGATTTGCATAATACCACCCAAATGTTCACGTAAAGAAAGAAGGTGTAACTTTTATTCTAGCTGTTGCCATCTGCGCCATGTCGTGGAGACGGTGTTTCGTTGTGAAAGTGAAAATACTTTGTTTGGCCTTCCAAAAGGGGACACAACTAGGAGTCAGTGGTTACATTGTATTTACACACTGTTGGGAAAGTTACTTTAAAAAAGTAATTAGTTATAGTTACTCACTACTTGTTCCACAAAGTAACTGAGTTAGTAACTTAATTACTCTATAATAAAAGTAACTAATTACCAGGGAAAGTAACTATTTTCTGTTACTGTAAAAAAAAAAGAAAGAAAAAAAAAGAAAAGTTGCTATATGTCAGAGTATTTGTATTTTTTTTTTTTTTTTTTCAGTTTTCACAAGTCAGTTGAAATGAGTAGAACAGACAGGTACATAACTTTCGATATTTATGCACGTCAACAGACACCAAGAGTTTTAACCTGCACTTCAAGTATTATCTTTGTAAAAAAAGTGTTTTTGGCCACTAGCTTTGTAGATGCGTGTCACAAATTACATGTACACATTACATGCACGTTCTTGCCTTTAACCACAATGAATTTGAAGTAGTGCTAATATCTCCACCTTGAAAATGCCAACTTTTCATCAGATTGCTCCTGACTCGTCGTCATTTCTGCTGCTGCTGCGAATCTCTGTGTACTGTGTAGCGGTTGCATGTGTGTGTGTGTGTGTGTGTGTGTGTGTGTGTGTGTGTGTGTGTTTGGCACACGTGTAAAAACACTGGCTCTGATTGGCTACCATGAAACACATGACTCTGCCTTAGCCAATCATAATCGCTTATCTCGTCATTAACCCACCTGCGTTCGGATTGCATAGTTTATTAAATCAATGCATAGTAACGCACCGCATTTAACGCTCAGTAATGTTAACGGCATTGTAACGACGGGAAAAGTAATTCGTTAGATTACCCCGTTACTGAAAAAATAACGTCATTACCTAACGCCATTCTTTTAAACGCCGTTAATCCAAACACTGTATTTACAACACCGTTCCAGAACAATTAAACCCAAATATTCAGTGTGCTGCAAATTTTATGGAAGACTGTTTCCGAAACTTTGAAGAGTAATATTAGACTACAATGCCGGCTGTTTTGACATACAGTCTGTAAGTATGTTTACATATTTAAAGGATTTGCCACAGATGATTCAAAACGTGAGTTTTAAGCAGTGTAGAGTAGCACATGTTGTTTGTCATTTCTCCGATCACAAATGCAGAGATTGTTTTATGTTTACATGGCACGATCCAACACAAAGTGTAAAAAGAGCAGTATCAGTCATTATAATTAGTAATTATGTCCCCACTGGGATGCAACAAATGCCTTGTTTGTAATGGGGTTCCAATGGTTTCGTCTCATTGTGCTGGTTTTCTGACCAGGACACGCATCACAGTATGTTAAGGGGCTTAACATTTCCGTCACACACTTGAGGCATTCAGCCAATCACACCGCACTGGATAGATGGCCAATCAGAGCACACCTCGCTTCTCAGAATGATGAGCTTTGTAAAAATCGAAACGTTTCAGAAGGTGAGGCATAGAGGAGAAACAATAATTTACATTGTGGAAAATAATGTGTTTTTTTTTTACCTTAAACCGCATATACACATTTAACGATCGGCCGAATTACATTACTTTAAAATGGGGTCAGATTAAACTGTGTGAGATAAAATAAGTGTTTTAAAAGGATGAGACAATAACAAACGTAGAATGAATAAATAGTGTAGTTACAATATTCACAATGAACTTAAAACAACACAATAAAACAGAAATCCAAGTCCATACCCTTAAAACAGTCCTTAAGAAATCCAGCGTGTTGTAAATTCCAATGTAAAAGTGTCCAACGTGTGTATATACAATCCAAAGAAGTGAAAATCCAATAAAAGTGAGATAATGGAAGTTTAGACAAGACAAAAATACAGAGGAAGACATTATTTTTTGCAGTGTAGTGCAAAATCTTATTATAGCAGTGAAACGAAAATAAACTTTTCTTAAAGCTTACTGTTGAACTTCACTCCATCTGTGCCCCTATACTGTAATAGACTAAATGATTCATGATTCCTTAACTGTAATCTAACTGCTTTTCCCAGGCAGGAAAGTAGTCTGTGTATTTGTCAGTGTTTGTGAGTCATCTGAGGCCAGAGTTTGATTCTGAGGATATGTTTTTGACTAAAATGTTTGACTTTGACCTAGAAGTTTGAAGTTTGTACAAGTTGGTGTGTAGTTTTGGGATCGTGTTTAAAGTTGTGAATAAATTGGTCAATTGTTTCAACTGTGTGTTAGTAATCAAGAAAACTAAGAGCTTTTTAGGCCTCAAATTGTGGAAGGGAAGACATGAGAAGCCATCAGAAGCCATGTTCTATTAAATATGACTCTCACACTGCTCTTCTCATCTCAGTTCATAATGGCGGTTCTTGTTCTGTCGGCTATCCTTCCTCCGGGATCGCGTCACATCCGCTGGCTGGTGTCAGCTGGACTGGCGCAGGTCAGTGAATTCTCCTTCGTCCTGGGCAGTCGTGCGCGTCGAGCCGGGATCATCTCTAGAGAGGTCAGTGATCTTACTTTCTTTCCGTGAAAGACTTGTGTCTGATTCTCTCTCATTGCTCCTCCAAGAGGAAGTGGATTAGGTGACATTTACTGAATAGTGTAGGAGTGAACTAGTGGTTTCAGACACACATGAATGTGTTGATGCAGTAATTGGTAACTAAAACTAAATAGTTTTCATTAATTGAATTAAAGGTGAAATACATTTTTTTATATTAAATGAAAATCTGACTTAAAAGGTGGAAATTGGAAATCTTGCCTGGGTTAGCCAATTCAGATTAAAGTGTAAGTTGATGTACTAAAATTACTAAAACTAAAACTGAAATACAAATGAATTAAAGCTAGATAGAAATAAACTAATAAAAATGACAAAAGAACATAAATGTTACATGATAGACATGACATCACATTTACCTCAAAACCATTCGATGCCCATAAACACATTAGTAAGTTAAAAAGCTCTATAAAGGAGCATTTTGATAAATATATACACTTTACAGATATTACAGATTAATAATATTTTTACTGTAGCTGTTGTCTTCAACATTTAATGTTTGTCTGAATAAATTTGTAATGAAGTTATTTTTACAGTTTCCCTTTAAATGTTTGGATTTCAACAACATCATTGAGTAGAAACATAATTCTGTTATTTAAAGTTAATATAAGAACAGTATTTTGTGTAATTGAAATATTTGTACAAGACCGTTTATGAGTGTTAATTATCAAAATACATTTTATGAATTCATTGATTATTAAATAAAAATAAAAAAAATTGGTTTTCAGCTAAGTGCATCCTTGTTTTCCTGTTGGTGCATAAATAAATAGAAAAGTATATAAATAGAACTTAAATGACAGTACTTCCCTTCAGCTCATCATCATCCTGTGTTGTTGCTCACAGGTGTATCTGTTGGTTCTCAGCGTCACCACATTAAGTCTCCTCCTTGCTCCGGTGTTATGGAGAGCTGCTACGCTCAAATGCATCCCGCGAGCTGAAAGGAAACCACTCAACTGAACCAATGCCACATGCGGATGAACTGTGTTACAATGACACATCTCACATTAATGCATCATATTGATGACAGATTGTAAGAAACAGAAGGGCAGAGCATTAATATATGAAATATTTTCACGGTAGTGAAAGAAAAGGAAACAGCTTGCAAAAAAAAGACTCCAGCTTTTATAACATCATCATGTGTTATAATGTTATATATGACCAGATGTTATTTATTTGTGTAAGATGTGCCTTGAATGGATCAGATGTCAGCAGACAAGCCAAATAATGCACCTTTTATGAAGATGAGCAGCTTTTGCACTGCAGATTTTGGTACATGCAGAGTTTACTGATGATGATTCACAGCACTAAAGAACTAAAGATTGACTATTCATTCATGATTCATGCTGAAGTTGAATTCTAAGCACAAGGTGGCAGTTCTTCCTCGAGATGACAGGTTAAATTAATCATAGATTCCAAGAATGTTCAGAATCATTTCTCTGGACATGTAATTCTCAATTGGGTCAAAAAATACAATAAAAAAATACACTCCAATCATTGAGGGTTTTCTCTGTGTTAAAGGGTACATAACATACACAGTTTCACCTAATCTCATGTTAATCTTGAGTAGCTATAGAGTAGTACTGCATCCTTCATATATCCGAAAAGTCTTTTAGTTTTATCATATTTATAAAAGAAAAATACAGCTTTCGGATTCTTTCCGGAAATATCCGAGCTCCTGGAGGCGTGCCATGAACAGAACTATAATACTGATGTTTCGTGTTGTTACCATTAACATATATTCACTTATGGTGATTTCCAACAAAATACTGAAATCTGATGCAATTGTACTTACATGAATGGGGTCTTTTATCACAGGGACGGCTCCATGTTTTAATAGCAAATGATGTGTAAATCCAGTGTCGACTTGGGCCTTGTTTATAAAACATTCGTCACTCAAATGACCAGAACAAGGACTTTGCCAGAACACACAAACGCACTTGATACACTCCGTTGCTGCCCCGGAAAAACAAACTGTATCCACTGTTCATGTAACGCTAGGTTCTTTGGGAAGCTGAACACGGTAAATTTTCCATCACATCCAAAAATGTACTCATTTGGAAGCATTCTCGAAAAAAACCTATGCAGCTGCTGACGATTTTGAAGAGCGTTGATGTGCGTGGTCTTGCTCTCCTAATAAATATCCAGTACTCGCATTTGCCTCCTGTCCTTAATCGCAGTCATGACAGAACGATCTGACCAACTATGGAGGCAGCGAGTAACCCGTCATCTGCCTTGGAGGAATTTCTCAGCGCCAGTGCTCGGAGGATGGACTCCCAGGAGAGGAATCTTAACGACACTGGTCGCGCGGTTCAGGTTTTGGTGGCGCAGGTGAACGAGCTCACCCAACAACTACAGTTTCTAGTTAACACTGCGCCGCTCACACTACCCGTTCGTCCCACACCATCGGAGACCCACTTCCAGCCGGAACCACGTCTCCCCATTCCGGAGTCCTACTCGGGTGAGCCTAACTTTTGGTAGAGCTTTCTTAACCCGATGCGATATGCATTTCTCTCTCCAACCTAGAACCTTCTCCAATGAACGAGCCAAGGTGGCTTTTCTGGTGGCTTTTGTTCTGACCCTGCTCACTGGGAGGGCGGCATTATAAATATATTACTAATAAACTGGCTCCCAAAAATATTGGCCCGTTCACTGTCACCAAGATTATTAGTCCAGTGGCAGTCCGCCTCAAACTTCCTCCAGCGTACAGGAGAATTCATCCGCCTACCCCGGTAACTCCCAACCCCTACATACACCCCCCCCCCCCCCCCAATCCCCCGCCGCGACTCGTAGATGGGGAATCTACATATTCGGTAAATTGTATTCTGGACTCTAGACGGAGGGGACACGTATTGAAGTACTTGTTGGACTGGGAGGGTTACGGTCCAGAGGAGAGAAGTTGGGTGCCTGCTAGAGACATCCTGGATCACTCTCTTATCGATGATTACAATCTACAGGTAAGGGAGTCTGGGGACACCAGGAGGCGTTCCTTAGGAGCAGGGGTACTGTCACAGTTCATGAATGCACCGTCTCCTGCTCGTCTCTTGTTACGTCATGTTCATTGTTGCATGTGGGTGTTATCAGCGGAAGCTGCAGCTCATTCCACCTAGCCAAATTAATGCCCTGTCTTTCGTCTCTTGTTTGTCAGATTGTTGTTTGAGGTCCTTCGTGCTTCATGTCTATTCTTCCTCCTGTTCTACTTCATCGTGTCTTGTTCCAGTTCGGTCAACCTTGCATTACCAGTCATCATCATGGATTAACCACCACCTCCACCAGCGCACTCAAACACCTCCTCACCTGTCTGTGCTGCCGTCGTGGTCCCTGCGTCACCCACCATCATCTCCTCACCATTACTCATCCTAATAAATATCCAGTACTCGCATTTGCCTCCTGTCCTTAATCGCAGTCGTGACACCTCCGGTCAATGTGTGTGCACAGGCGTGCTTTTCCGGGAGAAGTGATCATATAAGGACTTCCGTTCTCGTCTATGTCATTAGATCCACGATCGATAAAAACCAGCCGAAACTTGTACCAACCTGGAAGTAAGATTTTCGGCACAGAAATTCTCAGTCATTGTTCTAAATTATTTTTTTAAACTTTGGTCATGTTTAGCATGAGAATCCATCTCTTTAACACTTTGAACAACTCTGAATACACGAAACACCTTTGTACCCCCCCCCCTTTAAATGAGTGACTGTATTGAAGGATATGAGCTACATACAGGTGCATCTCAATAAATTAGAATAACGGGGAAAAGTTCATTTATTTCAGTAATTCAACAAATTGTGAAACTCGTATTAAATAAATTACATGCACACAGTCTGAAGTAGTTTTGTAGTTTTTGGTTCTTTTAATTGTGATTTTGGCTCACATTTAACAAAAACCTAAATTGTTCTAATCTCAACAAATTAGAACATGGTGACATGCCAAGCAGCTAATCAACTCAAAACACCTGCAAAGGTTTCCTGAGCCTTCAAAATGGTCTCTCAGTTTGGTTCACTAGGCTACACAATCATGGGGAAAACTGCTGATCTGACACTTGTCCAGAAGACAATCATTGACACCCTTCACAAGGAGGGTAAGTCACAGAAATTCATTGCCAAAGAAGCTGGCTGTTCACAGAGTGCTGTATCCAAGCATGTTAACAGAAAGTTGAGTGGAAGGAAAAAGTGGGGAAGAAAAAGATGCACAATTAACCGAGAGAACTGCAGCCTTATGAGGATTGTCAAGCAAAATCGATTCAAGAATTTGAGTGGACTTCACGAGGAATGGACTGAGGCTGGGGTCAAGGCATACAGACGTGTAAAGGAATTTGGCTACAGTCTTATTCCTCTTGTTAAGCCACTCCTATACAACAGACAACATCAGAGGTGTCTTACATGGGCTAAGGAGAAGAAGAACTGGACCTGTCTGAGCAGGGCAATCGGAGGGAAGGCATATAGGTTAGCACTGGGCCATATGTGAGCCAAAGCATCTCACTCCTTCGAGAAGAATGTTGGGCAGTGAAAGTTGTTTTCTAAGGTGAAGAGGTCTACATTTGCCCTCCTAAAGACAAACCAATTCGCCCGAACCACTTGGGTGTGTAGTCTCCATTCTCCTGGAGCTACATTTCCCCAGGACAGCATGTCTGTTCCTTGGTTGATTCTGCCCAGGACTCTGTAAGAGCAGGTTGCCCTGTGTTCATCTAAATTTTTTACCATGGATATACCATAGATAGATAAAGGGCCTAAATCAATAATAGTAGTCACAGATGAATTGGAGGGTGCAAAAACAATAGTTTCAGTTATACTTTCATTTAAGTGGAGAAAATTCATAGCCAACCATGTTTTCAAGTCCTTTAAGCATGCAAGGAGAGGTTCTAAAAAGTTGCCTTCCTTCTTTACAGGTACATAAATCTGCATATCATCAGCGTAGCAGTGAAACGATATAACATTGGCAGCATTTACATATTGGATTTGAAAACATATTGGATCCCAAAATTGATCCTTGTGGGATCCCATGTGTAAGAGAGGCCAATAATTATGAAAATTTACCCAGGGGAACTGAAAAGCTTTTATTGGTTGATAGCACTTAAACCAGTTTAAAACAGTTCCAGGAATCCCTAACACCTGTTCAAGTCGAGCAATAAGAATTTCATGGTCTATGGTGTAAAAGCTGCACTAAGGTCAATTAACACCAATAGTGCAGTATCACCAGAGTCCACTGCTAACAGAACATCATTGAGAACTTTCAAGAGTGCAGACTGTACTATGATGCTCCCTAAACCCTTCTTATTCAGTTCTTATTCAAAAAAGACTGCAGTTGAATAAGAACAGTTTTCACTAGCACCTTTGATAGAAAAGGCAGTTTTGAAACAGGCCTTTAATTTACAGTCATCCATGGGATACAATTTAGTATTTTTAATTAATGGTTGCACTACAGCATGCTTGAAAGATGGAGGAACAGTCCCTGATACAAGGGAGATATTTATTATTGATAAAATGCTAGGTCCATCTACAACCAAATGTTTGTTTGATTAGTCTTGATGGAACAACATCAAGAGGGGAATCTAAGTTGAGGATAAACTTATCAACTATGTAAATTCGAACTAGTGTTGTTTTGCGGCCTGTTTTAATTTTAGTTTTAGTCTAGTCTTTGTGTGAAGGTGTCATTTTAGTTTTTATTAGTTAAGTCAAGTTTGAGTCAACTAAAAGTCTGAGCATTTTAGTCTTATTTTAGTCAGAATTCTCCATGACTATTTTGGATTTGTTTTAGTTGATGAAAACTGATGACATTTAGTCTACTTTTAGTTAATGAAAATTTTATTTTAGTCTCATTTTAGTAATGCAATTCTATTTAGCCCAGTCATTCAATATAGTATAAGTAAGTTACCTATTAGTATAGACAAAACCAAAATTTTCTTTGTCAAACCCATTTTAAACAAGGTTATATTATTATATTATTGTTACCTTATAGACTCAAGAATACATCCATTCCAGACGAGGCTCTGATTTGAATGTACAATGTACTTTGTTGTCGTCTTCTAAATAATGCCACAATTGGGGGTTGAGGAAGTGATGTCCCCTGCATCTGGGCAGTGAGACCTGATGAAGCCCCTGAAGTGAGACACAGGAAACAGAAATACTGCAAAATAATAATAATAACGCGAATAAATGTGACAAAATTACGTTATAACATTTTGTTTCATCTCGTTTTGGTCAACGAAAATGAAGAGACATTTTAGCATAGTTTTTATTTTGCAAACCACATATAGTCTCATTTTTATTGATCAACAATATTTGCATTCTACATTTAAATATAGTCATTGTCACATGACAAGCATTTACGTTACATCTCGTTTTGTTTTCCTCACGTGATAAATGTTTATTGACGATGATATTAAGTCTTAATTTCCGTTGATGAAAGCAATACTATTTTAAACTGATAACACACAGTGAGGCAACAAGAAGGAGCAGAGGGATCACCAGCTACAGGAGTTATTTGAGTTCTAATCTTTACGATCTTTGACACTATAAACTATTAATAAAAAACTATAACAGAATGGATATTATTGGTATTAATGGTATTAAACAATACTCTAGGTCTGTGACAATTATTTTCAATAATAGCAGAAAAGTACCTTTGCTGCCTTAACTGATTTTTGGTAGGAATGCAAAGAGTCCCTCAAAATTTCAAAAGACACCTGGAGCCTGTCCTTACAGCATTTACGCTCTGCTCTTTTGCAAGTACAGGCTCAGGATCCAGATATAATGGAGGATTTTTAAATGTAGAAATATTATAATTTTTCAAAAAAGCCCTTGAAAACTCGCTAATAACACTAGAGTGCAACATACGACACAAATATGTCGGTGGGCAAGATCTAACAGACTGAAATCCCAAAAATAACTAGATTATGATCAGAAAAAGTTGCATCACAAACATTCATATAGCCCAAAGAAATACCATAAGATAAAACTAAATCCAATGAATGTCCATATTCATGTGTAGGAACCTTTACAGACTTCACTCTTAGGCCTAGAGGATGTGTGATTCATTGTCCTATACCAAAGTTTGAATAATACATCTGAAGCAAGAAAGGCTGCGAGCAAACTGGAGCAAGTAGCCTGGTTCTATGCAGAACTCAGTTTTCCGAGTGGCAGCAAGGGTAATGAGAAATGCAAGTTTACTGATTTTGTATAAAGATGTGGGTCAGAGAGATCGGGCACTCAAGCTGGAAAGATTGGGGCTATTTCAGATGGATAGGGTTGAAGTTGATCAGGGAAGGAAACAGTGGAGTAAGGGGGTGATCACAGGTGTTTAGGGATGGAGGAGGTGAAGTCTAATTTAAGAGGTGGTACTATACTGAGTGCACAAAGATTCAAGCTTCAAGAGAGGGGACTAAGGTGGATAGTCAGTTTTGCTGAAATTTTAGGGAGAAAAGAAAGTAACAATTGGATATATGAGTTACTTGTTACTTAGCAGTGGTCATAGTGTGGAGAATGAAGCAAGGCAAGTAAAGGAGAGTGAGGGGAAAATGATGCAAGTCAGTGTAAGCAAGTGAGATTTATTGCCGGTGTGATAAATGGAACAGCAGATTTAAAATCAAAAACGGAAAGGATACAGTTGATACCGTAATTATGGCAGCATTACGACATTTGGATACAAAATGACTGACATGGGAAAAAGTGAGAGATGTTCAGGAAACATGGGTTGGTTAATATTAATTATGGTGTTAATAATACAATGGAATGCCAAAGCCTGATAGCAAATGGACAACAGTTTACATCTTTTATAGATGGAATGATGAAATCTCCAGATGTTATTTGTATTCAGGAAACGTGGCTGATTTTGTGATACAGGGATACGTGGCAGTTCGTTGAGATAGCAAAGAAGGAGGTGGGAGAGGGTGTGTTACATTTATTAAACGGGGCTTCCATATAGGATTCTGGGATTGGGAAATGAGTTGGAATATATGGCGGTGAAAGTGTGGATAAGGATGCATATTATAGCAATAATTTAATTTATTGACTTAAATTCAATGTTTAAGGTCCATGCACTCAGTCCAAGGAAGGTATCCGGTGCTGGCTGAAGGTTTTTTGTGTGTTCGGTCTTTTCAGCGTGCAGAGATATTTAATTTAAATCCAATTCTAATCTGACTCCATTTTAGTATGACCTCGAATTTAGGTTGAAATGCAAATTGGTTGAATGCCTGTTTCTAATTAGTATTCTTCTGACATTTGATTATTATAGTTAAATCTTTACTTTTATATTTACTTGTTCATTAGGAATCTATGTCACTCGGGGTGTATCATGCTGGCCGATGTATACATGTACCCCATGAACACAAACTCTCCAATCTGAATCAGAATCAGAATTAGAAAGCTTTATTGCCAAGTATGCTTGCACATACAAGGAATTTGTTTTAGTGACATACACAGTGCACAGAGACAACAACACACAGACAAAAAAAAAAAAAATCTGATCACTTAATCTACTTGAGAAATTAATTTCAGAGTAAGTCATAGTAAGTAAAATGTAACAATTTATTATCAGTCGGGTAAGTATTATGCCAATTCATAGATATCAAATCAATACAAGACATAACATTTTCAAAGATGAATCTAAGAGTAAAAGATGCATACCTGACTTTTAGAAAATACATAGTATGAAGTGTGTGGATACCCTTAATGCTACGGGCTCATTCCAGCTACAGAAGGCCCTGATCCTCTTGCCACATTTCTTTAAGGACCTCAGACCAAGACAAATATCCCCCGAGATGAAGACAGAAACTAACAATTGGAATTTGCATAAACAGAAGGTAATTTACATGGAGGACTCTGGGAGAGGTCACTCCCATTGCAGTAATTAAAATAACTAAACTCTTAGGATCTGTATTATCTTTTAGTCTACTTTTGTAATATTAAGACCATTATACCAGTTGCCCTGAGACAATTAAAATGACACCAAACATGACTGTAAATATCACTTGCATTAATGTAGAACATTATATTATTGACCATTCTGAGTGAAACCAAGTGGAGGGAGGATGGGTAAGGAAGGGGATGAGAAGGAACTGTTGCATATTTGAGAGATGCGTTTCCCGCACTGTCTCTCAAGCCCCTTTCACACTGCATGTCGGACCCGGCATATTGCCGGAACATTGCCGGGTCGCCTTCTGTGTGAAAGCAAACATGTCCCGCGATTGATTCCGGCATTGAACCCGGGTCGGGGACCTAGTAACATTGCCGGGTTCAACCCGGGACGAGCGCTATGTGAACAAAGGCGAGATCTAATGCCGTGTCGAAGTGATGATGCACGTTATCGCGCAACTCTTTTATCGGGTGTTTTGAAGGAAGATCAACATTCGCAACAAAAAAAATATGTGCAAACTGTAATGAAGCAGATATCAATTAGTTCCTGACACCTGACCGCACTGACGCCGAGATTGTTCTCTTGCTTCAGTGAAAGTATAACGTGCCTAACGTTTTCGACTCGTACATTACACATCATGCCCTGATGTCACGTGTCATTACAGGACCTTTACGGGTTGTGTGTGAAAGCACGCACATATCCAGGGTAATCACTGGCAGTGTGAAAGTGTCAAATCTAGCGACCCGAGAACAATTGCCGGAACACTTTACCCGTGTATTTTCCGGAATCGCAGTGTGAAAGGGGCTTCAGTGAAATGTGGGAACAGATGTCTATATGTTAATGAACTGTGTTGTCTTTTGTGTGTCTCAGAAGATCAAATTGTCTGAGGTTCTGTAAAGCTGCGTTTCCACCGCAGGAACTTTACCCAGGAGCTAGGGACTTTGGCCTGGTACTTGGTGTGTTTCCACCGCAGGAACCAGGAACTAAATAAAGTTCCTGGTAAAAAATATGCCCCTCAGAAAGTCCCTGCTGGCGAGGTAGTACTTTTTCTTAGTTGTTTAAAACTCAAATCTGTGGTTTATTTATAAAGACAGTGCCTATTTAAAAATGTGTTTCGCCGATCTCTGAGACGTTGAGCTCCACACGATCAGTAGGAGCTCAGTCCTCATGTATGCGCCGAGAGCAGCCTCACCTCAGCTAGACCTTCTGATATGTGCCACTGGTTCTGATGTCTTTTTAGTGGTTAAACATAAATATAATTAAGTTTTGGGTTAATCTAACAGGTAATCTTTGGTCTGTTTTCATTTTATCTATATGTTAAACAGTTGGATATAAATGGTCAGGTGATAGAGTTGTTGGATTTAAAAAGGACTGGTGTGTATTAATGATGGTAGAGTAACAAGAATTGATTTGGTATCAGGAAATGAGTCCGCATTAGATCTTACAAGGAGGCGAGGATGGCAAAAGCTTTAGTAGTAATGCAAAGCTCTGAGGGATAATGGAAGAAAGGAAGGGAAATTACATTGAGGACATATCATGGAGTCTTAGAAAAAAAGAGGAAGTGGAAGATGCATTGAGTGCGCCATTTTCTAAGGCAGAGATGTAGAGAGCAATTAAAAGGGCAGGGATGGCAGCACCAGGAGGAGATGAAATGTGCTATACTATGTTGAATTTTATGGGTGAGATTGCATTAGGAAGAATGCTTAGAGTGTGGGAGGAAGCAGTTGTATCTCCTATTAGGAAACCAGAGAAAGATCCTGCAAAACATCATAGCTATAGACCAATTGCATTGACGTCCCATATAGGTAAAATTATGGAACATATGGTAAAAGACAGACTGGTCTATTTTTTGGAGAATGGGGGATTAATTGATTCTTATCAAAGTGGATTCAGGAAAGGGAAAGGAATAATGGATCCAGTACTATGCCAGGAAGATGAAATAATGAAATCCCAGTTTAAAAGGGAATCATTGGTGACAGTCTTCTTTGACATTGAGATAACATGTGTGATATGATGTGGAAAGGTTGTTGATTAAATTACATATTTTGGGAAAAGAAGGAAGGGCTTTTAACTGGGTAAAGGATTACCTGATTGGACGCTCTATTTAGGTGAGAATTGGAAAATAATTATCCGGTAGTTATATGGTAGAAAATGGAACCCCTAAGGGTGTTACAAGTCCACTGCTCTTTATCATCATGAAAAATAATGTATTTTCAGATGTAGGACCTGGGATTGGAACATTACCGTTTGCAGATGACAGGGCCTGTGGAAGATGGGAATAAACAATAAAATATACAGTAATGGCGCTTTTCCACTGCATGGTTCGACTCGACTCGGCACAGTACGGCTTGGCTAGGCTCGGTTTGCATTTCCACTACAGCTTATAGTTGTTATAGTTCTGCTGACTCTACTTTTGCGACTCTTAAAAACTTTTCATTCCGTGTCCCCCATCAAGCTCTCACTGAATCTGCTATCAACGAGAGAAAAGTCTGTACTTCCTCAACAGGCAACGAAACAGACACTTTTTGGTTGTTAAAAAATGGCACACTCAATCAAAACAGTTGCATTCGATCCTTCGCTGGCTGTACTGATTTAAATCTAGAAGTTCTGTTGTGTTTGTGTCACAATTTCAGTGACGCAGGTAGTGATGATTCTCTCCGGCCAATACGTTATTAGTAGAGTTTGCACGTCATGTTTTGGTAACAGTACTGTTAAAAGTGTTTAATATATGCAGACTCGCGCATATGGTCAACTCCATGCGATCGTGTTTCTGGACTGGAGCCAAAGTCCGGATCAGACATACTGCCGCAGTTCGCCTGACACAGCATGAAACCAGACCTCATTTGCCCTAATCAATAGCATATTTATACTATATGAATCCTTCTCTATCTGCCTACATTGTGCAGGAACTGTACAGGATATACATTGTGAACAAAGTGAACGATCTCAGTCGGCGCTTCAGCGTTAATTTGTAGTGCAGGGGGAAGGTGCTTTGGATTCTAGAGAGCATTTGATTGGTCAGAAGATTTGATGAGAAGATGAAGTACGATGTGACGGCAAAAAAAATCTTTGAGCCGTTTTGTGATGAACTGCAAATTTTGTTGCTGTTTTGGAGCACACTGCCTTACAGAAAACATTAAGTCTAACATATTAATCTTAATCCCCCCAACCCCCCCCCCAAAAAAAAAAAATGTTAATTTTGACTTCATGGGGACTTTGAGGAACTTCTGGGGGAAAAAACTTCCAGAAGGACACTGGTATAACAAAGTTTTGGAAATCATTATTATTAATTAAAGGGGAAGGGGGAGAAGAGAGTTGGAAGTCTCCCTTCTAGTTATAGTTTATCTCTGTCTAGCTCCAGTTCACACTCCAGTACAGTAGGTGTTAGCAAATTACAAACCTTGCACCTGGATGGGGCCTTTATTGTTGCTAGGGACTTTAATCACTGCACTTTAAGATCTGTTCTCCCTAAATTTCATCAAAATGTCTCCTGCACTACAAGGGGACATAAAACAGGTCATCAAACGTGTGAAACCTACAATAAGAACTGTCAAAATCTGGCTGTAAGGTCCTGACTCCACTCTTCAACATCAATTCCAGCACACAGACTGCCCTGCCTAGGCCACCACAAACTCTCAGATCGACATTGATATTTAAACCAACTCTGTGTTGGAGCACATTAACAGGTGTGTGGGCAGAGTGACTACAAACAAATAAATAAAGATTTTCCCTAATCAGAAGCCATTGATGAACAGAGAGCTTCGCCTCCTGCTCAAAGCAAGAGATGCAGCCATAGACTTTATAAAAACATGGACGTAGAGTCCGTGACGTCACCTATTTGTTTCCAAAGGGCGTTTTGAAGCCAAAAGTGGGCGGAGGTGGCCATCGCCATCTTGGCAGCACATCACCGAGTGTCACTCCCAGGTTAATCACAAATGGCCAAAAAGGCAGGAGCTGGTTGCTGAAACCATGCAATCCATCTGTCACTCAAGTGGCTGAGCCCTTAATAATGCGGAAATTTAGGGCTTAATTGAATTTAAACGGATGAGTTATTAAAAAAAATCACTCCCTTCACACTTGTCACGAAGGGCAGAATTTGCTGTGTAGACCAAAATATTTTTTTTGTACCAGGCTGTAAACAGTTTTTTTCTGCTGTAAAGTTGGGCATTTTAACATGGGGAGTCTATGGGATTGACTCCCTTTTGGAGCCAGCCTCCAGCGGCCAGTCGATGAATTGCAGTTTTAGCCACTACCCGCGTCAAACTCATATTCTCCAAAATGACGCTACGGTGTTGCGGATAGATATAGAAGAGACAAATTGTTGAATAAAGTCGTTATTTTTGTTTTATTAGTGTACAAAAAGTATTCTCGTCACTTCATAATGTTACGTTTAACTATAGAGATCGCTACCACGTGACCAACTGGGCGGCAACGTCATCAGAACGCAAAGAATTATGGGTATGTTTGGCCAGTTAACATGGTCTGGCATAGCAGGCTAGTGTTCTGGCATGAAAATAATGAAAAATTAGTTTGAAAAAACAGAATATAATCCTACAAAATGCAGCAGGCTAAAGAAAACATTGTGGGACCATACCACCTAAAACTAAATCCTAATGCAAAGATGAGATATGACGAGAAAATAAAGAGAATCAAAGGACTCGATCCATACGAGCAGAGCGACTGGTCAAGGTAACACCCTCCAGCCAGAAGGGCATATGAAAAGGCTGTGTTGTGGTGCTTTTTACAGCCTGAAGAGCTTGATGACATGTTTGCTTGCGATAATCAGAACTGTCCTATACAGTGGTTTCATTTAGACTGTGTGTGATTCAGCAGCGCACCAGCAAGAGAAGAGTCATGGCAATGCGATGCTTGCAGATGTCTATGACTTTTCACCCACAAACCTACCTTATGCATTTCCAGTTCTTATCTTTCTCATACATTTCCAGTTTCTCATCATTTCTATTTACTCTTTATAATGTTAATGTATTCATCTAAATGTATTTACAAGTTAATGTATTCATCTAAATGTATTTACAAGTTAATGTATTCATCTAAATGTATTTACATGTTAAATATGTAAAGAAACTGAAATTAAGTTGGTTGTTACTACTATTTAAGTTATGTAATTGTGTTTGCAACCAAAGAACACTGATTTTGCACAATTCTTCCTTAATACAGATAAAGGAGGCAGAATTGAATTCAATCTTTGTGTATTTTATTTACAGACATGGCTAAAAAACATTACATGTGAGAAGAGACATTACAAAATCTTTTGGAAAACAAAAAAACATTTACATATTAGATGTGAGCATGGTGTATAATTCTAACATGGCGCCTTCACAACAATACTTGGACACATTGGTCAAAGCACAGCACACAACCACAATTGTATCCAGCAAAGTCCTCAGCTCAGTCTCATGAGTGGTGTGCACCTTCCATCTCAGGTGCAGGTGTAAGGTCTGAAGGTAACAATATAAAGAAATTGTGTCATATCACAACCTCTATTCCTAAGGAATCCAGATTAGCTATACATAGAATACACACAACATACACTAACTTTACCGTTCAAAAGTTTGGGGTTATCAAGATTTTTAAAATGTTTTTAAAAGAAGCATCTTCTGTTCACCAAGGCTGCATTTATTTGATATAAATAAATAATAAAAACAGTAATGTTGTGAAACATTATGACAATTTCAAATGACTTTTCCATTTTAATATATTTTAAACTAATTCCTGTAATCAAAGCAGGATCGCACTCCAACATTTCATAGGCAGGTTTGCCTGCAAACACAGTCACCAAATAAATTGCAATGTAGCCTAGATGTACAACATTTAAAACTGATTAACGTTACGCTTTAGTACATTGGTAACTAAAGCTCATTTTCTAGCCATGTCATGCTAGTTAACAGTTAACGTTTACAGAGAGTAATTGTAACTTACCTTTGTTAAAATGCTTTGAACACACCATCATGTGTGGTGGAGTGTTATCGAAGGTAACCTTGGCCTCCTTACCGCTGCTATCCATGCCATTCTGAAACATGGCTTGTAATATTACTTTTCCACGCTGGAAAACGAAAAAAGCATATTCCGTTTTTATGCCACTTCTATCGTGAGAACGACTATTGCAGTTTATAACACAGTGAGTAAACGGTATCTTGAACACTGCGTTCTACCCTCCATGCAAAGAAATATGGCGCCTAATGTTTGTGCCGCGAATTCCCAAAATGCTTTGCGTTCACTACTAGGAATACGTCATGATGACGACACATTAGCGATCTCTATTTTGATGATGCTTTCATACTTTTCTGGACCTTTACAGTGTAATTTACTTGCCAGTCTATGGGACAGTCACAAGCCTCCCGGTTTTCATCCAAAATATGTTAAATTGTGTTCAGTCGAATGAAGTTTTTACGGGTTTGGAATGAGATGTGGGTAAGTGATTAATGACAAAATGTACATTTTGGGGTGGAGTATCCCTTTAAGTCATATCAGATACGTATTTTGATTTAGAATTTAGACATTATAAAAAATGCAGATCCATGTGTAAGATGATAATATAAAATGTAATAAATATATATAATAAAATAAACATTCCCTTTTCATTATGTTTTATAATTTATACAGATACCTGTTATATATGCCAATAAAATAAATATAATAACCATATTAGAATAATATATTACCTAATTTACTTATATTAGAGCTTCGTCACTTGCATATCTATGTGTGTGTGTGTGTGTGTGTGTGTGTGTGTAAGTGTATTCCAAACCTGCTTTTTGGAATACCCCCCCCTCCCCCCCAGATGTAACAAAATGACATTAAATCACATGACAGCAGGGAGACAGACTAAATGTATCTTTAGAAAAGATTTGCAGTCTATTCAGCTTTCTTTTTAGTAGAGTTATAAATTAAACACAAATAGAGTTTTACATCTTCAGGAAAATGTATATAGAAAGGCTTACGTTTGCAAACTTTACATTTATAGTTTTTTTTTTTTGTCTTACGTATGATTCGTGAATGCGAGACGTCACACAGCGCGTATCCAACCGGCACGCGTCCTGTCAGGACACCGCCAAGCTTAGTTTGAATGCTGTGTGTCGCAGCTGAAGCAGTTCGCGCAGCCGATCTGAATCTTGCGCGATAAATGCAGATTTTGTCTAACTAATTGTAAATATAGACGCGAGTTATGGCGCAGCTGTAAGCGGGCTTGCTCAGGTAAGAGAAACGACGATTATCCGCGTGTGTTGCATAGTTTGTATGTTGTATGTGAGTGTAATGTAAGTTGAAACATTAGCTCGCTAGGTTCAATTAGCTTAGCTGTAACGTTAGCCGCGTCGAGCTAACGCGATACTGTCATCTGTGAACAACGCGTCAACAGCACGATTCTCGTGGCCTGAGGATGGAAGCTTAATATGTTCACTTAACAAAAACATGTCAGAAAAAAGCAAATGCGGTTTATGTTTAACGTTATAGTACACGCATTATTCAGTGAGATCATAAATGTTCATCTTAATCTAATAAACATGTTGTTGATCTTATTAAACATGAGTTATATAACTTCATATCTGACAGAGTTTTCATAGTTGTGTGGTTTTTATTTTGAAGAAATGTACGTTAGGTCATATTTCGCATTAGTTGTCATTAGTTATGTGTTTTGTAAAGTTGTCAGGCATTTTACACTGTATTTTCATCAGCTGGCATTATTTTTACCTTTTCTCTTTTGGTTAAATGTGAACTCAAAGCATTCATCAGTGTTTTCAGGATTTTGATCGTGGCAAGCTTAAAATGTTCCCAGTGCTAACTTACTCATCATAATTGCATTTTTACTAGTAACAATTCAATTTTTACTATGAACTATGCCAATTAAATAGCTCTAAATCAATTTCTACTAGTAACAATTACATTTTCAGATCTAGCACATTCACTCTGTGTCTGCGAAACCACACTGTTGTAGCACATGCAGAATGAGAACTTGGCATTGTCTTGATTAAATAATCATGGAAAGACAGTAAGCAGTAAATTTTTCTTTTCACCCATCCCATTAGCTCTGCTGCTCCCCCATACTATAGCAGCGTTTCCACCGCAGGAACCAGAAACTAAATAAAGTTCAGGGTAAAAAAAAATGCCCCTCAGAAAGTCCCTGCTGGTGAGGTGTTACTTTTTCAAAATTCCGGAACTTTTGGGGGTGGGACTTTGGCACTTAACATCCTGACTGGTTGAGTTCACGCCACATTGGTTGAGTTCAACCACCATTTATTCAGATTATTTTCAAAATATTACTGCGTCATGAAATGTAATTTTAAAAGTATTTCAGGTGAGAATGTAGTTGTTTAAAACTCAAATCTGTGGTTTATTTATAAAGACGGCGCCTATTTAAAAATGTGTTTCGTCGATCTCGGAGACGGTGAGCTCCACACGATCATGTATCCATCTAGAGCAGCCTTACTTCGGCTAGACCTTCTGATATGTGCAGCTGTCTCTGATGTCTCTTTAGTGGTTAAACATAAAATATAATTTGTTTGGGTTAAATCTAACAAATAATATTTGGTCTGTATTCAATTTATCTATATGTTAAAATAAAAAAAGGCAAATTTATATTTCGTTTCATTGTAATGTCTGTATATACACATATCCCTGAACTAAGTAAATTTCTGCAGCCATTATTATGTTCAAGTGAAAACGAAAGGAGGCAGTGGTATTTGATATCATATTTCGTTTTATTGTAAATATACAGAGAGGAAAATTGCAGTAACCAAGATTAGCTGACGGATGTTATCAAGTACGCTGCTGTTTGCTGAATTACCAGATTTTTTTCATCGCGGACATAACACTGCTGAGTTGAATGCGCAAAGTCCAAACTATTGAAGATGCAAGTCCAAAATCAGCGTACTTTGTATTGAGAAACGCACACAGACCTATGTCACCAGTCTATTTGCCTAATCTTCCCGGTACTTTAGACCGCGGTGGAAACACAGAAAGCAACAGGTCTGGGGGGAAAAAAGTTCCTGGTACAGATTTTCCGGGTAATTTCGGTGGAAACGCCGCATATGACAGACATTTGCTTTTGCATGTCCTTGGTGAAAGTCTGGATTAGTGGTCGACCGATGCGTGTTTTTTGACAGCCGATGCCGATATCTTGGAAAGCAGGGGGGCCGATATGTAAAGTAAGTCGATATGATTTGTTTATTAATACAATTATTAATATTTAAGACATTTGAAAACATTTGACAGTGGATTACAAAATAAATGTGTAAAAGAAACATACTTATGCTTTAGATGACAGTATTTTCAAATATTTAATAAAAATATCATTTAAAAAGGAAGGAAACACTGTAACCAACAGAGCACTCAGTATTCTGGGAAGATTGTGTGCATTGGTAATCATATTTTTCAAATAAAGCCAGGGTAACCCTCCTTTTACATACAGCACACAGAGAAATTGACATGAATATGACAGTGGCCAAATGCATAAAGCACAGCATAATTTAAAATCATGAGTTTAAAGTTTAAAGCATTCAATTAACACGGACCGACCGTCACAAAGAACACATGATCATGCTCAATAAAAATAAACACTTCACAAGCTCTCACAGCTGGATTCGACTAAGTTTGCAAAGTTTGTTAAATTAAATGTTCATTAGTCATTCAAAGATTTGTTTAAATTATATAAATGCGTATTTGCTTAATACAAATGAGAAAGTATTAATGTTTGCCTTTCTATTCCTAATACGCCTAATAAAAAATATAAAAGCAATCGTTATAATACTTTCTGTATACATTAATTCCATTGTTTAACCATTCTATCTGATTATAAGACCGACTTCTATCCGTATTGGACAGGACTGTTAACAACGATGACAAACAAGACAGAGAGTGTGAGCACTCACAGTGTCATCAAAATAAAAGCCCCACCTCGAACACTTTGGGCAAGCAGAAAAACTTATTGGCCGATGCCGATATTTAAAAAATGCCAATTATATATCGGTCGACCACTAGTCTGGGTGGTCCCTTTGGTTTTTGAGACTGAGAACTCTGGCCATTCTTCCCAGAAACAAGTTGAATTATGGACTCATCTAACCACAGCACACATTTCCCGTCTTTCTGACTATTTGAGATAAGCTCTGGCCCAGAGAACCCCAAGACATCACTGCATAGAATTGGTGTTTAGTTTTCTCCTAGAGTAACATAGATTCAAGTTGCATTTATTGATGCAACAGCAGTCTGTGGTAAGTGACAATGGTTTTCTGAAGTGCTTCTGAGTAGGGCTGGGATAAACGTTTATTTTTTAAATGATTAATCTAGCAATTATTTTTTTCGATGCATCAATTAATCTAACGATAAATTTTTTCAGACCGATTCGATTTTGATTATCTCCCCATTAATTGACTACTAACAATTTAAACATGTTGATTTACATATCTGAATGAAAAAAACATGAATTCCTTAATATTGCAATATATGTTTATTGCTCTTAAAATTACAAAATAAAAGACTGACTAAGAATGCATTACTTTGCACTTGTATAGAGATAGCATTCAATAAAACCTTGAAGCCTTGAAAACACATAGCTTACTGAAACAAGCTTACTGAACACATAGCGCCTAGCTTACTGAAAAAAAGTTCTTCTTTCAGATGAAAATAACAACAACTTGATGTCTAGCATTCAATAAAAAAAGGTCACCCAAAATACTTGTTTAGTGCAATTGAAAGAATACAGTAACCAATGTAAACTTGAGGGCTTTAAGCTAATAAAGACAGTGCTTTTCCAAAAAAAAACAAAAAACAAAAAAATTAACATTAGGAGCCAGCAGCCTGTCATGGAGAAAAAAAAAAATCTTCGAATGCTCCACTTTGGCGTTCCGCCCTTTTTCTATCGTGTCTAATGATTTTGGTTAATATGTACTAGAGAGAGAGAGAGCGAGAGCAAGAAAGCGCTCGTGTAGTTTGAAGACTGTGAGTGCGCGAGCGTGCGTTAAACTTTGGTGTTTCGCCCTTTTTCTATGGTGTTTAATGATTTTGATTAATATGCACAAGGGAGAGAGAGAGCCAGAAGCGCTCATGTTGTTTGAAGACTGTGAGTGCGCGGCGCAACTATTCTAATATAAATATAAAAGCAATCATTATAATAATTTCTGTATATACATTAATTGCATTGATCAACCATTCTATCTGATTATCAGACAGACTTCTGTCCTTATTAGAAAGAACTGTTAACGATGAGGGCTGTGATGGTGGCTGTGACAACTGCGTCACCACCGCGGTTGTCTACTACCACCAGCGGTAGTGCATGTTACATCATGCACTCTAGGCACACTTGTTTTGTATACAAGTGTAATAACAGTTATAGTTGCAAATCGTTTTATTTAGAATTAAAGTAATTTACAAATGACCTCTAATGCCCTACACAGCGTTTCCTTTAGATTGGCAGGTTTGAGCGCAGGAAAATACAGTTAATGCATTCAGCAAACTGATTATGTGTTGGCCGATGGACCTTGTTGGGAAAACAAATACTACATCGCCGATCTAGTTCCATCTCCATTAATGTCACCCATTCACATTTGTACAAGTGTCTTCAAGTTCCTGTCATCGCAAACGCCTGTCTGGTCAGGATTGCTAAGGCTTAGTTTGTCCAAACTGCCCAAATACAAATGAGGCGGTGATAAATGAAAGATGTTAACAATAAATGTGGCAACGATTCCTATTTCAAAAAGAGTGCATGCAGACGAGGAGTTAATGCGCCCCCGGCAGGGCTCCAAACTGCGATTATAAATATTAAAATGCGAGTGAAGTTTTTGCTGAGGTCGCCACTGGCGACTAAGCATATGTATTTACATGGTATCTCTTAAAAAATTGCATGTAATGCCTTTTTTCCTGATTGTTTTGCATTCACATCTTTTGTTATGAATTCGAGCATCGAAGTTTTAGTAGGAAAAAGAGTTTTAGGGGCCGTTCACATAACGCGTCTTTTGCATGCTCATTTTCGTTATTTCCAATGTAGACGTGGTATGCGCGTTCATAATGGAAGCGACGCGGTTGCAGCGCGCACGCGGTGCGACGCGCTCACATTTTCCAGGCACGTCCGCACCCCATCGAGTTAAAAACTTCTCAACTTTTCAGAGAGCCGCAAGCGCACCGAAGGTCATGTGACAATAACTAACCAATCAGTTTCATCCTTTCCCATAACAACGTTGAAAGCTCAGCTAAGTTGAAGGAACAGCTGATCATAGCTGTATATGGATTGCCATTTTGAAATAAATTTAGTAGCAGAGTTACTGCAAGCGATTTTTAGTGCTGCAAATCCATTTATCCTTTGCTGAAATTTCCGCGTCTTCATAGAGAGAGCACGTCATGGTTGCTTAGCAAAGGCAGACACCTCAGGGGCGCAACTGCGCGATATGTGAATGGCCCCTTAAACAGTCCTCATCTGCCACGCAGCAGCGCTGACACACACCTGATAAACGCACGCGAGAGAGAAATGATGGAGACTTGAAGAGAAAGTGCAGAAAAACAGCGTCTATTTCGTTCATAACTCGAACAAACTACAACAGGTAAAGCTGTCATCTGTGTGGATATTGGCAATATCGTTAACAGTTCTCGTTTATAATCATAAGGCTTCTTCTTAACAAGATATTAGTCCATGCTGTGTTCTGTTAATGCATAAACTTCATTATTTGAAGTGCACTTGCCGTCCAGTAATCGCAAAAAGCTTTGTGCTTTGTTACTTTTTAATTTACAAAGTATCAGCTTTAAAATTATTCCAAATTCATAACAAAATTCAAACATTAAATACAGTTTTGGTGCTCTTTAAGGGGCAGTTCACATATCGCGCCTAAAAACGCGTGGAAAACACAAGGCGTGCTGCTTCCTGATTTTTTTCCAAAAGCCTTCGGGCTCTTGCGCTCCTGACGTGTCTGCCGTTGCTAAGCAACCATGACCTGCTCTCTCCATGAAGACGCGGAAATTTCAGCAAAAGATAAATGGATTTGCAGCACTAAAAATCGCTTGCAGTAGCTCTGTTACTAAATTTATTTAAAAATGGCTATCCATATACAGCTATGATCAGCTTTTCCTTCATCTTGGCTGAGCTTTCAACGTTGGTACTGGAAAGGATGAAGCTGATTGGTTGGTTCTTGTCACATGACCTGCGGTGTGCTTGTGGGATTCTGAAAAGTTGAGATATTTTTAACTCGAAACGGTGCGGACGCGCCTGGAAAAAAAACGAGCACGTCGCTTCCATTATGAGCATGCATGCCAACATTTGAAATAACGAACTTGAGCGCGCAAAAGACTTGACATGTGAACTGCCCCTATGCGGCAGGCGCGATCGCGAGTAGTGCCTCAGTTCAAGCAGCACGTGAACCTATCATACCTTGCTCTTTACTACTAGAGTACATAATGAACATGAATTAACATAAAAGGTAGGCTATTTTATAAGAGATTCTACAGTACAACACTTTCAAACTGCGGAAAACGTGTAAAGCTTGTAAACATTGCAACATAATATTAACCTCAGTAACCTTTCGGTGTCCATAAGCTCGTCAGTCAGCTAGAAAAATAACTAAAAAGAGGAGCATTTTGCTATATTTATGAGCTATTGAATTTTAATATTTTTACTTGTCTACATGATTCAACTCCTCCTATAAAATTTAATTATACTAATTAAGAAAAACAGACTGAAAGTGTGAAAGACATGCACTCTTAAAAATAAAGGAGCTTAAAAGGTTCTTCACAGAACAATTTTGGTTCCACAATGGACCATTCAGTCAAAGGCTCTTTGAAGAACAATCTCTTTCTGACCTTTTCACAATCTGCTATTGTCTTCAAATGTTAAAGGTTCTTTATGAAACCATTTAGACAGGAAAAAAAGGTTCTTCTATGGTATCATGAAGCACCTTTATTTTTAAGAGACTATGACAACATTTACAGGATGCATTGAGGAGGACCCCAAACTATACTCAGTGGCCAAGTGATGCTTATGGTCCATGATATTGGGACAGATTTTGTGTAATAAACAACACATGACTGTATATTTCAAGTTGGAAAAGTCATTTGGCTCCCACTTTAAGTGAACCTTCATTCCCAGGTCATCTACAAGATGGATTAAAATGCTGATAAAGTCAAGAAAAGATGAGACATAAACACGTCAGTATGATTAGAAAGTTAAAATGTAAAATAAATAATTTAAATAAAACACATAAAACATGTTTATTCTGTGGCACCTAAAAAAAATCATTTGGCACCTAAGTTTTTTTCTTATAGGAGCCAATGGCTCCATACTCGATTTTTTTGTTTGGAGCCCTGCCCAGGATGTATGCTTTCGCCTGGCTCTGCTTCGTGAGCCTCCACTGACTGCACACAGACCTTCCCAAACGGACAAGGCTTTTTTCAGTGAACCGTGTCTACACCGTACGAGACACCGGGTCGCAACAGGTGTGTCTAGTGTCTACCCAGGACATTTGAACTCTATGTCAGTACCTCATAAATAGTACGAGGCAGTTTACTGTTGGGGACTGTCATGTCATGTAGTGCTGCATCCAATGTAGCATCACCAATTGATTATAATGAATTCTATAGTATTTTTGTCATGCCCATAGTCGTGCCGTGCCACTCGTGTCCTGCAGACAAGGGTGTATTTAACTTTATTTACTTTCTTGTTTAACTGTATCATCTCTTTGATATTTATTTTAGTGTTTTTAATTATATGCATCAACACCGTGCCACTGTTGGTAGTTGGTCCATTACCACCGCGGTGGTAAAAATCTGCCACTCTTACAGCCCTACGAAGGACGACAGTAGCTAAACAAGAGAGAATGTGAGCTCAGTTGGGTGCGCTCAGAAACTGCCACTCTCAGTGCCGTCAAAATAAAAGTCCCACCTCGAACACATCGACCAAGCAGAAAAATGCCAAATATCGCCGATATATTGGCCTTGGTAATATATATTGGTCTACCACTAGTCCAATTTGTTGAATTTTACCCATTTTCAGTGTTTCAAAACCAAATGTTGATCACTTTGTATTAGTGCTGGGCGGTAGACTGGTTCATACTGACTACCGGTGTTTATTTTTCTTATGAATAATTATTATAAAATACCTTACAATACCAGTGCCATTTAAATAATGTTCGGAACGTGTCTGAGAGGGGTCTCTTTTCACTGTTGCACTGTGGCGAGGACACGGCTGTTTGTGTAACATACTAAGCATTAAGGTGAATGCGTTGCATGAGACAAAAAAGTAATGTAGCCAAAACCACTGCATAGCCGCTCAACATCAACTGTACATGCTTGTTGCTTTTATCAGATGATTTCGCGATTTATCAGATGATGACGCGATTACCTCCTAGGGAAGTGTGGTTGCTTTCCCCATACAGTGTATTCACATCAATAAACCAACATTGCCTCACCTGGATTAAGTATTACGCTTTCTTTTTCTTATTTATTGGTATAACATGTGAAGCATAGTCATAGATGAAGTGGTAGGCCTATCTCATGCTAAGTGGCATATTTGGAGGAACCACTGATAGTAAATCAGATTCTTAAACTTTAAAGCTCTCTCACACTTGAAATAATTAACACTGGGTAATTCTAAACCCCAGGTAAATGGGATCCTGGGTAATCTTATTTTATGTTTTACTCAGTTCATACTTTACCTGGAGTTAAAGATTAAAGGGATTGTTCACCCAAAAATGGAAAATTCTGTCATTAATTACTCATGTCATTCCAAACCTGTAAGACCTTCATTAATCTTTGGAATGCAAATTAAGATATTTTTGATGAAATCTGAGAGCTCTCTGACACTCCATAGACAGCAAAGTAATTTTACAAAGTTACGAGAATACTTTTTGTGTGCAAAAAAAAACAAAAAAACAAAAAAAAAAACTTTTATTCAACAATTGTTCTCCCCGAGTTTCACCTTTAATGTAAACTATAATCTGTACAACTCAATTAAAAAACTAACTGAAATCTGTTGGGTAAGGGGGAAGTAAAAATAAAAACTGAAATAATGTGGTTACATAAGTGTGCACACCCTTAAACTAATACTTTGTTGAAACACTGAGAACTTTTGCTCTTATTACAGCAGAGCACTCAGTCTTTTTGGTCATGACAGGGAACTACACTAACCTTTTCCACTGGTGGCACTTGCGCTACTAACTTTTTCAGTTACTTGGTGCAAAACATGATTTGGTTGCACAAATTATTTATAGTAATTACTGGATAATAATGAAACTGTATTGCATACAGATGTGCTTTTTATTTTACCTGCCATCTTTTAAATCACATGCCTTGTTCTATTTCTTACAGTACACACATGCATATCTCCGTCTTGTAGGTGGGGTTAGAGGGGCCCCGGTGCAGGTTGTACAGTGGGCCCTGTTTAAAATTGTTTAATTTGTACTGTTGGTTCATTCTATTTATTTATTTGTGCTATTTACATAATGTTTACATTTTTTACGTTTGTTTTTGTTAATTTAAAATAGCACTGCATAGTCTTCACTGTAAAATAAAATACAGAGTCAAATCAAAATGTATTCAGACACCTTCAACATTTCTCACATTATAACAGTTTATTTGCTGTAGTTTAGAAATTGGTAATAAAATATGACAATAACTCAGAACAAATTCATCCTGATAATGTCAAATAACTTTGATAAAAAGATATGTAATGGAATCAACCAAAATTTCAGACAACTATCAATACTTTGTTGAACAGTTACCAAGCAAGCAATGCTTAATTTGGTTCAGTCTGTGGTGTGAAAAGGTTGCATTAGCAATTAAAGAAAGAAACACTTAAGCAAAACATGGTCAGGTCCCTAATTATTTTTTTTTTTTTTTTTTATCAATTTCTCTGGTAGCCTACAGTATGAAGAATTTTTGGGTATAATATTTTACAGATCACTATTTTGCCATACTTACATAAATGAACTAGTGTCCTGCCCCTGTTGAGCTCTTTCGCTTTTTGCTCCTTTTTTTTATCTGTTTATTTAAACTGCGATTTGTATTTGTTCGTTCAGGTGCAGGAGGACGAAAACGTCCTGAAGGAGAGCTCTGTTCAGTATTGCTGTCTGTGAGACGCGGCTCTCTCGAGGGCACCGAACAGAGCGCGCGAGTAACCAGATGCCCAGTTCAGCTTTCCCGCATCGCGGGGCTGAAGCCAACTTGATGTGTTGAATGCTCGGAGCACGTTATAAATCGTATTCTTAAAATACACATTTCTGTTTTAATAAATGCTCATATTAAATCATAGCATAACACATAAGTACAAGGTACAATAATAATCAGTGATACATTTGCGAATCCAAAATAAAATGTTGGTCGCAATGGCATTTCAGACGGTTGCATATGCGACCATTTTGGTCGCAGTGTAGTTCCCTGCATGAGTCTATCAGCATGGCACATCTTGATTTAGAAATATTTGCCCACTCTTCTTTTCAAAAATGCTCCTAATCTGTCAGATTGGTAGGGCATCTCCTGTGCACAACCGTCTTCAGATCACCCCACAGATTTTCAATTGGATTCAGATCTGGGCTCTGGATAGGCCATTCCAAAACTTTAATATTCTTCCGGCGAAGCCATTCTTTTGTTGTTTTAGATGTATTCTTTGTGTTGTTGTTCTGAAAAATGAGCTCCTCTTCATCTTCATCTTTCCTGCAGAAGCCTGAAGGTTTTGTGCCAATATTGACTGGTATTTGGAACGGTTCATAATTCCCTCCTCCTTGACTAATGCCCCAGTTCCAGCTGAAGAAAAACAGCCCAAAAGCATGCTTCATGCTTCACTGTAGTTATGGTGTTCTTTTGGTGCAGTGTTTTTTTCGCCAAATATACTGTTCTATTTTAGAATTATGACCAAAAATATCAACTTTGGTTTCATCAGTCCATAACACATTTTCCCACATGCTTTTTGGAAACTTAATGTTTTTGCTAAATTTAGCTGGGCTTGGAAACAATTGGAAGTGTTCCTTGCAACCCTACCCCATATATGGGAGATTATTGTCAGATGTTCTACATATCCAGTACTTGCCAGAAATACTTGCAGCTCCTTTAATGTTGCTGTAGGTATCTTGGCAGCCTCCCTGACCAGTGTTCATCCAGTACTTGGTATTATCACTGTTGAGCCATATTTTCTCCACTTGATGATGACTGTCCTAACTGTGTTCCATGGTATATCTAATGCCTTGGAAATTCTTTATACCCTTCTTCTGAACCTTTTACAATATCCCTTTGATGCTTTGGAAGCTCTCTGCGGACCACAGCTTTTACTGTAAGATGTGACAAAGAAAATGTTGAGAAAAGCCTACTAGAACAGTTAAACTTTATTTGGGTTTAATCGGAGGCACTTTTAATGATGTCTGGTGTGTACTGACTCCTGTTTAACATGAGTTTAAATGTGATTGCTTAATTCTGATCACAGCCAAATCTTTATTTCTAAGAGGGTGTGCACACTTATCCAAGCACATTATTTTGTTTGTTTACTTCAGATTAAAGTTTCAATTAAAGGTGAAAAAAGTTCTCAAATTATCTTTTCAGATAATTGAAATAAGACTCATATTTTTAGATCACAGAAACCTGGGATTTTAACGGGTGTGTTTTGACTTTTTACATCCACTCTAAGTGACCCAGATTTGGTTTTTGACCACTGAAAATGTATGACATTTACCAATTTGTTTATGGAGCTATATTTAGATTTATTTTTCCTGTTTATTACTGTTACTGCTTTGAATCGACCTGTATTATATAAAGTTATATAGAAATAAGTCTTCTAAGAAAGTAAATAGAGCTAGTTTTGACGTCTTGTTTTTAAGATTGTCACGCAGATTGTTTAATGTTTAATATTTGTGTTTTCAGCTGAACTGCAGTCACAAACCAAAGACTGACCACACGCTCGCCTGCACAGACATCATGGCTAAAGATGTGAGAACCACACTTATTACAATATTACTCAAATGTGTTTGTTGCAAACTAAAACTACATTTGAAAATAAAATTAAAACCAAATATCTGAAACTTAAATGTAAATTAATTTTTTTTTTTTAGCAAGGCAACATTTCTCATTTTAATTTAATTTTAAAGGGTTGCTATTATGCACTTTTCACTTTTTCAGTTGGTCTGTAATGTTGCTGTTTGAGCATAAAAAAAGATGTGCACAAAAGCTCAAAGTCCACTTCGAAAATAAATATTTTATTTAATAGAAATCACTTTTAAAAAATTACAATGAACGACTCGTTTGGACTACAATGCATTTTTTCTGGGATATGTGTTATTTGACGAAAAGGACAAGACCGGGTTTAGCTGGACTAGAGAAGGAAACAAGTGTTTTCACTATGTCAGGGACATGCTAGCTTTCCCAAAGAAGATTAATTTATAGTGGTTAAAATCATCCGGGTTTAAATCACGCTCAAATTGATTTGATATTGATGCAATATTTACACTGAAACTTGCAGGCGGCTATGGTAAGGGCATGACATTTCCTGACCAGACGTAGAGAGGAGCCAATCACAGCACATTTCATATTTCAGAAGGCGGGCCTTCATTTGATTCAGGAACTATTTGACCCGTTCATGCCAGACTTGGGACTTAACCTGATGTACTAAACTGAAATAAAAATTAATAAAATCTGTATCGACATACTGCTACAAAAAACTAATACAAATGACTTTTTTTTTTTTTACAAACTTTAGGTTAAAATTAGAAAGGAAAATATAGAAACTGATTCAAAATATTAATAACTATAATTGTCTCAATACTAAAATAACACTTGTTTACTGTAGCTTATATTTCCTTGTTTACACAAGGTTACAGTTATATTTCACTTGTCTACTTTGCAGTTGGCAATTTTGTATTGTGGTTTAGTCTAAATTGAGCATTTAAGTAGGAAAATGTAATATTCATATAAGGATGGATAAAATCAAACAAATCTAAAAGCACAGAAACGGTATGATGATATAGTTATTCCTCAAGTGATCCGTGGTGTTCATGTTGAGCTGAAACTGACGCTGTATTTGTGGTTTTCCATGCAGATGTGTGCACTCACACTCATTGACATCACGTCTATTAACAAAAGCTACTAAACTTGCACATTTCATTTCTTATTAGATCTCACTGAGGAGCTGGTTTGGATGATTTTTATGGTTACACCAGAGACTACTAAACACAACCAGCAGCCAGTTATATCTCAGCATGTTTATGTTGATCCCAGCACATTTGATCATTGTAATCTTACAGAACGAGAGTCATCTGGTCATGAACATCCTCTTTAATGTGATTCTGTCTTTTTCACTGATCTTCAGGCCGGACTTAAAGAAACTAACGGAGAGATAAAGGTGTTTGTCAACCAGAATCAGAGTCCAGGGAAACGTGAGTACACAGTAACCATCAGTCATCAGTTCAGTGCATGATGGGTAATGACATCTGCGTTTCATACACAGTGTGATTTTAGAGGTTCACTACAGTAACTAGTACCAGTAGTGTCCTCTTCACAGTGATGCACTGATGGAAGGAGTAATCGTTCAAATACACATGGATTCAAGCTGAATTACAATAATCTGCAAACCACATGGGTTTGCTTTTCCAAAGCGACTTACATTGCATTCAAAGTAGGCCTTAGTGATAAAACGATAGTAGGCCTTAAATGATAACAACAGGAAAAATGTTGATTATGATAGCCCATGGTAGTATCACGCATTTTTCATTTAACCCTTGTGTGGTGTTCATATTTTTGTTGTTCAGCCACTGTTCGTGGATCTGGTGGACTTGCTGCATTTTTGGGTTTTTAATTCAACGCAATCAAATTTTATGTTAAAATACTCAACAGATGTTTAATTCATCCCAATTATAAGCAAAATAAACTGCAGATATGGTTAATATTTGTCCTTTATTTTTGTTAGATCACATTCATGAATTAAAGTGCTACAACACAAAACTCACACTTACACTCTCAAACTCTCTCTCTCTCTCTCTCTCACACACACACACACACACATACACAAATAATAATAGGCCCAGACATGAGGAGGACAGAGTGAAGGTACACACGACCTACACATTCCACACTTTTGGTAGCCCCGGGTCTAGTGGACCCGACCATCATGTATGTAATAAAAAATTTGTTCTGATATACGTTCTTCACAGAAAATGATCCAAGGCCAGTGAGTCTTGAGTTTGAAAAAATGAAAATGGGTCCCACAGACCCAAACACTATACAAGAGTTAAAGGTGCACACAGTGACCAGGAGCCTTTGAATCAAAAAAAGGAATTTTAGTTGAATTTAAAACAAAACTTTGAATGTAGTTGAATTTTAGGTGTACGTCAGGGAGCCGTATCAGCGGTGCATGAGATTGCAGTGATGATGCAAGGTTCATCGTTGCATTTTAATGATTTTGTTAGTCTATCCAGTTGAGCCCACAAGATACACCACTGCTTAACATTCAAAATGTTAGACAAATATAGAAGCTCAATTCGGAGAGGATCTTGGTTGGTTAACCAAGCCATTCACACAGAGAACGCATGTTCAGCGCATTTTTGAGACCTACAACTATGATTGTTGCACTCAGGTCTCGCACAAGAGATGAGTAGAAAGCCATTCAACTCTTCTAACTTCAAAATGTCTCATTTTGTGTCTCATCTTTCTTAATGCAATCGTGTGATCGGCGCTTTTGGCTATTAAGCTATATATAAACAAAACAGCATCATGTATTTATATTGTTTATGCAGTTTGCAAAATTGTATTTATAAATATTAGTTTAGATGTTGTGCACTTTATTGCATTGAATAAACAGTTTAATGAGGTGGATTATTTTGCTGTATCATCAGGTGACAGGCCAAATATTTCCTTACTGACAGAAGGCCACAGCTTGTTGGGCTCATGTGGTGACTGTTACTTCCTGACCAGTAGGAGTCACTGTGATTAAACACGCTGCACATGTTTATCAGAATTCATATCATGAATATTAATAAGATGTGTGTGTGATTGTATGCAGCTGCAGGTGTTCTGTCCTTCCTGACTGTTCGTCCAGCATCAGTCACTGCGGTCAAACAGATTCTGCCCAAAACACTCACCACTGCAGGCGTTAACGTGCTGCCACATTTGGTAAGATGCTTACAGTCATGTTGTTTATTAAAGTCTCCATGTTTAAAAAATCTCCTACACAAGCATGAGAGTCACATGATGACACACAGACCCCTCTCTGGCCCGTCCCACTGTCTCCATGGGGATAAAGCCCTCCATTAACATTGTGTGAGGTGACCCGGGAGAGTCTGTGTAAGCAGATCACAGAACGCTGGAGTCAGCAGGATTACATTCCTCATCATCCTATTACACACAGGTAGATGTGCTCAGGTGCTCGTGGGCCGAGACACTGGACAAATGACCACTACAGACTAAAGAGTGTCAGAATCACAGAATTCAGTCTCCTGTACTTTCATTTGCATTGACTGTTTGTACTGAGAATCATAGTGATGATGTTAATGGGCCTGTGTCTGTTCCTGCAGGTGATTGGCACCCCTCAGAGGACCAGTGTCCCCACCGGTATCCTGTTGACAAGCCCGCAAACACCTACCGCTCATATCCACACGCCACAGACACAGACTCAAGAATCCTCGCCCTGGTCAGCTGGGTTAGTTAACCCGTCTGCTTTTTCACACACGTCCTTCATCCGTTACACTAACACTGCATCATCTGTGCACAACCATCTTCAGCCAGATGCATTACTCTTGTTAAAAATTGTGATTTTAAAATTTCTAGGATTTGCTGTGCTTGTTTGTGTGGCTGCACAAAATTTAGAGATTATTTTACATGGTGGCTGTATAATGATGATAATAGTAATAGGAGTTCTTAATATAATATATAATAAAAATTTTATAATTTCTTATTACTCTAGGAATATAAATCTTAAGTTAAAAACAATATTTTTTCATTACTAAATAATGAAATTAAAATTAATATTTCTTTTCAAATATTTAATTGTAAAAAAAAAATGCAGTATTCAAGAAAAATTATATATTTTTTGCATTACAACTAGGGGTGTAACGGATAAGTACCTCTGTTTTAGGATCATGGTTCGATATGAGTTTGGTACAACAGGAAAAAGCAACATACCCCCAATTTTTTCCATTTACCGTATTTTCCGGACTATAAGTCACACTTTTTTTCATAGTTTGGCTGGTCCTGCGTCCTTATAGTCAGGTGCGACTTATTTATCAAAATATACTTGACATGAACCAAGAGAAATGAACTAAGAGACATGAACCAAGAGAAAACATTACTGTCTACAGCCACGAGAGGGTTCTCTATGCTGCTCAGTGCTCCTGTAGCCTACACTGAAGACACAGAGCACCCTCTCGCGGCTGTAGACTGTAATGTTTTCTATTGGTTCTTGGTTCTAAATAAATGCGACTTATAGTCCAGTGCGACTTATCTATGTTTTTTTTCCTCTAAATGACGTATTTTTGGACTGATGCAACTTATACTTAGGTGCGGTGAAAAATACGGTAGTTTGAATGGACAGTAGTGCTACGCACATGTAGTATAAGCAGTTTTTTTTTTTATTTGAATTAGATAATTTTAGAATTTCAAGATTTAAAGCAAAAACCAAATGGTTAGACTTTTTTTATTTGTGTAATCATGCTACATTAGACACCTGCACAAAACAAATAAGCAGACATGCTGAATAAAAAGGAAAATTATCTGCTTTTCTGAAAATGGCAAGTTTCCCTCATTCATTTAATAACCCACCACCCCAATGGTATGTACTGAAACTGTATATATTTGTTCCACTTTGTCGTCTTTTTTTTTTAAGCTGTACATGTGGAAAGTGCAGTTTGATGACAACATGGCATGTTGTTTACTTGATGTGCTTACGCGCCGATAGCTAAGTTAACAACACAGAGATATTTGAAGCAGTTCTACTCACCGCATGCGGTTCCAACACATGATCGTGACCCTTTTTCGTTGGGACTGCATTATCCTTAAGAAATAAACGATGTGCAAATCCGGCGTCAAACTGGGCCTTGTTTGTAAAACAAGCATCTTCGAAATGCAGGGAACAAACAAAAACACTTGCACAACTCCGTTGATGCTCTGTAAAAATAAACTCCATCCACTGGTCCCTTAATGCTGTTTCTCTTTTGGTAATCTGTGCAGGGTTGTCTTGCCCTGGCAACCAAAAACACACTTCTTTTGTGACATTTCGCGTAGTGATCGACCGATATTGATTTTTTATAACCGATACTGATAACGATTATTTGCATATACCCGATAACCGATATGCAGAACCGATATTTATTTACTGTTATACTTCTGTTTTTGACAATTATTACAAAACAAATTAGCTGAGAAAAACCATTTTATTTATAACAATCACTCCCTCCTTGCATACAAAAAAAACTTTATATTTATACACAAATAAATAGAGGGGTCTGAGTCCAAAAAATTAAAGTGCACTGTTACTAAGTGTTTTTGTTTTAAAATAAAAGCTTTGATGAGGTAAAAAAAAAAAAAAAAAACAGGTAAAAAAATGAAGCACAAAAATGATTATAACATATTGGTGGGGGCGGGGGGCTATTTAGAAGTGCATAGCTATTTAGTAGTGTAACTTAATACTCCCAGTTAAGCAGAACTAGGTTGTAGTGTAGAAAACAGAGTCTTTCAGCATTCTGCCCTGTAAGTCTGCTTCGTTTGTTTTCATAAATGGCTCCCACTTCACTGAGGACTCTTTCACTGGGCACCGAAGACGGTGGGGGGCAAAGGAACTTTGTTGACAGATGAGCAAGAATGGGGAACCTTTTCACATTTTGTTTCCACCATTCAAGTGGCTTGCCCATCCTCCTATCAATCACTGATTCTGAAAGGTACTGCTGAAGCTCTCTTTCAAGGCTAGACCCACCAACTTCAGAACTAGTAGCATCAAGCAGAGTATCATACATCTCATCAATCAGTTTCTTCTGGGTTTCTTCTGTACGGGGCCTTTTTGAAACTGTGCTGGAATCATCTGACTGTGTTCCTTCACCTTGTGTGTTGTTGTCTTGCTCTAAGGTTTCTGTCTCCTCCTCAAGCCAAACTTTTGCATTCAACAGTGTGGTGTCAGATGAAAAGGCATGTGCCTTGTACCTTGGATCCAGAAGACAGGCAAGGACTGCACATTTCACCTCCTCCACTTTTGCTAACCGTCGGGTGAGACTCTCCAGCATCTCCTGTCTCATTGTTTTAATCCCATGAGAGGAGGGACCTTGACTGCTAAGCAACATCTTCAGAACTTTGACAGATGGGATGATGCTGAACTCTCATAGTGACTCATCTCAAGAGTGACCTCCTCCACTGGAGAAAGTGTCTCAATAAGATTGCTGACAATACTCCACTGATCAGCACTCAGGCTAGTGAACCCACTATGCTCACTGGCATATATGTTCAGAGCTCTTCTCTGCTCTTGCATCCTGACCAGCATGTGCAGGGTGGAATTCCATCGGGTCGGGACAGCCTGAATGATGGCATGTGCAGGTAGCCCAAGATCCTGCTGGATCACTGCTAAACGCTGTTTAGCTAGTACTGAATGATTAAAATGTGTAGCACAGCTTTTCAGCACTGACAGGATATTTTGGACAGCTCTTTGTGAGTTGAGGCCGTCATTGACAACTAGCTGTAATATGTGGGCACTGCAGCTCATGTCAGGCAGTTCAGCAATTCTCATACCTTTAACAATGTTAGCACCACTGTCCCTGAGAACAAGAACCACTCTATCTTTGTCAATGTCCCATTCTTCCAGCATGCCCAAAAACATCTCGCTAATGTACTCTCCAGTGTGTGATCCCATCATTGCTTTTGTGTTTAGAATTACTTGTCTGCGAATCCACTGATCATCAATGAAATGGCATGTCAAGCTCATTAGGGATTCAGTTGTACCGTAGTATCTGTAGTAAAAGCCAAGTTATAACCTGCGTTATCAGGCTTAAGCAGTGCTTTAACCTTCTCAATGATACTGTTGTGAATACTGGGGAACATCTCTGTGCGATAGAACTTCTCAATCTTCAGAGTATATCTTGGTTCTGCAGTTGCCATGAGTCTCTGGAAGCCTTTATTTTGAACCATGGTGAAAGGCTGATTGTCTGTAGCTATCATTTCTGTAATCATCCTGTCCAGTGTTTTTGAGTAGACATCAGCCTTCTTCCACTTTGTCTGCTTTTCAAACATCATAGGAAGAGATGCTTGAATGTGGCTGGATGTCTTTGCCTCTTCAGCATCTCTTTTTTTCTTTGCCTCTTTAAAGATAGTTGAGTGATGTATCTTTAAGTGATTCCACATGTTGGAGGTATTTTTTGTTGTTGTAGATTTTGACCCCATGCTTACATTCATTTGGAATTCTTTGCAAACTGCTACTCCTGCCATTGGCTGAGTGAAGTAAGTCCATACCTCACTTTGATTTTTTTCTCCTTTCAGTCATCTTAAAAAAAGTGCTGAAAGTTAGCAGTTTTTCATGTTAAATTAAATCTTCAAATTACAATAAAAAAATATATTACATTATATAATTTATATCTAAATTATACATATGATTTAAAAGCATTATCAGCAACAATGTAAACAATAGGTAAAATAAATGTTAAAAGTCTAATGTTTTAAAATGGAGAAAATAAATGACAGGGGAGTTATATCACCTTTGCAGAAATGTAATTTATTTTAAACAGTTTTAGAAGGTTTATGTGCCATTTAATAGGTTTAAGAGTGAGGAATCATTCACTGGGTAATTTTAATTTAATTCACTGAATAATATTAGCTGGAATATATAACATTGTCAGGAAAGTAACAAACAAAATAGCATACATCATTTCATTTTCCAACTAGTGTTATTAATTATTATGTTTGTCGGTCTAGATCATGAAATGCTTTCTGACAAAGTGCTGTAACTTATCTATGCATTTACACAAAACAATTCAACTCAACCGTGATCGCGTGTGGAGATAATAAATAATTTCCACAGAGCTGCATTTATTTAGATTTGTATGAACTAAATAATGGTTATGTAGTAAATCAAATGATTATATAATTTAGGGGGTTTAAACGAGATAATCGTGTCAAAAATGTCATGCAGTGGCCATGCTTGCAAGTGAGGCTTCCTGATCATCAACCCATTCAGGTGCTGAGCAATATGAACAAACTTTTTTTTCCCGAGACTATATAAAGTTAAACAGCACTTGTCAGTTGGCATTTTATGATCTAGATTCAATCTAACGTTAGATCATGAAATGCCAACTGACAAAGTGCTGTTTGACTATAACTTAATCAACCGCGATTGCGCATGGAGATAATAAATAATAAAATTTCCACAAAGCGGTAGGCTATATTTATATGTGTATTAGCGAAATAATTATGTAGTAAATTATAATATAATCTAGGGTGTTTAAACAAGATAATCTTGTCAAAAGTTTCATTCAGTGGCCGTGCTTAAGCATCCTGATCATCCGTCAGTTGCACGAACTTTTTCTTCTAGACTAATGGTGAGCAAATACAACAGATAGAGAATTCAATTCAGTGCTTTTATTTTCAACATGCACTCATTCATGTCTGTTTTATTTAATTCATGTAAAGTTATGTCTTTATTGGAACAGGACATGACGAATTACACTACGTGACTCAATGATTTTGTCTCAATTGTTTAGAAACGAGCTGCATAAATTAACTGTATCAGGAATTTATGTCTCAGATCTCATTTGTGCATGTCTGTTATGTTAAATAAAGTTGATTAATTAAAGCAAACCAAGTAGAACATATACTTTACCTGTGCACTGAGTTGTTCTTAACTGATCTCCTCAGACGCCTGGGCTGCTATGGCGGAAATCTCAAAACGGCCACAAGATGGCGCCGTAAATCGGCGAATCCGATATTACAAAACCGATACCCGATTATGGAAAAATGCTTAAATATCGGGAAAAATATCGGTAAACAGATACATCGGTCGATCACTAATTTCGTGACGCTCTCGCTCTGATCAGTGAATGTCTGTTGTGCTCTCAGTGCTCTGCTATACGGGAGCGCGCGCTCTTCCGGCAGAAGTGCCCTTAGGACCCATATGAGGAAATTCCGCTCCATCTAACGTCACACAGAGCCATACTCGAAAAAAACTTTCCGAAACTTGTGACAAACCGGAAGGAGTATTTTTGGAACAGAAATACTCCTTCAAACGTACAACTTGATTTTTGAAACTTTGTCCATGTTTAGCATGGGAATCCAACTCTTTAACAGTTGTAAAAAACTTAGTATGCATGAAATAGCATTTCACCCCCCCTTTAAGCATCTAATAGCTTCTGTTAGCATCCTGTTTGCAGAATAACTATATTTCAATTCAGGAATAAAGATTGGCCAAAATAAAACTCAAATAAAGAATTTTTCAAATTTTTGGCTTGTAGACTGGTGCATCTCGAGAACCAAAAACTTTCTCACACTGCTGATTTAAAACAAACAAGCAGTTCTTCAAACCATTGCGTGTCATCTGAATTTGTCATTCTTTTTTTGGGTTGGTGCATAGATCATCTGCTCTTTTGCTGTTTCCTGTTGTGCCAGATAGCGATGCATTTCTGTGCGCGCCACCTTCTGCATTAATCACCTGTGACTGACTGTATTCGTCCTCTGAGTGCATGAACAGAACCCTGAAGTCAGTACCGTGACAGTTCGGGATGAATACATGTACTATTTCACACATTATTATAACTGTGAGGTTACAAAATAATATTTATATCTAAATTAAAGGGATAATTTGTCATCAACAAAATATTACACCATTTTCTTGGTTAGGTGAGTGGTCCCTTTTATGTGTTAATTTCTTTAAATATTAAACCATCAATTTTATTTTGACACAAAACTGTAGGGACCCTTAAAGTTTCTCTTTTGTTAATTGATGACAGGTTTGTAAAGATGGTTGGTGCGTTTCGTGCCAAATTGCACATTAAAGTGATTCAAACACAGAGCAAATGTTGAGCTGCTCCCATGTAAGTGAACACAGTGCCGCTTCACTCTAAAACACTGCAGATATTTATTTAAATCACAGTTTTTGTAATTTTTTAATCAAGCTGAGCCCAGGGCTTGAATTTCAACATGGGTTTGCTGGTATTGCAAATATTTTACGTGTTCTTGCAGGTGCTGTACTTATAATGCTGGAAATTCCAGCAAAGTTTTCAGCGCGAAAGATGCTCAGGACTATGCACTTATTTTTAATTCTTGCCATTGTTCTCGTTCTATTTTAAACCATTCAAGCTCAATAAGCTGCAAAAGAGTACTTCGTTCAGAACTCGGGGTGCTCTCTGAAAGATAAAGCCACCTCTCGAACAATTCACATACTGAATTGAATTTTATTCTTGGCTTATTGCATATGAACATTATCATACACAGAATTGTTGAAATGCCCATCTTGGCAAGTATTTATGTTAACAGTTGCAAGAAATGCATGTGTTAAGGCTTGTTCACACCGGGACTAATATTGCGCGTGATTATCGCTGAAGCTTAATGCCTCGTGACTAAATGGGTGCCCATTTGCGCAAATCGCAAAAAGTAAAAATCGTAAAAGCATTTTTTTGCTGTGTAAAAAGTGACTAACCAATGAGATTGAAGCTTTTGTTTACATGCCTGGAGCTGCTGAAGTTACAGTAAAACACAACTTGGTGGTGCTCAAGCATAAAACGGTCTTGCCAAGCACACATTGATACCTAACGATGAAAAGGCAGTAAGTAGACCAAGATGATGCATCAAAGCATGATGAATGTAGAGCTGCTGGTCTCATTAGTGTCTGAATTAAAAGGGCTTTATGACAAACTCGACAGCGGCTACAGAAATCTCAATAAGAGGGAGTTTTTATGGTGTGGGATTGCAGATCATATAGGATTCTGTGTAATGGGGTATTTCTGTTTTTCATTATCGTATTTTGCGAATGTCAGAGAGTGAATTTACACGGTCACTCAACACATTGCCATCGAAAATCACTGGGATATGAACAAAAAAGATGCATCATATAACGTGCACGATAATTGTCCCAGTGTGTACGAGGATTAACAGTATTAGGTCTTTGAGTGAAGTCTTACAGCAGTCTAATGTTCTGAAAGTGCTATTTTACATTTGATAACTTCATTCAAGTTTTGAATACTTCTGATAGACCTACCTGGAAAACTTAAAGCGCTGTTTATTTCATTTGGATCTGAATCTTATTTTTTTGTGCTATTGCTTGTAATTTTTTGTTATTTCTTATTGAATTACTGATTGAGTTCAGAGTTTGAAATCAAGCTTCCTTGTGCTGTGTAAGCTACAGTGCAACACAATTCACATTGCACCATCTAGACTTGTACACTTTCAAATTAAAGTGTCTTTCTAACAATATAAATATGAATCAACACCTAATTCTATAAATTGTTAAAAAAACAAACAAAAAAAATCCACACTGGAACATTTAGGGGAGATTGTCATTTTAAAAAATGCCCCCATCCCATTTATTTTTTTTATTTTTTTCATCTCTGTTCAAGGACTGTAAATCTCCTTTGTTCTTTGTTGTTTTTGCAACATTTAATATGATATGATTGCGAAATTCCACTGGCAGGCGCAGCAGGAAAGGCGATAAGAACGGGAAGGGTTTGCGGCATTTTTCCATGAAAGTGTGTGAGAAAGTGCAGAAGAAAGTCGTGACATCCTACAACGAGGTGGCAGATGAGCTGGTGGCCGAATTCAGCTCTGGAGACAACAACATCTCCCCGAATGATGTGGTCAGTTTATTTACTGCTGCCACACTCACTTCATTTCAGGCAGCCACTCACTCATGTTGTTTGTCCTCCAGCATGTGTACGATCAGAAGAACATCCGGAGACGTGTTTATGATGCTCTGAATGTCCTGATGGCCATGAACATCATCTCCAAAGACAAGAAGGAGATCAAATGGATCGGATTCCCCACCAATTCAGCACAGGAGTGTCAGGACCTGGAGGTCAGTCAGTAAGGAGGAGGCTTCATGTCATGTCTTGTTTTTTTGAATGTGTGTGAACTTGTTTTCTGTCCTGAAGGCCGAGCGGCAGAGACGACAGGAGAGAATTAAACACAAACATTCTCAGCTGCAGGAGCTCATACTGCAGGTACATCACTTCCTGTCTGTCACATCAGCAAAAACACTTATATACAGCACGCACACACACACACACACACACACACACACACACACACACATATATATATATATTGATTGAACAATTTTGATTGAACAGCTAATTTAAGCAGTTAAAATAAATCTAGAGCAAGTGATCACTTTTTATTAAATGAACACATTTAGGTCTATATGTAACTGAAGTAGTCCAAAACAAGTACAGAAAGTGCATTCTGTCAACTTTTTAGTGCATGCAACTCATACTCATCAACAATTTATACTATGCAACCGGGTGTGCTGTTGCATACAAACAATACAGTAATACAGTAAAAAAAAAAAAATACAGTACATTAAAACAATACAGTAAGTATTTTACAAAAAAAAAAAAATGGCATGAAACGATGTTCCTAATGACACTAAAAACCCTCTTAAATGGGGAGCTAGTTGCTGAAGCTAATAGGTGTTTCTTATATATAAATATAAATGAATACCAAAGACTTTTACACTCTCTCTGTCTATATTATGAAAACTGGTAAATATAACAGTGAAATTCCCTAATAGTAATTCCAAATGGCCATAGTCTGTTTCTCTATTCAAACATCAGCGGTCCATTAAGTGCATTTATTCAGCGATCACTATCGCAAACAATACAGTCTCATGACAAAACACTTTCTTTAGATCGCTAAACTCCAGCTTGTTAGTGTTTTCAGATCATCGGCGGCGACACTTCCGCAATGAGGAGTAAGCAAGTGCAAGTGCCAGATTGCTTAAAATAAACAAACACCGGGCAAAAAATGGATCAGTGTAACAGCAAAGCTATGATTATGGGATATTTTTGTATAGGGGCTGGGTGATATATAAAAATATATATGTATCTCGATATTGTCAAACTTCTTACAATATTCGATATGTTTGCATCGCTAAACTCTAATAAATAATAATAATAAACTTCTAAACTCAGTGCACAATTTTCCACACCACAATCAGTCAAGCTCATATCACCAACAAACATACAATCATTTACATCCTTCTCTTCACTCTCTGAGGCAGAAATCTCCAAACTCATCCTTTTAATCATCCTACTACTCCATCCTATTCCATCTCATCTCCTTCAAGCCATTTCTTCTGCACACCCTGAGGAAAAGAAGCTTAATTATAAGAGTTAATGGCAATGGGCTTTCAAGAACCATTTGTACCTGCACTCACTCACATCATTAACACATCCCTCCACACTGGTGTTTTTCCCTCATCATTAAGACCGGCTGGTGTAACTCCACTACTTAAGAAACCCAACCTCAACCCATCTCTTTTAGAGAACTACAGACCAGTTTCCCTTATTCCTTTCATTGCAAAAACACTTCAACAAGCTGTGTTCAACCAAGTCTCTTCATTTCTCACACAGAACAACCTCCTTGACAGCAACCAATCTGGTTCAGAAGTGGACATTCAACTATAACTGCCTTGCTCTCAGTTGTTGAAGCCCTAAGTCTGGCAAGAGCAGAATCCAAATCTTCAGTACTTGATCTGCTTGATACTTGATCAGCTTCAGTACTTGATCTGCTTGATCTGTCTGCTGCTTTTGACACGGTTAACCTCCAGATCATCCTATCAACCCTACTGGCAAAGGGCATCTCAGGAACAACACTTCAGTTGTTTGAGTCTTACCTATCAGGTCCTTCAAAGTATCTTGGAGAGGTGAGGTGTCCAAGTCACAACATCTAACTACTGGGGTGCCTCTGGGATCAGTTCTTGGACCACTTCTCATCTCTGTCTACATGGCATCATTAGGCTCTGTCATTCAGAAACATGGCTTTTCATACTACTGCTATGCTGATGACACTCAACTCTACCTCTCATTCCATCCTGATGATCCAACAGTAGCTATTCGCATCTCAGCTTGTCTAGCAGACATTTCTTGCTGGATGATGGACCATCACCTTCAACTCAACCTTGCCAAGACGGAACTGCTTGTGATTCCAGCAAACCCATAGTTTCATCACAATTTCACCATCAAGTTAGGCACATCAACCATAACTCCTTGTTCAAGCTCTTGTTCTGTCCAGGCTGGACTATTGCAATGCTCTCCTGGCAGGTCTTCCAGCCAGTTCTATCAAACCTTTACAATTAATCCATAATGCGGCAGCAAGATTAATTTAAAATGAGCCAAAAAGAATACACGTCACACCTCTGTTTATCAATTTGCACTGGCTACCAATGGCTGCTCGCATAAAATTCAAGGCATTGATGTTTGCCTACAAAACTACCACTGGCTCTGCACCCTTTTACCTAAATTTATAACTTCAAACTTTTGGTCTGTACTATATACATGTATGTGACCCCAAAGAAAGAAGCATTTTTTTTTTTTTTTTTAAATTGGTGATTTTCGTTTTTTTGCAGAATCTGTTGGTTGATATCACAAAGAAGCCTCTTCATGTTTGAGATAGCAGTATTGGTATATTTAAAAGTGTACATTTTGAGGTTGAAATCAGCTAGTTTGTCGGAGATTCTAGCACGCAGTAGGGGCGTTTCATTGTCTGTCTGTATTTCCATACTGGATAAGCCGGCTTTTGTTTCTTTTGTTATTGCCCCCGCCCTCCGAGGGAAGCGTGGCTACTTAGTATGCAGCACTCTGGCCGGCTGTAGCTGATATCAAAATTCAATGAAGATGGACGCCGCAAAGATGAACGCAGACGAGCTGAACCGTGGCCGTTACACCGAAAATGCTTTGAAGTACTTCTTCGACAAGCCCGATGCTTATAAACAAGCGCTCACTGATTCTGAAGACGATCTGAGCGACGATGAAAGCGGCATAATAAGACTGTATAATATCCCTAATCTACAACTGAGCGAAGATGATGACAAGGAAGAATGTATTGGACTGGCGTCAGATGAGTTGGAACGTAAGATATCAGAGGCTATATCGATAGTAACATTTGATGGGGATAAAGACAGAGAAATGGGGAAAATCTGTAACATTTATAGGCAAACAGACGCACAGTGCAAACTTCGGATCTGCAAGAATACTTTTCTGTTTCTTATGGGGTGAGTTTCCATAAACATCAAAGTTTGTCGTTTTGTGTTCATTCTAAGAACACACGTTATCTCATGTTTAGACCTTCCCATATCTACCTATTGTTATTAGCTAGCTCATCGGTTATCACAGAATCCTGTTAAAAAAGTCCTAATGCTACACAATGAAATCAATTCACCAAGTTTTATGTAGAAAACCAGCAAATAACATAAAATTAGCATCAATATGTACTTTTTGTTTACATAAACATTAAAATAATAACATAAAAAATGATGGCCACATTTGAAAGATTAAAGATTTTTTATAAAAAGATAAAACTCACATATTTCAGCCTCTAAATCATTTTTATAAAAGTCAATAAAGATAAATTACTGACATTTACAATGTACATTCTCCTTTATTATTAACAGTATGCGGTCCGATTTTTCCCGTTGTGTCTGTCGTTGCTATGCAGGGGGTATGGCTTATCTAAATGAGATGTAAATGAGCCCCATTGTCACTCGCAGCTGTGAGAACTGCACAATCTTCAGAGGCTATTTCTGGTTTTTGAGCTTTTTTGAGTGCCTACCTTCAAATGGCCACAACTTCTCCAAATATTATCAGATTTCCATGTGTTACACATAGTTGGAAAGCTTGGAGACTACACTTTCAGAATCGGTGAATAACTCAAATTGCCCCAGAACCGACTTGTGCCCCTACTTTCCGTGATTGGTCACACACACACACACACATATATATATATATATATATATATATATATATATATATATATATATATATATATATATATATATATATGTATATGTGTTAGGGCTGGGCAAGTTAACTAGTTTAATTAGTTTATCGTGCGTTAACGTAATTTTTATTTTGAAAGTCCGTTGCTCACTGCATTTCAATACACATAGCTAGACTGTAATAAAACAACCAAATACAACAGAAACCATGGTTCACAGGAGGGGTGGGATGTTTATCAGTAGGCTACTAGCTGCTTGGGATGAGCTACAGCGCAAAACAGAAAATCATGTCCAGAGTCGAATTCCATCTTTGTTTTTGTTTTAATTCTGCAGCACTCTCTGCACTGTGCTTAAAATGGCCCACAACCTTTCTGCATTTGGCCAGGACATTGTCAAACGCGCTGTTGTGCAGCGATCATATTTCTTGCACTATCTGTGCTAGGTGTGCTGACTTTATTTGAAATGTCCCACTGCTGTGCAACATGAATAAAATGTTTAGCGCACGTTTCAGCAAAATGTCTCTCTTTATCATCTCAATACAAATCTACTTATTTGTATTTTTTGTATTTTTTATTCTTTTATTATGTGTTTTATGTTCTGTCGCTGTCATTCTGTTGTACTGCGGAGCTTCTGTCACGAAAACAAATTCCTTGTATGTGTAAACATACTTGGCAATAAAGCTCATTCTGATTCTGATTCTGATCTTAAAATGTGAATGACCTTGTGTGTCTTAGCAACTGGCTAGGTGCAGATGAGTAAGTAAATGTAAAGTTGGAAGAATGGATAAATGAAGTTAATTTTGTCCACTCAACCTGCATCACTGAAAGATTATTTTTATTTATTTTTTTTGACTGAGATTCTCAGTCTCTTAAAGGAGATTGATGTTGTTACTCGGAAGGGGCCAGTTAAAATGTTATGATCGAGGTTCTGGACATATATTTTTTTTTTTTACAAACTAAACAAACTTTAATGTTTATTTAATAAAACATTAATGTTTTGATGTTTTATTTACGTTAATGTTATATTTAATTTGATTACATTAATGTTTAAGTTAAGATTTACAAGAAATGTTAACTGCTACTAACTTTTAACTGCTGTAAAAAAGCACTTTATTTGTTGAAATCATGCGATTAATCGCGATTAAAATATTTAATCGTTGCCCAGCACTAATATATATATATATATATATATATTAGGGATGTGCAACAGTGATCAAGTACTCGAGTACTCAACCGCGACGATCGATCACGTAAACGATGATCAAAATTATTTTTATTTATTAAATTTTTTTATTGGTTATGGCAGCATGTTGGGCGGCGCCCTGATATCTGCTTGGTTAGCTTCCCACTTGATGCCTCAAAAGACGTAAGAAGACAGATAATCATGGCCTCAAAATCACGTAAGTGATGGCTGGCTTCCCTTTGAGAAGAACTATGAAAATACAGTTCAGGGTAAGCTGTCACACAAATCTACAAAAAAAACAATGCGCTATCATCTAAAATGTGTACATAAAATATCTGGCGATAACAGAGCGGCAACACAGATGAGCATTGAATCACCTGCCGTAAGACCTAAATGCAACGCAGGCAAAACCGAGAAGACGACAAAGCTGTTCGCTGAAATGGTGGTGAAAGATTTGCTGCCCATTAGTTTCAGGGACAGAGAAGTTTTACTTGTCCAGTGTTGCCTGGCTGTTCCTGCAACATCTGTTCCAGCGGAGCGAATTTATTCCAATAAATGTGAACAGGCTGTGCACTCGGCTCTCATCTGAGCACGTAGACCGACTTATCTTTTTGAATAGACATTTGAATGTTTCACCGGTCGTGGTAAATATAATATCCATTCTTTTAAATAATATTATTATTTCAGTTTTGAGCTTTAGCCATAGTTAAAATATCTAGGCTATTTGGCCTCTGTTTTATACCTTATAATAACCAGTTGTTTGGTTAAACTTGGTGAACTTTTTTTCTTTATCTTTTTAAAAACTACGTTTCACCGCTGGATCAAAATATGCTGCTAAAGTTATACTGGAAGACAATGTTTTGTAAAAAAAAAATGCAGTTGAATAAAGTAGCAAAAAAAGAAAAAGTATCTTTGTGTGTTAATTTTTAAATCACAGACAAATAATGAAATGGTCTTTATAAAATAAAAATGCACTGGATATATTTGTAGCCTAATTACATTAAACATATTTGTAGAGATGACGAAATCAAAATTATTTGTTTGTCATAGTTTTTATCTATATTTTAAATCGTATTCAATTATTTAGCAATAATCAGTGATTTCCATGCTGTGAAATAATAATGTAAAGCGCAATCCGAGTTACACTTTCGGTCAAGTTCACATCTGCATCGGCAAATTTTTTTCAGATAAAAGTTGCAAGAGCTAGTGTCTGATTAATTAACATGAACAATTATGCTGAAATCGCTGCATATCAGTTATTCGTTTCATGCTCATATAAGCAATGCACGATAATGATATTGCTCTTAAATGTTTTATTTTTCTATTTTTATTGTTATTATTTTATTATTGATGTTATAATAATGCAGCTGAGCTTTTTTTCCGTCATATTTGTGGGCATAATGCAATTCATATGTCTTCGAAAACGTGCAGGTTTATGGAAAATAAAACTTAACTTAAAAATAAAACTTTACAACTATTACACTTAATAACGTAGATGAAAATATAGCCCACATCTGCCATACATTTATAATGAGAACTTTATAGGGATCTATAGTAAAATCTGTCCTTGACCATCTTTCAGCGCGCTGTCATTAAAACGCATCAGAGGTAGCTTGCGCGCTGGCCCGCTCTCTCTCTCTCTCTCTCTCTCTCTCTCTCTGTCTCTGTCTCTCTCTCTCGCTCGCGTTTGCGCTCTCTCTCTCTCTCTCTCTCTCTGTCTAACGCATAACTTAGCATTCTATTGTGCTGATACAAGTTGTAATGTTACGTCTGTATCTCAGTTATCTGATTTATCATAGGATGTGTCATAGAATTAGATTCCATTTATTGGTATACTCTTCACCTCATGCAGATATTTCTTGCTCCTTTATTAATAACATTGCTTCATCATAATCATAATCTAACCTGTCCTAATCATGTGTTCATGTTTTCATAGATTTTCATGTCATATTATTTTTATTTTTTTCCATTTTCATAATAATCTTCAGATTTTTTTTTTCATTATATACATTATGACCATGCCCCCCCCCACATAAGCCCCACCCCCCATTAATCGATTAATCGTTTTTGAAACCTATCGATGATTGAAATGAGAAATTTCCCAAAATGCCCATCCCTAATATATATATAACCTCTAAAACTAGCTTGCTCTAATCTTTTTCTATTCTCTGTTTTATTTTTATTTATTATATTATTTAAAAGTTACGTTTACTTGCTACGTTTACTGTTATAGCACTTATCATTGCTCTTTGTTGTTTTTGACTGTCCTCATTTGTAAGTCACTTTGGATAAAAGTGTCTGCTAAATTAATAAATGTAAATGTAAACTCCAGCTTGTTTGTTTTTTAGATCATCTGCGGTGACACTTCTGCAATGAGGAGCGAGCGTTTGCATGCGCATGGCTGCCATATTGCTTAAAATAAAAAAAAACACCAGAAAGAAAATGTATATATGTAACAGTGAAGCTTTGATTCGGGATTTGAACTCTTGGCAACCGCACTCATGAAAGCTTGCGTAGTAGAGTGGTGTAGAGCAGTCCGCAGTTGCATGTTCCATTTTTGGACATTCGGCGTGTTCTTTTAGTAAAGTATGCTTGAGTTTTAAATATTTGATATTTGTGATATTTTCCAATTTTACATCGTTGTCAAAATTTTTGCAGCATTATTGCTAGGGTTGGGTTCCCGAAACCCGGTGTCAAATATTTGTCCTGGTTCTCCGAAATGTACACAAGAAGCATGGGCGTCACTAGGCTTTTTTAGCAGGACTATAGCTTTTAGCCCTATAAACTGTACACAAATTCGCGATCGCCTCTGAGTCGGTCCTCTTAAATTTAATATGAAAACAGCAGCAGACTTGGCGGAGCAGCACAAGCCAACTCAAACAGAAACAGAGGACACACGGTGTGTTTATCGATAGATTGTTACAATATCTTTATCTGTGCAGTTATTTGTCATAAATACAGTTTAAAAAAGGTCACAAGGGAGCAAACGGTTTCTCATCTACTGTAAAGTTTTCACTCTGTCCACTGCTCATCACACCACAGCTGTTTCCTCCAGCGACATTCTAGCCCTTAACACATATGAATACATACTTTTGTTTTACTTATTTAAATATACTTAATTTAATTATACGTACTCTATACATACACTACTGTTCAAAAGTATTAGGCAGTCTGTTGTCAGACTGCTTGTGCATTCAACAAACTCACTAGATTATTATTAAAATGAATGGCAAAATGAAAGTTTGGAAATGTAAACTGATATTTCCTACTGACGTACTTCAGCAAAAGATATAAATAACTGGCTTAAAACCCTTTTTTGGGGTGAAAATACTAATAAGACTGTACCTTAAATACTTTATAAAGAATGACCATAGTCATTCACAGAACTGATTAAAGAAGGTGACAGCACTCATTTTAACTAAATATCAGAGTGATTGACAGAGATACAGAAGGAACATTATGTGTGGTTTTGTATTAAAGAGCCACACAGATGGGAAATCAAAAATTACCTGTATTACAGTGTATGATGTAGCTGTCCATCTGTGTAAACAATGTGCAAATAATTAAACCAAAAAGTACACGATATATAAAGTTATTGGCTTCTAAAGTAAGGAGTCGACTCTGAATCGCTGAAACGAGTCGCTATAGATTTCAAATCTTTTGCCCATCTCTATGTACGTCACTAGGAACACTTTGCATAATAATCTCCGCCTACCGTCTCGGGAGAAACGGAACTCTGACCTGCCCCACCCCCCCCACACACAGACGCTCTGGTTGGTGTGAGAGCATCGTGTCGAGGAGACCGTTTGTTTTATTTTCACTGCCAAAGAATGAAGATCAGAAGAACCAATGGCTACAATTCATTTTCACCACAATACCAGAGCAGTACAACAAATCCCTTTTGTTGTGTTCACAACATTTCACTGATGACTGCTTTTCTAATCTCTGTGAGTACAGCGGGATTTTCAAAGCGTTTGGCCATAAAAGATGGTTCATTACCAACTTAATTTAGAACAACGAGCATCTCCGAATCACAACGCGAAGTATGATTATGAAGTTATGTGTCTGTTTTCTACCGAGCGTCTTTATCAGTATGTGTGCTGTCTGCAGCCTTTGTTTGTGCTGATCGTCATGTACAAACACATCATTAAAATGAAGTGTAACTCCGTGAATACTCAACGAAGAGACATGAGAGAGATATCTATAGAAAGCTTGACTTGTCTACTTTAAAACTAAACAAGTGCTCCTAACAGATATTCTGTGATAAAGTAATCCATATGAAAACAACGCGATATTTCATATCAACTGTTTTTCATCTCTCCCTTCGTTATATCCAATGTGACCAAGCCCCCACGCTGAACGCGCTATTCAGATTTAAACTGAAGCGTGCGGCTTGAATACACCCACACAGAAGAAAAAGCAGCGAGACTGTTCAAGTTTTTTATTTTACTGTTTGCTTTGCGATGAGAGGAATAAGACATAATTCACCCCAAACAGATGCTAACGCATAGTTTACCGTGGAGGTGTGTGCGGAACAACCAATCCAAACCTGACTATGTTAGTTGACCAATCAGAACACAGTATGCTACCGAAAGGTGGGGTTTAAGGAAACTGAATCTTTTGAACAGCTTCGTGCGAACCGTTTGGGGATCTCTGAGAATTGAGGTAATTTTAAAATGATATTTTGACAAAATGACAATGTTTTTTAACCTTGGATGGATTTAAACCTAATGTACAGGACTTATAAACAGTGATAGGAAGCTTAGAATTTTCATCTTAAAAAAGCACCAGGCCCAGATTGTGTTACACCAGCCTGTCTGAAATCCTGTGCTGACCAGCTGGCCCCCATCTTCACACAGATCTTCAACAGATCGCTGGAGCTGTGCGAAGTCCCTTCATGCTTCAAACGCTCCACCATCATCCCCATCCCAAATAAATCCAAAATTACAGGACTAAATGACTACAGGCCTGTGGCTCTAACGTCTGTAGTCATGAATTCATTTGAAAAACTGGTGCTGGTCCACCTGAAGGACATCACTGGACCCTTGCTAGATCCTCTTCAGTTTGCCTACAGAGCAAACAGGTCTGTGGACGATGCAGTAAACATTGGACTGCATTATGTTCTGCAACACCTAGACAGACCGGGGACTTATGTGAGGATCCTGTTTGTGGACTTCAGCTCGGCCTTCAACACGATCATCCCCAACCTCCTCCTGCCCAAACTAAATCATCTCTCCGTGCCAACCTCCATCTGTCAGTGGATCAACAGCTTCCTGACAGACAGGCAGCAGATAGTGAGGTTGGGAAAATACACATCCAGCACCCGTACAATCAGCACCGGAGCTCCCCAGGGCTGCGTTCTCTCCCCACTGCTCTTCTCCCTGTACACTAATGATTGCACGTCCAAGGACCCCTCTGTCAAGCTCCTGAAGTTTGCAGATGACACCACACTCATCGGCCTCATTCAGGACGGTGACGAGTCTGCTTACAGGAGGTTAACAGGAGGTTAAAGAGCTGGCTGTCTGGTGCACTCTCAACAACCTGGAGCTTAACATGCTCAAAACAGTGGAGATGATCGTGGACTTCAGGAGAAACCCACCTGCACTCCCCCCACTCACCATCATGAACAGCACTGTGACTGCAGTGGAGTCATTCAGGTTCCTGGGCACGACTATCTCTCAGGACCTGAAGTGGGACATTCACATTGACTCCATTGTGAAAAAGGCCCAGCAGAGGTTGTACTTCCTTTGCCAGCTGAGGAAGTTTAACCTGCCACAGGAGCTGCTGAAACAGTTCTACTCCACCATCATTGAATCCATCCTCTGCACTTCAACAACTGTCTGGTTCAGCTCAGCTTCTAAATCTGACCTCAGAAGACTACAGAGGATAGCCCGGATTGCTGAGCAAATCATCGGTACAACCCTCCCTTCTATTCAAGAACTGTACTTATCCAGAGTGAGCAAAAGGGATGTTAAAATCACTCTGGACCCCTCACATCCAGCACACTCCCTCTTTAAACTGTTGCCATCTGGTCAACGCTACAGAGCACTGAGCACTAGAACGACCAGACACAGGACCAGTTTCTTCCCTCAGGCAATCCGTTTTATGAACAGCTGATAATAACTGCGAACACACTACACTATTTATATTTATATACACATACACTTATTTATCTAACACACATACTTAGTATACACTTACATTTTGCACATAATATACATGTACATACATAACTGCATTCTGTAATATACCTGCCTACAATTGTCAATTTGTATATTGTCATTCACTATCTACTTATTTGTATTTTTTTATTCTTTTATTATGTGTTTTATGTCGCTGTCATTCTGTTGTACTGCGGAGCTTCTGTCACGAAAACAAATTCCTCGTATGTGTAAACATACCTGGCAATAAAGCTCATTCTGATTCTTACTGGCTCTTTAAATAATGACCCAGGTCATGAAATACATTTATTAGCCTTCAGTAAGGGAAGCTTGGGAAATAAGAGCATCCAAGGAGCGTGTGAATGCTATGGATTTATTTTAAATATTTTTAATGTTCTTTAATGTTATCGTTTTTAGGCTTTATTTATTTATTTATTTATTTTTATAGAAGTATCGGTTCAGGCAACGTTTAGGCACCGGTACCGTTTTAAAAGTATCAAAATGGCACTGGTGTCGTATAAAACCCAATAGATATCCAACCCTAATTATCTGTAATATCCGATAATTCGCCCAGCTCTACCCTCTAGCGGCGAAAAATTACATATTGTGCTTTTAAGCACTTTTGATTTAACAACTTTTCATTACAAATGTCTTATTTAAAATGTGAAGTAAATTTCTTCTTTTTTTTCTTTCTTTTTTTTTTTTTTTTTAGCTTACATTTAATAATAAACTATCTTTTATTGTAAACTGCTCATGATAATGGATGATCATGGATGATGAAGTCAGATTTCTTGTGATTTGCAGCAAATTGCTTTTAAAAACCTGGTGCAGCGCAATCGGCAGGCAGAGCAGCAGAACAAGAGACCTCCACCAGCAAACACGGTCATCCACCTGCCCTTCATCATTGTCAACACCAGCAAGAGAACCATCATCGACTGCAGCATCTCCAATGACAAGTGAGCATGTGACTTGTCTTCAGCTCCATCTGCTCTTCTCGTCTCTGACACAGTGCTTCTATCTCTGCAGATTTGAGTATCTCTTTAACTTCGACAACATGTTTGAGATCCACGATGACGTGGAGGTGCTGAAGCGCATGGGCATGGCGTTTGGCCTGGAATTGGGCCGCTGCAGTGCGGAGCAGCTGAAGATCGCCAAGACCCTTGTTCCTAAAGCCCTGCAGCCCTATGTCACAGGTCAGAGTCGCCTCATCTGTGTCTGAACTGAATAATGACACTACTGTTTTGTTATATAAAGATGTTTTCAGAATTTATTTTCCTGTTTATAACTGTAAAGCTGCTGTAAAACACTCAATGAGCGAGTGAAACCTGATTTGTTTGTCTGTTTTTGTAGAAATGGCCCAGGGTGCCATTAACCATCTGATTGGAGAGCTTTCCCATGTGGGAACGTGAGTATCACATCATCTTTAACATTTTAATTTGATAATTCGATTGATTAGTTGACATTTAAATAGCGATGTACTGAAATAAATATCAAACTATACTATTATTATAATTTTTACTGCATATTATTGCATTCTTTTTTTTTTTTCCTTTTTTTTTTATAATAATTTTGAAATTAAGTTTCAAAACACACATTTAAATTGCAAATAAGCCAATACATTTTTGTAAACATAACATTGTTTTACTCCGGTTTGTTTATAGCTAATTTTTTAGTTTATGTTCATGAAATGTCTTTCATCAGGTAAATGTGTTGTCACATGACATTATTAGTCACCAGCTGTTTTATTGACATCTTTCCGTGGTTGAAACACTGAAATGACTCATGTCTCGTGTAATTGATCAGTCACTGAAGGCCCAAGTATACTTGTTATTTGTTTTTGTGTCTGTGTACAACTGTGCCTTTCAAAATTTAGTCCATTTAAGGTCTACGTGTGTGCAGGCATTTGACACGTGCAAGTGCTCTGAAAATATTTGTTTGTCCTGTGTTGTAATTTTATCTGGTTTCATTTTGGAATCATTATTTTTAAGGCCATATATGGTTTGATCTCAGAGATAAGAGGATCTCAGTGCAGCTACATGTACAAATTGCTGAATCCTGGCCATTTTCAATGGTTAAAAACCAAATGTGAATTTGTTTATCTAGTTATGACTGTTGACAATGCAAAAGAATAACAGTAACCCAGGGTTTTAATTAATCCTGGTAAATCTTGGTTTACTGTTGTAAATATAATGTGTGAGAACAGCTACGCAAAATTCCTTCTTCCAAATATCCCTGAAACAAAGTCAAATATAGAATCTTACTAATAGACTTCTGCACGTTAATGTGCCTCAACTTGACCTCGATATTGACATATCAGCTTGACATAGAACACATGTCTGAGTGTTAAAATGCACATATAAAGTACGCCCGGTTACAAAAGTAGTATGGCACGCATACCTTTTTGGTAAGGAATTTAGCGTCAAGCACACTGTACACAGACTCTTGCGTGCGCGTGTAAAGACTGAAGTATGTTTTAGCCTTAACACCTGCTGTTAATTTTTGTTTATTGACCGATATTATTTTTTTGACAGCCGATGCCGATATCTTGGAAAGCAGGAAGGCCGATATAAAGCCAATAATTATTGTTTTTATCTAAGATATTTTTTATCATTTGACAATAGATTAAAAAATAAATGTGTAAAATAAACATGCTTATACTTGAAATGACAAAGTATTTTTCACAATTAAATAATTAATAGTATGATTAAAAAGGAAGTAAACACTGTAACCAACAGAGCACTCCGTATTCTGGAAAGATTGTGTGTATTGGGAATCATATTTTGCAAATAAAGCCAGGGTAACCCTCATTTTACATACAGCACACAGAGAAAATTACATGATTTTTTTTTTTTACATGAAGCTTATATTATTTAAATCACACCGACCATCACACACGCAATCATGCTGGATAAAAATGCACACTTCAAGATCTCACTGCTGGATTCGACTAAGTTTACAAGATTTGTGAATTTAAATGTTCATTAGCCATTAAAAATTTGTTTAAATTATATAAATGCGTTGCTTAATGCTGATGGCAAATGAGAAAGTATAAAATTTTTTGCCTTCATATTATTAATATAAAAGCAATCGTTTCAATAATTCAACAATTCCTTTGTTTAACCATTCTTTTGGATAATTAGACAGACTTCTATCTGTAGAATCTGTCTATCTGTTGGACTGTTAACGACGACAGCGAACAAGAGAGAGTGTGAGCACTGTGTGCTTAGGCGCTGCCGCTCTCAGTGTCATCAAAATAAAAGTCCTGCATCAAACACTTCGGCCAGTCCTGCCAAAAAACATATCGGCTGATGTCAATATTTGAAAAATACAAATATTGCCCGATATATCGGTCGACTACTAGCAGTACCTAGTAGTAAAAGGAAGAGCTGATCGGTTTACGTGAAGCTTCGGTGATATGTTACTACACATTAAAGAGCCTCAAAACCACATTTATTTTTTGAATTTTGTTATGAAATTAACAATTTAGAACCTTAGAACCTTACTTTATTAAAAGTAATAAAGAATAAAGCTCATTGCAATTGTTGGATTGTAGGTGATATAATGTTTGTTGAAGTTCACGCTTCAACTGAAAACAGCACAGACTAAAAAAGATTGTTCTTGAGATTTAAGAATCCTTATCAGAATTGATTTAAAAACAAATGGATATTGTTAATCCAGTACTAGCATCACACAGCTGGCATGTTTATCTGTCGTAGTTTATCTGCGTTGTGTGAAATAAATACTTGCGCAGTTAAAACACACCATTAAGAAGAAACACTAATTAAATGTCACCGTTTCAGTCATGATTTTGGAACTTCAAAATTATTTCAGCTGTAAATTAAAATGGCTGTTTCAACTGAAAATGTTCGGTAGACAAAAAAGTTTGGTGCATTACTGCATTTAATGATTTAGCCAATTATAGCAAGATTTTAGTTCTAAACAAGATTTTTTAACACACTGATCTGTGTCTCCAGTGACCGCGGTGCATCCAGCTCCAACGGGTCCCACCACAGCAGTTCCAGGGTGGATACACCCACATCTTACATGGAGGATGAAGAGGATGATGATGATGAGGAGGACTATGATGATGTTGATTAGGGCAGGTTTAGAGCTGCTGAACAGGATGGATTCAGAGTTTGAGCTCCTGAACCTGGAGCTGGGATCTTATGCAGATATGCTTACGCTCAGTTCTTGTTGAAACTCCATATGGTGATCCTGCTGTGAGGATTCCCTCAAAAGCTTCCCCATAATTCTTCAGCTCAGTCTATTATCTTCAGTAGCTTATGAGCAGATAAGCTCAATTGATCGTCTTTGTGCTGCTGCTTCTGCTGGCGGCTGTAACTTAAGGGCTACTTTTGAAGAAACTCCTACTGGGAGAGTTACACAGGGACTTCTAACATTGTTTGCCGAGACTGAATTTTCTACCCTGTTTTGTTGTGATTTGTTCTCATAGGCAGCTATTTTTGATATTGGAGCTTTTTTGAACATTTGTCGTGGCAGAATGAGCTCTGATCACCACAGCTCTTCAATCAAAGATGCCGTCTGATGGATCAACAACTCCCAAAAAAACATCTGGCCTTTTTTGTACAATGTAACAAATACTAAAGAAAATATAATTTTCTTATTCGTGTATATAAATTAAACTGAAAGAATAATTTATATGATTGTGTGGTTGTTTTTGGTGTCTGAGTGATGCGTATTGTGCTCACAGTGAAATTGTGAGAGATGTTAATGAATGTACAATTAGCAAAATATCAAACCTGTATGACCCTCCTCATTTAAAAAATATTGAGAAAATATGAGGGGTAAATTGCAAACAATATGATTCATATAATCCCATAATAGTGTTTACATGTGCAATAACACCAAATTTGATCTCTTATCTGTAGCAAGAGCAATATCAGGAGCAAGATGACTTTCCCTTCATATGGTCAATGTTCTTTTTTTTCCATCTCTGATCACCTTAATCACATGGTGACAATTTAAAATGAATTTCCAGTTATTGTCGGTTTAATCCTTAAGCAAGATAAATATTTGTCTTCATGATCTTTGATTTGAATGTAATAATTTGCTCCTCTTTTGAAAAACATCTTCCTATTTTTAAATTGAATCCGTTCATTGTGGATAAAACCCAATCATCATACAGCATTACAGAAATTTCTCAGACAAAAAAGGTCTATTACCTGTTGTCAATAGTGTAGTGATGTATGATTAAGCACAGCTCACACTGAAGTCACTTCAAACCAAGCAGTTTTTCTGCTGGTTAATGTGACGAATTCATGTGACCAACTTTAACCTGTTTTGAAATCTTCATATACAAATCCTTGTGTCCCTTATGCAAAATTCCAAGAAATGTGGTTTCCTATTGAAACTGATTTTGCCCATGAAAATTCACTGAATGGTGGTAAACGTGACTGCATCTTAAGGCACAAATTTTATTTCCAGAACCTTTACTCTCTTTACATCCTCTGAGATGTAATAGTGCAGTTGTACAGATTACATTGCTCCTGCAAGCTGGTCTACTGGCTCAAACCAGGCTAACCTGCACATGGTTCATCTTATCAACTATATTGACCAGCGAATAGCAGTAATTACCAGCAGGATATGAGCCTCTTTAGACATTCAGAACACTGTTGATCATCTTCATCCAGCTTTTCTTGTTTAAGGTGCTGGAAGGCAATCACAACATCCTCTTGATCTGGCCAAACAAAAAGTAGTATTAGTCATAATTCTGCAATATTTTTTTATGTTTCAGAGATTTATTACTCTGGTGATGTTAATCAATCATTGCAGTTGAGTGTCTACATGAGCGTCTGAATGAAAATAATGATCAAAAGGTTTATACTGTTTGTTTTTGGTCACTTAAGTTCTGCAGAACCTCTATGACTAAATGTGCTTGAATCATTTGTTGAAATAATTCTGAACTCTGAACCACTGTTTGGAGTGTCATCCTGTTGTTGAGCAATGTTCTCACTCTATCAGTGAGAGGTGTTAACCTGAGGAAGGTATTATAGAGTTAGAGGATAAAGCCTTATGAAAGATGTTGAGTCAGGTGGATCTGTCTGTGTTACAAGGCTTATCATTCACTTTGCAATCAGACTTGGGACTTTGTGCTCCTGAATCGATCGGTTACTGTCCATTCCTTTGCATCTGGACCCCTAGGGTCTCATGATCTAATCCCACACATCTCCAGTGAGGACCGTGGCCTCTCTAGTCTCATCCAGTCTCACGGCGCTGAGCTTCAATGCTCTCGCTGTGACCCTTCAACTGCCAGTCTTGTTCTCCTTCCATCAGTCCACATTCAGCTTCTTCACCTTGCCATGGACATCGGAGGCCTGACTACGGTGGTGGCCAACTCGGCGTACATCTCGGCCCGTGGCAGTTTCGATGGCACAGCCAACCCAGCAGCCAACCGAGACAAGAAGTACCACGCCAAACTCAAGCTTCCCCACATCACTGTGTGTGAAGATCTGAGGGAAACCCTGGATCTGCAATTTAAGAGCATTTGTGTGGAGCAGCCCATCGGCAAACGGCTGTTTCAAGAGTACCTGGAAATCACCAATGAGTACAAGGGACCATGTCGCCTCTGGAAGGACATTGAGGCATACGACACCGCCGAGGATAAGGATCGAGCTCAGAAAGCCGCCAAAATCCTCCAGCGTTACATGGAGCCTTCTGCCAAGCTCTTCTGCCCGTTTTTACCCGAAAATGACATCACCAAGGTGAAAGAACGGCACAAGGAGGCAACAGATGACCTGTTTGTGGAGATCCTGGCCAGTGTGTTTAACTTCCTCAAAGAGGTTCCCTTCACGTTCTATCTAGAGACCATGTACTTTAAACGCTTCTTGCAGTGGAAGTGGTTGGAGATGCAGCCGGTAGCCGAGGACTGGTTCTTGGACTTCCGTGTTCTGGGTAAGGGTGGGTTCGGAGAGGTGTCCGCCTGTCAGATGAAGGCCACAGGGAAGCTGTACGCCTGCAAGAAGCTCAACAAGAAGAGGCTGAGGAAGAGGAAAGGCTATGAGGTATGAAAGCAGCTCGTTGCCTTTCATTGATATGAATGATGAGAGTCTTTCTTTGGGAAAAGATGCCATTGTCATCCAAACAACTTACTACTGATAGAATGAACAAAACACTGCTCAAATTATCAGTTCAAATTATTGGAAGTCTAACGTTAATGTTTGGTGAGGATAAAAAACTATTGGCCCCTGGTACTTTGGGCCTGAAATGGATAAATATTATGTCTAGAAAGTGAAATATGGTCATGAAATAATGACCTGAGGTCAGTCACACCCACACTTTGAATCATGGCAATAGTTTAGAATGATCGATTTATTATTGCTTGTTTATAGCTACTGTTGATAATATTTTTTCAGCGTCTTTGGCCTGTAGTGATTGATTTAGAGCAAAACCATTTGATCTGCTTTTCCCACAAAGTTTCTGATCTTCACCAAATTTGGCACTGATAGTCTATAACCTTTCTGGTACAATAAATTACACAGATAATTGATCATTTAATATTCAAAAGCATGTGTTTTCCAACTAGTCAATTCACCTGGGCGATCGCTTGTAAAAATAAAATCCAAACAAAACCAAAATGTTTAGGCACAAATCTCACCTTTTCCTGATTTTTATTTTATTTGTTTTATGAGTCATGGTGTGTTATAAGATAGGTTAATGGATAAGTATTGCTAGACTGATAATGGTAACACTTAGATAACTGGATGTGGATCCTGATTGACATGTTGGTTTTGTGCGATTTAAGCAGCTCAGACTTGACATTGATGATGAAGGTGAAGGCTTTACTGTGGGTACTTACTAGAGTTTCACTCCTACAAAACAGTCCTGTTTTAGATCCCAATGAATTAATGTCTTAACTTTCAGAATTAGTTTGTGCTTTTATCAGTTTTGGACTGGTAACGGTTTCTGTTGGAATAAATTCTGAAAACCTCCTGTGATCATAAATCTCTGGCATCATGTTCATGAATTAAAGCATTATGTTCCTCTTCATTCTTCATCAGTATTGATCAGTTCGCATGTGTTTAAATGTCTGACTCTGACGTGTCCATAAACATCAGTGAACAATTAGTGAACAGCGCTGTGAACCAGAGGCAGTGTTAGAGCTGTTGAAGCTTTAGTGGTTTGGCCTTCAGCTGAAATGCAAGTCCAACACATTTAATTTTGGAACAGATTTGTAGAGGAAATCCTGGACAGGAACAACTCTAGAGCTGATACTGACTGTCCAAGTGTGAATGAAGAACGCTGTCCATCAGATGAATCATTAGATCATGATTCATGTTAATAATTACCTCATTTATACTTAAAAGTTTGAAAACAATGTTTACAGACAAAGTGCTGTGCTGTTTGTAAACATTCACTTAAGCATCATTAATGGTGTGTTCCTTCTGTTAGTCATTGGTTGAGAAACACAAACGGTGAAATGCATCCTGCGTAGTACATAATGCGTAAAGTAAAACTAGTGCACTGGTTCACGTGCAAATTATGTTATATAAAAATGCCATCTGCAGAACGATCATGTTAGTATACTGAGGCTGTTAAAATGTTTTTTATGTTTATTTATTTATTTTTGGTCCTTTTGAATGTACAGTATGCATTAATCTGTAAAAATATGCTATTATGCACTGTTGAGTCCAAATGTTAAATTATTCAAATGCATAATTTTTTTTTAAATAAATTCTCCTTTATATTATATTATATTAACAACAATTTGACAGAAAAAAAAAAAAAACTGAAGATCATCCTTCACACTAATGTTGTTCTGTTCTCACAGGGTGCCATGGTGGAGAAACGGATCCTGGCTCGAGTTCACAGTAGATTCATTGTGTCTCTGGCTTACGCCTTCCAGACCAAAACAGAACTGTGTCTGGTGATGACCATCATGAACGGAGGAGATCTCAGGTCAGTCACGCACACACACTATGAATCATGACAGTTCTTTAGAATGACGTTTTCCTGGACAACTTTGCCCTGTAGTGATTGAATTAGATCAAGACCATTTGAGCTGCATTTCCCACAAAGTTGGTCTGATCTTCACCAAATTTGGTTCAGATAGTCTTTAGAACCTTTTTTGTTCAAATTAATCACATAGGTATTTGATATTTGAAAGCATGTGTTTTGAACCCAATGAATTCATTCATGGCCTGTATCTTGAAGCGAGATGAACAAACTCTGAGTTTCAGAATAAGTTTGAGCTGACAACCTGACAAACCCAACCCGGTTTAGATCGGGATCAGCTGTTGCAAAACACTCGATATAATTGTTCTCTGTCAACTCAAGTTTGATCCAGAGTTTGTGAGGCATGTGCACCTGAAAGTGTTGCACGTGCAGCAAACATCCAATCACATGGAACATGGAAACATCAGTTTGATTGACTCGTGAGAGTCAGTGCAATTCACTTGTCTGTTGAAGATGAAGATATGATGAAAAAATTCCATGAATTGAAAAACATTTACAAGGCAGGAATTAACACTGCTGCAGTGAGAGTTTGAGAAGGCAGATACTGACTTTATCAATGCAAGTGAATCAACTGATATTAAATAATTAATATTACATGGAGCTCAAAAAAAAAAAACTTCAGTTTAAAAAGCTTTACATTACTAAAACTTGTATTTACATGTATATAGTTATAGGCTATTCATTTAAATGCTAAGTTTAATATTAATTGTTAACTATTTTATATGAATTCTACATAATTATAATCTATAAAATATAAATATAATAATTAGTAGCAAAAGATTTGTCTTTAAAATTGTATCACTATAAACTTTCATTTGTAGTGAGAGATAAAGAGGGGTGGCTTTATTGCGTCAGATATATGTTACTTTGTTCAGAGCTGATTGGCCCAGCTTTGGTTTGCGATCTCTTACTCAGAATAAAACCTGCTCAGTAGCTTAAGTTACCATGATGACGAAACCCTCTCAAAACCAACTCACCTTCTTGAGCCCGAAAACACAGAGTTTGCTCAAACTAAACTTGAACTTAACCTGGGTAAAAACTGAAACCAGCTTTGTGCTACAAGTCACTGGGCAATTGCTTATATTCAATTCAATTTTAATCTAGTTTATTTGTATAGTGCTTTTTAACAATACAAATCATTGCAAAGCAACTTTACCGAAAATTAAGTTTCTGCAATATTTGTTAGTAGCTTATCAGTGGTCAGTTTATGTGCATATGGCAGAAATGTACCGAAAAATCAAAGACGTAATCAAACAGATGGTGAACTCTATTAACAGCTATTATTATATGATGCAATCAAACTTACAGCAAAAATGTTGTAGTTCTGTATGTTATTTCAGGGTTAACATAATCTGAGGTCCTCTGAGGGGTCAGCATCAATTCTTATCAGGTGTTCTGGATCCAACCTTGAGTAAATCCTGTGGCAAAACAGAGAAACAAATAGAGACATAATTAGCGTAGCTGTGGTTCCAACCAAATAAAATTAATTAGTTTAACCAAAGCTAAAGAATAATAATGCGCATTTGTTCAGATATAACTGCAGTCCAAAATTATGAGATGCATTATTTGATTGCTTGGCCAAAAAGATGTGTTTTAAATCTAAATTTAAACAGAGAGAGTGTGTCTGAACCCTGAACATTATCAGGAAGGCTATTCCAGAGTTTGGGAGCCAAATGCGAAAAAGCTCTACCTCCTTTAGTGAGGTTTATATCACACCTGTGCTTTCTCCATTGCTCTGCTTCGCCTGTGATTGCTGCTTTTTTTTTTATTCTATTTTTGATGTAATTATTTTTTAATGGCTGTTTGTAAACATAATAAAGAGTAGATATCTTTGTCACAGGTACCACATCTATAATGTGGATGAGAATAACCCAGGGTTCTCTGAAACCAGAGCGTGTTACTATGCTGCTCAGATCATTCAAGGCCTAGAGCATCTACACCAGAAGAGAATCATCTACAGAGACCTGAAACCAGAAAATGTTCTGCTAGATAATGAAGGTGAAGATGTTAAAATGCACCACTCCTCAACATACACACAAATCTGAGGGCTTAAGAGCCATTTCAGTCATGCTCATCATGCTGGTGTTTTCAGGTAACGTCCGTATCTCTGATCTTGGCTTGGCTGTGGAGCTTGCAGATGACCAGCTTAAAACCAAAGGCTACGCTGGAACTCCAGGTGAAAACCTCCCTCATTACTTTCACAAAAGATTGTAGTTCATACATAGGGGAATCTCAATTAATTAGAATGTTGTGGAAAAGTTGATTTATTTCAATAATTTAACTCAAATTGTGAAACTCGTGAATCAAATTAATTCAATGCACACAGACTGAAGAAATTTAAGTATTTGGTTCTTTTAATTGTGTTGATTTTGGCTCACATTTAACAAAATCCCACAATCTCAACATATTAGAATACTTCATAAGACCAATAAAAAACATTTGAAGTGAATTGTTGGCCTTCTGAAAAGAATGCTAATATACTGTACATGTACTCAATACTTGGTAGGGGCTCTTTTTACTTTAATTACTGCCTCAATTCGGCGTGGCATGGAGATCAGTTTGTGGCACTGCTGAGGTGGTCTGGAAGCCCAGATTTCTTTGACAGTGGTCTTCAGCTCATCTGCATTGTTTGGTCTCTTGTTTCTCATCTTTCTCTTGACAATACCCCATTGATTCTCTTTGGGGTTAAGGTCTGGTGAGTTTGCTGGCCAGTCAAGCACACCAACACCATGGTCATTTAACCAACTTTTGGTGCTTTTGGCAGTGTGTGCAGGTGCCAAATTCTGCTGGAAAATGAAGTCAGCGTATTCAAAAAGCTGGTCAGCAGAAGGAAGCATGAAATGCTCCAAGATTTCTTGGTAAACGGGTGCAGTGACTTTGGTTTTCAAAAAACACAATGGACCAACACCGGCAGATGACATTGAAACCCAAATCATCACAGACTGTGGAAACTTAACGTTGGACTTCAAGCAACTTGGGCTATGAGCTTCTCCACCCTTCCTCCAGACTCTGGGACATTGGTTTCCAAATGAAATACAAAACTTGCTTTCATCTGAAAAGAGGACTTTGGGCCACTGGGCAACAGTCCAGTTTTTCTTCTCCTTAGCCCAAGTAAGACACCTCTGATGTTGTCTGTGGTTTAGCAAATTCTTTGACACTTCTGTGTGTGGTGGCTCTTGATGCCTTGACTTGAATTCTTGAATCAATTTTGCTTGACAATCCTCATAAAGAGTGCGTTTCTCTCGGTTGGTTGTACAGCTTTTTCTTCCACACTTTTTCTTTCCACTCAACTTTCTTTTAACATGCTTGGATACAGCACTCAGTGAACAGCAGGGGCGTAGATTACGCGGGGGACATGTCCCCCCCACTTTTATCATCACGGAAATTCGTCCCCCTCACTTTTTCGGGCAAGTGTGTTCATATAGAGGTTTTCAAATGTGAATAAATATAGATTTAAACTCCAAGAAACAGGATAGTCTGCAAATGACCTGATGTTTTTTTTTCTGACCCAGAAGGCGAAATGAACATCACGGAGCGCTAAACACACCTGCAGGGTATGTGCGTGATTCATTTATACTCGAAGCCGGAGGGCGCTCTCGCGCAGAAAGAGTCCACCTATCGCTTTATGAAAACAATTGTTTTCGGTTTTGTTTTTTTAAAGTCCAAAAAAATCTCCAGCAGGTGATAAATAAAATATATGAACAATGTAGTGCTAACTGACATTTATTACAGTATATAAACTATTCTGCCTTATTATGTGATAAAAAAGTGTTTGTAGTATATAAACAAATCATTATTTGTTATTGTCCAGCAGTTATATATTTCTAAGCCAATTAAAAGCTAGAGATTAGAGAAAAATTAAAGTTGCCTATAGTATCCGCTACCAGTCAGAAGTTTTTGAACAGTAAGCTTGTTAATGTTTTTTTTTAAAGAAGTCTCTTCTGTTCACCAAGCCTGAATTTATTTTATCCACGTACTGCAAATCAGTGAAATGTTGAAATATTTGTACTAGCCTATTTAAAATAGCTGTTTTCTATTTTAATATATTTAAAAATGTAATTTATTGAGATTTCAAAGCTGATTTTTTTTCATCATTACTCAAGTCACACAATCCTTCAGAAATAATTCTGATATAGCCTACTGATTTGCTGCTAAAAAAAAAAGGAAAAAAAAGGGAAAAAAAGAACTTGTATTAAGATAATGTTGAAAACAACAGAGTAGATTTTGTTCAGGTTTCTATGATGAATAAAAAGTTCAAAAGAGCAACATTTATCTGAAATATAAATCTCTGTAATCATTGTAGAAATCATTGTAAAATGATGTCTTTATCATCAATTTTGATCAATTTAAAGAATCCTTGCTAAATAAAAGTATTAATTTCTATAATTTATTTTTAAAAAAATCACATAAATGCTGATCTGTGGATCCTTCTAGTTATCAAAGAATGCTGAATTTTTTTTACTCATCTGTTTTAAATATTGATAATCAGCAAATCATATTATAATGATTTCTGATTAATGTGACACTGAAGACTGGAGGAATGATGCTGAAAATACACCTTTGATCAGAGAAATAAATTACCTTTAAAATTCAAATAGAAAACAATTATTTGAAATAGAATAAATAATTCAATATTTTTGCTGTACTTTGGATCAAATAAGTGCAGGCAAGAATTTTTTTTCAAAACATTAAAAATCTTACTGTTAAAAAACTGTTGACTGGTAGGCTATATAGATTACAGAAATGTTATATCGTAATGTTTTATGTGTCTGTGTGTGTGTAATTTCTGTCCCCCTCACTTCTGAAAAGATGGCTACGCCCCTGGTGAACAGTAAGCTTCTTTGGCAATGAATGTTTGTGGCTTACCCTCCTTGTGAAGGGTGTCAATTATTGTCTTCTGGACAACTGTCAGATCAGCAGTCTTCCACATGATTGTGTTGCCATGGTAGCCCTGGTAAATCATCACAATTAAAAGAACCAACGACCTTAAACTACTTCAGTCTGTGTGCATTGAATTTAATACACAAGTTTTGCAATTTAAGTTGAATTACTGAAATAAATTAACTTTTTCATAACATTCTAATTTATTGAGATGCACCTGTATGTTCATATAAACACCATAATGTTAAACAAAAGCAGGATGACACTGGGTCATGAGTGCTGATGCTTTAAGGTTTATTCATAAAGACGTTCAACTCCCCTCACTAGTGTTTGTGTGTTGTTTTCAGGGTTCATGGCCCCAGAGCTGCTGAAGGGTGAAGAATATGATTACTCTGTAGATTACTTCACTCTCGGGGTCACGTTGTACGAGTTCATTGCAGCCAAAGGACCCTTCAGGACTCGAGGAGAGAAGGTGATATTCAGCATTCATTCTTCAGAGGATCTTCATTAGATTCACATTTATGTTTTCAACAGATGCTTTTTATCCAAAGAGAACAAATTTTAACTTGAGAACTCAATGTCATGCTCTTCAGATACAAACTAATCCCACTAACATACACTATACACTTGATGTTACGTAGTGAACCTGATGTGATTTAGTAGAGTAATATTAATTTATTTAAATTTGAGCAAATTGTATTTTCTGAACAAACCAAAGTTTTAGTGCTTCTTAATAGAAAAATTGTGTGTGTGTGTTAACTTTTGAACCAAATGACCAAGAAACTACACATTTAGATTTTCCCACATTTGCAATTTTGTTGGAAACTTTTTTTCCTAGAGCTTGAATCATTGGTGAGATGGTCAGATTATGCTGGCTAAAATGTACTAAAGCAGTTTTGA